>NC_141599.1:14557700-14880655 GCF_047967505.1 Dipteris shenzhenensis
AATACATATGTAATGCTACAGATTTGCTATTCTTCTCATTCAAAAAGAAATGGAGATGCTCGTACTAATGCTCTAGTACATATGTAATGCTACAAATTTGCTTAAAAATGCCAGTCGTACATGGTGCCAGAATCAATAGTGAATGCACGTACTCGTGTATGTCTGGGTATGCAGCATGTGGTGTGCATGTTCGTGGTGTAACACCACTATATAGCTAGTTACATAGGATGATTAGTTTCAAGCCAGCGTGTTCCTCTTGCAGTGCGCAATCACTCTATACAGTTGATCTACATGAACACCAAACCAATATCTAGAAATACGTTCAATGGTCATAGCCAATAGCACCCGTTCGTACTTCATTCTAACAAATAAAACATGCAATGACTATTGATCCTGTGCAGAGGCATCTCAGCCACCTCTACATGTACACATCGAATAGGTACTTACCATTGATCTTTGCATGCCTTAGCGATGTTCGACATCTTTCTAACAAAAAGTATGCATAGACTATTGGTCCGTTTATTACCATGAGGTGGGGCAGCGAGAACATACCCACTTGAGAATCCTGCGGACAGCGAGTTAGTCTGGCTAATAACAAGCACTATGCAGATATTGGGGATTTTTGTTAATCCCCGGTCAGGATAGAAGTTAGAAAAGTACCCTAGACCTCTTTCTTGAATCGGGCCTTGCTTGTATAAAGCCTTTCTTTGAGGGGAACTTCATTTCCAACTATGTGGGTGTTCTTCGACTAAGCTCTTTTAGCTTTGTAGATTTAAGCTCTTGAAAGACAGTTTGTAGTATTTTGTGACCGTATTTGATCCAAACTTGGCCATTTAAGTGTGGTGTTTACATCAATTTAGTCAGCAAAATGGCGTCAATGGATATGAGAGTTCTAGAGACAATTGTCTTTGAAGGTACCAATTACCATATCTAAAAATGCAGAGGTCAGTAGGAAGCTGTGGTATGTTGTGCCAAGTAACACAACTGCCCCAAATGAGAAAGCACTAGAAAGAGGAGAATTCCAAGGTAGTGAAGGACATCTTCTTTGCTTGTGTAATGACCTCCTCTCTTGCAAAAGGTATGGCAAACCTGGCAACTATCTATGAGGGTAAGTAATCGGTGACAATTAGCACATATGTGAGCTTGTCATGGAACATCTGGATATTATTAGGGATACGATCATAAAGATTGTTCAAGGCTTGATGGTGAAGCATTTGTGGATGAGATCTTGAGGAGCTTACTCGCTGCAAGTGAGAACGTAAAGGTTGTAGTTATTGTGAGAGAGATAGAGTCAGATTAACTCTGATGTAATCAACATACATCACTGTGAATAAGCTGTAATTTCCATGTAGCTTTCACTGCACCATCCTTCTTGAAGGGAAGTCTATGCATCTTGCCAAGGATGCAACCTTCACATGCATGAGGAGGAGGCGACTCCAAAGGAGGCAATGCACTCTTAAGTGTCATTAAGCTGCCCTAGCTCATGTGCCCATACTTGGCATGCCATAACTCCGCATTTTGCATTGCACTAGTGGGAGTGCTAACTGATAATGCAATATCGGATCTTTTTTCATATAGATCAAGCTGAAAAAAACCTCGAGACAAAGTGCCAAACAACATCAAAGCATAGTCATTCTCTTTGTCTCTGACTGCACACTTGTCATCATCAAAAACAACCTGAAATCCTCCTCTATTGAGTGAGGACACTGAAAGCAAATTCTTCTTTATCCCTGGCACATAAAGAACATCTGAAATTCTGAAATTTGTGCCATCAGTGGATGTGAGAATAATGTCTTCCACTCCACACACTGAATAAGAAGAATTATTCGCACAAGTCACCTTCTTTTTTGTGGGTGGAGGATGCAGAGATACAAACAGACTCTTCTTAGAAGTGATGTGCTTTGAAGCACCACTGTCAAAATACCAAGTATGAAGTGTCTCATCGACACTAAGAGAGCATGCATCCTTTGAAGGATCATAGCTGCAAGTCAAGAAAGCATATGGGTCATCATCATTAGTGGCTGTAGCATCTGAACTACCCACTGAAAAATCTAAAGTGCAAGACAGAAAGGCATAGTGCTCTTCCACAAAGTTGGCTGCAACATCTCTCCCATCATGAGAATGTGGAGCTGATGCATCTGACACAGCCATACCGGAATCCCTTTTATTCTCTTTGGCTATGTGCTTCTTGCATTCTCCAATATAATGACCTGGCTTCTTGCAATAATGACAGATGCCCTTCTTTTTCTGCTTATTTGTTTCACCCTTTGCCTTATAAGAGGGCTGTCCTGAATCAGCCTTATGCTGATTTGTGGGCTGATTTGCATGTGGCTTTTGCTGCCCTTTACCCTTGGGCTTGAACTTGGAGAGCATAGCATGCTCACCAGCCCGGGTTGCCATATTTCTGCGAGTCTGCTCCTCCTGCAAGAGAAGTCCTACAAACTCGTGAAAAGAGAGAGGATTGCTGCCTCCCCTCAATGACAAATTTAGTGAGGTGTGGAAACCGAGATAGGACTCAAGAAGAGAGTTCAGAGTGGTGGTGATCATCTCTGAATTCGGAATGACTTCATCAATATTCAGCAATTATTCCCTCGAGTCCTGAAGCTTTGTGAGGTAAGAATTCATGGAATCTCCCTCCTCCGTATGCGTATGGGAAAGTTCTCGCTTCAGAAAGGAAACCCTGGCATCATTTCTTGCTGCAAACATACTCTCTAGTATCTCCCAAGTTGCCATAGATGTCTTGCATGACCGAATATGAGGTATAATGAACCTCTTGACAGAAAGAGAAATTACTGAAAGAGCTTGTGCATCTCTAGAGTCCCATCTTTTATGCTCTGCTGTGGGAGCTCTTGAAGCAGCTGCTCCAACTACTTGTGCTGCAATTGCATCTCTACCCCTGCCTCCAGCTGTAGGAGTGACAAGTGTAGTCACTGTATTTGGTCTTGCTTCATCTCCACTGACATAATCCCAAAGATGTCTGCCAACCAAGATATTGCGAACCATGAAACTCCACAAGGAGTAGTTGGTGCCATCTAACTTATCCTCCTGTGTGAGAACTCCGAACACCTCATTGGGGTTGTTCTGAGCCATTTTCACCAGATAATCTCAAAAAATACAGCAAACTGACCAAGTAAAATCCCTTCCTGGGATGTAAAATGCACAGGTAAAATTTGCAAAGAAAAATCTGCCCACAGTGACAAATACTATCACAGCCTATCAAAGGCTCAGAATGCACTTCAATTATCCTGCAAATGATCTCCAATGTCACTCAAAATTACCTACAACTGTCCCAAAATGTTTGTTCACTGCCAAATTGCATAAGAATGCCAAAAGCCCCAGTTTCTTCATGGAAATTGCATCCAAAAGAGGACAAATTGCCTGAAAGCCCCAAAAATGCAAGAAATTGCAGTGTAACGCAAAAAGCCCCAAATTTTTGCAAGAAAAAGTATAGGTAACAACAGACTTACAAATAGAGGAGCAGCAAACTTTTGAAGGTGGAGATCGAGATAGCGATAGTAGGCTGGAAACTATCATTCCGTGAGCTCAAGAACAAAATCCGCGCGCAGGAATAATTTTCGTCACTTTTTGCAGGAGTGATAACTTTTCACAGAAAACTCGGATTGCAATGATATAAAAATGAAAATTGTAGTACAAAGTCCTCTACAACTTTCCTGAAGACACAAAGTCGTGATTCTACTTCTAGATCCGGATAGAAGCATCACATCGTCCGCAGGTCACAGAGAGAGCAACAGAAACAACACCACTCCAGGACGTCTTTGTAGCTGAAGGAAGGAGAAGAGCTCACCAAGGAAAGGGAAGACAGGTGGCAGAAGCTCAAGTTGGAAAAGACAATGTTGGAGAAGAATCCCAATGTTGATGAAGCCTTCAATGGAAAGGAGTAGGGAAGGGGAGCTACTCCAAGAGAAGAGGGCAGCTTCTCTTTCCGGCCACCCTCTATCTCATAGGGTTTTTGTCATTACTGCAAAAAGCCAGGTCATCACATTGCAGAATGCAGGAAAAGGCTTGCAAAAGAGAAGAAAAATAGCTCCGGTATGGCTGTTTCAGATTCAGCTCCTCATGCATCTGACAGTGGGGATGATGCAGCTAACTTTGTTGGACAGGATTATGCCTTTTTATCTTGCATTTCAGATTCTAGGCTGGCTGCTCCAGATGCTCGGGATAGTACAACCACTTGTAATGATGATACATATGCTTTTTTGACTTGCAGTTATGATCCTTCCACAGATGCATCAGCTTTCAGTGTCAATGAAACACTGAATACTTGGTATTTTGACAGCAGTGCCTCCAAGCATATCACTTCTAGGAAGTGTCTCTTCACTTCCTTGCATCCACCTCCCGTTGGTAAGAAAGTCACTTGTGCGAACAACTTGTTATATTCAGTACGTGGTACAGGAGAAGTTGAGCTTACCGCCATTGATGGCTCAGTTTTCAGACTTTCAGATGTCTTATATGTGCCTGGTATCACCAAGAATCTCCTTTCAATGTCCACTCTTAAGAGGGCTGGATTTCAGGTCATCTTTGAGGATGACAAATGTGCTGTCCGAGACAGAGAAAATGATTATGCCTTGAGATAATCTGGTTCTCTGCTGCGTGGGCTTTTTCAGCTTGATCTTTTTGAGAAAAGAGCAGCACATGCTCTTGCAGTTTCTACTCCTACTGCTGCCATGCAGAATGCAGAGTTATGGCATGCCAGATATGGCCACATGCATTACAACAGCTTGATGACACTTCAGAAGCACTCTATGGTTGATGCATTGCCACCTCTTGAGATACCTCCTCCACATGCCTGTGAAGGGTGCATTTTAGGCAAGATGCACACATTCCCCTTCAAAAAGGATGGTTCAGTTAAAGCTGTCCGAAAATTACAGCTTATACACAGTGATGTCTGTGGTCCCATGAGGACTCCATCATTGGATGGTCATCTCTACTTTGTTACTTTTATTGATGATTACTCCAATTTCACTTGGGGCTTTGGGCTGAAGCGCAAATCAGAAGTGTTCATGGTGTTTAAACACTTTTCAGCCATGGTTGAAAATGAATGTGGACTCAAGATACAGACATTGCGCACAGATAGAGGTGGGGAATACTTGTCTGCAGATTTTGATGCTTTTCTGAAAGGCAAGGGTATCGTGCATCAGCTTACAGTGAGGGTGACCCCTCAGCAAAATGGCAAAGCTGAGAGGAAAAATAGAACTCTTATGGAGATGGACATATGTATGCTGAAAAGCAAACACATGCCTCACAAATTCTGGCTTGAAGGTCTAATGTGTGCCAACTACATCTTAAATCGGTCTCCCACTAAGGCTTTGAAAACAAAAACTCCCTATGAAGTCTGAAATGGGAGAAAGCTTTCAGTGGATCATTTCTGTGTCTTTGGATGCCTTGCATATGCTCATGTGCCAGTTGAATTTCGGCGTAAGTTGTTAGATAAGGCAATTAAGTGCATATTTGTTGGGTACAGTGCAGAAAGCAAGGGGTACCGTCTCTACAATCTTGCTATGCGCAAGATCATTGTCAGTAAAGATGTGATAATTGCAGAAAATTCAGCTCACACTCAGGCTGAATTTCATATGCCTTCTTCTTCAGAGGATGTTTTTGAGGGGTTGCTACCCATTGCCTTGGGTTCCCCTGCTGATATTTCTGATGCAAATCAGAATTTACACCCACCTCCCGATGCTCCAGTTCAGCCACAGGATGTCTTGCCACCTCCACAGGCAGTGGAACGGGTGGTTCAGCAAGAAATTGCAGACATACATGCAGCAAAAATAGTCCCAAACTGGCTGTTACAGACTCTTAGGGAGAGTAAGATTGATGCTCCATTACGTGGCAGGACTCGCAGTGCAGTACGGCACATGGAAGGTGCTAATTCAGTGGAATCAGCATATGCAGGTACTCTTCTCGATGAGGAGGAGCCTGCAACATTCGAAGAAGCAAAGGACAATGTGCATTGGATGAATGCCATACACGATGAATTGCAGTCCATTCAGAAAAATTAGACTTGGGATGTCATAGACTTGCCACCAGGTAAACATGCCATTGGTACACGATGGGTTTTCAAGGTGAAACGGAAGCCAAATGGCTCCATTGATAGATACAAGGCAAGGCTGGTTGCCAAAGGCTATGCTCAGAAAAAGGGCATAGATTATGAGGAGACTTTTGCTCCTACATCCCAGATGACCACCATCCGATCTGTTATTGCAATGGCTGCACATTTTGAGTGGAATGTTCATCAGTTGGACATTAAAACAGCCTTCCTAAATGGAGACTTGTTGGAAGAGGTTTATGTCAAACAACCTCCAGGCTTTGAAATTTCAGGAAATGCACTTCAGGTATGCAAGCTGAATAAAGCTTTGTATGGGCTGAAATAGGCCCCTCGTGCATGGTATGCCAAGATTCATGCCTTTTTGACCAGCAAGGGGCTGCACAATAGTCCTACTGAGAGCACCCTCTACATCAAGAAGGATGGGGGGAAATTTTAGTCATCATTCTTTATGTCGATGACTTACTGCTCACAGGGTCCAATGAGGATAATATTGCAGATTTCAAAGCTGATTTGCAGACCAACTTTGACATGTCAGATTTGGGGCTGCTTCACTTTTATTTGGGGATCCAGTTCTCTCAAGAGAGATGTGGCACTGTTATGTCTCAGTCCAAGTATGTGCAGAAACTCTTGGACAGATTTAACATGCATGATTGTAAGTCCATAGCCACTCCCATGGAGCCGGGGCTGAAACTCACAATGCATGATTCAGGAGAATCAGTTGACGCCACATTTTACAGTCAGGCTGTTGGATGCCTCATTTATCTCTGCAACACTAGACCTGATATTCAGTTTGCAGTATCTCAGGTGAGTAGGTATATGCACAGCCCAAAAACTATGCATTGGTAGGCAGTAAGCGCATCTTCCGTTATTTGCAGGGCACAAAGTCTTTTGGCTTGTTATTTCCTAGGGGGGGTGACTTGCAGATGCATGCCTACAGTGATCCAGATTGGGCTGGTGATTATGATACTAGGCAGTCCACTAGTGGCAATTGTTTCTTTTTGGGTAAAGCTTGCATTTTCTGGCTGAGCAAGAAACAATCTACAGTGGCTACCTCATCATGTGAAGCTGAGTACAGGGCAGCTTTCACAGCAACAGTTGAATGTGTCTGGCTGCATCGTCTATTTGCTGATCTTCATCTGTCATTGGAGGGTCCTTCTCGAATTCTCACTTATAGTCAGAGTGCCATTGCAGTGGCAAAGAATCCAGTGTTTCATGCTTGCACGAAGCACATTGAGGTTCACTATCACTACGTCAGAGAGAAGTTGCATGCAGGAGAGATCAGTATGATCTTTGTGTCCACACATGACAATGTTGCAGATATTTTCACCAAAGCACTTCCACGTGAAAAGTTTGAGGCATTTCGCAGTGCCCTGAACTTATATCCGTTTGGTGATTAATCATCCTTGTACATGACATTGGCACTGCAGGGAGGTGTTAGAAGTTATTCAGCAGTGACCAATGTAATTTAATAAGCTAGTTAGGGGCACTTTTCCCTCTTTAAGAGGTTTTTTTCCCTAACCGCAGTTAGTCCACTAACTATGGTTAGTGACTACTAAGGTTTTGTCACTAGGACAAAACCTTACGTCACTCCTTCAGTTGTATGTCTCTTACTCTCATCTATTTGCAAGTAAGCTTTCAACTCTCACTCTCTCCTGCTTCTTACTCTCATTTTGCTCTCTCTCTCCCATTCTCACATGCTCTTGCTGAGCTAGATTGTTGTCCTCTGCCTTTGTGACTCTGCATACTGCTTTTCTATCTATAGCCATGTTGTTGCCTTTTGGCTTTGACTTGTAGCAATCTCTAGCAATGTGTCCTTTTTCACAATTACATCAAGAAATCTTTGGTGTCTATTCATGTGGCATGCCCTTGTTGTACAAGTTTCCCTTTCACAAGTTACCATAGCCTTGAGGATGATTATGCCCCTGATTATGTCTAGATGTTAACTATACGACTTCCCTTAAATTTCTCGTTGACTTTAAGGCCCCTGATTCTGTCAGCTCCATTCCTTTTGGTTCAGGACAGGTCCATTCCTTTTGACTTTATCCTGAACCAAAAGTGTCAGGTCCCATGAGGACACCTGCTTTTGGGGGTTATCTATATTTTGTTACATTCATAGATGACTTCACCAACTACACTTGGGTATATGGTCTCAAGGCAAAATCAGAAGTGTTTATGCATTTCAAACACTTTGTGGCTATGGTTGAGAATGAGACAGGACTCAAGGTGCAGGCACTTCGCACAGATCGAGGGGGGGAGTATATGTCTCATGAGTTTGAGACATTTTTGAAGGAGAAAGGCATCACACATCAGCTTACAGTGAGGCTTACACCTCAACAAAATGGCAAAGCTGAGCGGAAGAATCGCACTGCCATGGAGATGGATAGATGCATGCTCACAAGTAAGAAGTTGCCTCACAAGTTTTGGCTTGAAGGCCTCATGTGTGCCAACTATATATTGAATCGGACTCCTACAAATGCTTTGAAGACAATCACTCCCTATGAGGCATGGCATGGGAGAAAGCCTTCAGTGGACCATTTCAGAGCTTTTGGTTGTGTTGCATATGCCCACGTGCCTGTGGAGTTTAGACACAAGTTGTCAGATAAGGCACTCAAATGCATTTTTGTGGGATATAGTTCACAAAACAAAGGCTATCATCTCTACAATTCTGCTACACGCAAGATTTTTATCAGATTCTCTGAAAATTCAGCACATACACATGCTGAATTTCAGATTCCAGCTTCTTGAGATGATGTGTTTGAGGGGATGCTTCCTATCGCATTTGGTTCCCTACTGAAACTCAGAATTTACAGCAACCTCTGTTAGAACTGACCCAATAGAGGGTACGCACAGCGGAAGACTTATAGTAATGCCTAGGAGCTCACACAGTGTGCGTGTGGGGTGTGGAATCACAAACTTCTTAACTTAATGTGCGTCACATAGATTAGATGTGCAGACTCATCAATAGACAATGAACCAGCCAGATAGAGAAACCACCAAAATAATATATTTCCGTCCAAAACTATGGACACAATACAAAATAGATAGATCCAGAGTCCCACCAATGTTGTGGTCCTCTGATCTAACCACAGTGTCATTCTCCTATCTGCTGGCTATCTCTAGACTCGAGCCCGCGTGCTCCACCTTGAGCGTTTGTAGACTTTCCGTCCAGTGTGTTCTTCTCCACCTTACTGCCTGAGAATCAGCCTAGGTGGGCAGCCCTTGCCAAGCTTTGTCTGCAGCACACAGGTCCCCTTGGTCCTCCTGAATGTAGGCCTCAAGATAACTGTTCCACTGCTCCAACCTGCTTGTGAATGGCTGCTCCAGAAGATGATGATCTCAGCACCTTGCTGCTCTAGAAGACAGCCAAGGTCCAGCCTCTTCCTGGCTAAGTCTGCAGCACTTGTTGCACTGTCTCACTTGGTGTAGATAGGCCCAGAGAGTAGGCTCCCTGCTGCTCCTTTCTGCCCTGGAACTGCTGGCTATGCTGGATGATTAATGAGGCCAAGAGCCTCTCCTTATATAGGTCCTAAGGCCTGCTGAGAAAACTGACCAGTCTGTCCCAATCTGGGCCGACTGGACAGACCAGGTTGGCTGGCCCAACTGACATGGTTGGCTCAGCCCAACCAGCCCCAATAGGGCCCTTTACTGGCCCCACAAAATCGCCCTCTTGGGCTCTCTTTTCCAGGGCTTGCTGGCCCACGATTCTATGCAGGGGCTGAGCCCTTGGCCAGCCCTAGATAGGGCCTGGTTGGCTGGCTTTGACCAGCCCAACCAGCCCTCCATATGGGCTGCCATGTGCTGCTCCATCCCCCGCCATGTCAGCGCCTTTCTGTCCTGCTGGTTCTGCCCTCTGCTAGGCTCTTCTCCAGCGCTGTGCAGTTCCGTACAATTGCTGACGTCATCGCCCCTTTTACCTGGGACACCCTGCCATGTCTGCTGTTCCAGATGCAGCCTTTCATCCTTGGGATACCCCACCAACCATGAATGCTCCAGATCTGTCCCAGATGCACACATCTTGGTAATCTCTCTTTGGGCACATCCTGCCCTAGGTCTCCCTCTGGGGAGGTGACCTTTCCAACAACCTTCTCCAGATCCACATGCCCCGATTCAGCCACCAGCTGATTTTGTACCACTCAAGGGTGTGGATGAAGTTGTTAGGCAAGAGATTCAAGAGATACACGCAGCCAAAACAGTCTGGAATTGGTTGCTTTAGACTCTCAGGGAGAGTAGGCTTGAGGCTTCATTACGTGGCAGGACTCGTAGTGCGGTAAGGCATGCAGGGGGGGCTCTTTTAGTTGAGACAGCTTATGCAGGGACTCTTCTTGATGAAGAGGAGCCTGACTCTTTTGAAGAAGCAAAGGATAATGTGCATTGGATGCAGGCCATGCACAATGAGTTGTAGTTCATAGAGAAAAATCATACTTGGGCTATTGTGGATTTGCCACGAGGCAAGCATGCCATCGGTACAAAATGGGTTTTCAAGGTCAAACGGGACCCCGATGGGTCCATTGACAGGTACAAAGCAAGGCTGGTTGCCAAAGGATATGCTTAGAAAAAGGGCATTGATTATCAGGAGACATTTGCTCCTACATCCAGAATGACAACCATTAGAACTGTTATTGGCATGGCTGCACATTTGGATTGGAAAGTCCATTAGTCGGACATAAAAACAACATTTTTAAATGGAGTTTTGTTGGAAGAGGTGTATGTGAAACCACCTCCAGGCTTTGCGGTATCAGATGATGCACGTAAGGTATGCAAGCTGAATAAAGCTTTATATGGGCTGAAACAGGCTCCCTGTGCTTGTATGCAAAGATAGATGCCTTTCTGTCCAGCAAGGGTTTCAGCAATAGTCCAACTGAAAGCACCCTCTACATCAAGAAGGATGGGGGGGAAATGTTGGTCATCATTCTTTATGTAGATGATCTTCTGCTCACAGGGCCAAATGGTGATAAAATTGCAAATTTCAAGGCTGAATTGAGAGCCACTTTTGACACGTCAGATTTGGGCATGTTGCATTATTATTTGGGGATCCAATTCATTCAAGAGAGAAGTGGTATCATTATGTCTCAATCCAAGTATGTTCAAAAACTCTTGGATAGATTCAAGATGCAAGATTGCAAGCCTGTAGCTACTCCCATGGAGCTAGGGCTGAGGCTTACGATGTATGATGCAGGAGAATCTATAGATGCCACACTCTACAGTTTGGTGGTTGGATGCCTCATATATCTATGCAATACATGGCCCGATATTCAGTTTGCAGCCCGATATTCAGTTTGCAGTATCTCAGGTGAGTAGGTATATGCACAGCTCAAAGACAACACATTGGCATGTTGTAAAACGCATCTTCCGTTACTTGCAAGGCACAAAGTCTTATGGCTTGATGTTTCCCAGGGGGAGTGACTTGCAGATACATGCTTACAATGATTCAGATTGGGCTGGATACTATGACACTAGGCAGTCCACAAGCGGTAATTATTTCTTTTTGGGCAAAGCTTGCATTTCTTGGCTGAGCAAGAAGCAATCTACTGTGGCTACTTACTCATGTGAAGCTGAGTACAGGGCAGCTTTCACAGCGGCAGTTGAATGTGTTTAGCTGCGTCGTTTGCTTGCTGATCTTCATCTTTCATTGGAGGGTCCTTCTTCGATTCTCACTGATAGTTAGAGCGCTATAGTAGTGGTAAAGAATCCTGTGTTTCATGCTCGCATGAAGCACATTGAGGTTCACTATCACTATGTCAGAGAGAAGTTGCATGCAGGAGAGATCAGTATGATCTATGTGTCAACACATGACAATGTTGCATACATCTTCACCAAAGCACTTCCATGTGAGAAGTTTGAGGCGTTTCGCAGTGCCCTAAACTTATCTCCTTTTGGTGATTGATCATTTCCTTGTACATGACATTGGCACTGCAGGGGGGTGTTAGAATTATTGATAAATTCTAGGCAGTAAAGTCAATAAGTGGGTTAGGGGTACTTTTCCCTCATTTAGAGGTTTTTTTTCCTAATCATAGTTAGTTCACTAACTGTGGTTAGTAAAGGATAAGGTTTGTCACTTAGGACAAAACCTTATCCGCCTTTGTATTGTTCTTACTTTATTCTATTGCACATTCGACGTTCTGCTCACTCTCTCAGGCTTCCTTCTCTCCCTCTCCCATTTTCTATCAAGGTAAACTCTCTGAGGTTTACCGGGATTGGAGCTGACCTTTATGATTGCCTCAAAGGACTATGTAGGACCAATACATATAGACCAAGACTCATCATATGCCGGTGGTCAGTTCTACATTCGAAATGGGATGCTGTTCCAAAATGGAAAGGTTTGCAATCCTAATGACGCTGAGGTTGGGAGAAAGAGCTTATATGAATGTCAGCAACACTCCAACTACAGGTCATCCAGGAATTCAGCATTAGTAAAACGGATGTTTTATTGCTAGGATGAAGGCCGAGATACCGATTATGTGGTAAAATGCCAACAGTGTCAAGTGAATAAGGCGAACACCTAGAGGCTGGACATCCTCTAGATATCCCTGGAAGTAAATGGGAGACTGTTTCCATGGACTTCATTATAACGATTACCATGAACTCATTGAGGGCATGTTGCTCTCTAGATAGTGGTAGATAGGTTGACAAAGATGGAAAGATTTTTACCTACCAAGATAACCGTGAAGGCTACTGAGCTGGCTTGCCGATTTGCTGAGCAGTTGTTCATGTTATATGGTTGCCTTGTGACATAGTCAATGACAGAGATCCGAAGTTCTTTGGGCACTTTTGGCAGGAAGTGTTTTGGAAATTGGAAACTAACTACGAGTATGAGTTCCGCTAATCATCCTAAGTCTCATAGGCAAATAGAAAGGGTGAATCAAGTCTTGAAAAATATGCTTCGAGCATGTGTCTCCAAGAGGCCATCTGGTGGAATTTGCCTATAATAGTGCTGTGCATATGGCTATATGTTATCACTCTCTTACAAGGAAAAATAATCACATACGCCACTCCAACTCTTGGTTTATTAGACAATGTACTTTTATTCTTAAGATTACACCAACACTTTCTTTACTATCATGGATTCAAGAATATGCTACTTATACATTCCATTATGTCGATTCTTAGTGCATACTCAAGGGTTATCTTGGGCAATGAGCTAGAACCCTAAGAAATTGACCATAAATAGCCAGTCTCTTCCATTTTGTTACCACCCTTGAGGATTATCTCATTCTTGTATTGTACTAGGATAATCTAAGAGAATTTTAATAAGCCTTCCCTACAACGCAATAAGCCATTGGGTAGTGATGAACTGGCTGCACATCACGCTGCTTGCATGAGCTCCCATGGAGCCTTGTCTTTGACAAAGAGGTCGCCCGAAAATAATTAACACCTATGATTCAGCACAATGAAGTTCATGCTTATGTACAAAATGTAAACCCAAGACTTTGGTGATAGTTGGATTGAAGGGTATTCAGCTAGATGCAGCTAAGGATTTCTGGCTAAATATGCAAGAATGTTAGCGACTGCAAGAGAATCTATTAGGAGTGCTCAAGATAGAGCACAGTACTAGACTGAAAGGGGCATTGGGGGACTGAAGACAATCTTGTTTTAACCCAAGAGCCTGGGATTCGACCTATACTCCACATGAGCCTAAACAAGGTATCGATTTCATGGAAAGAAAGCTTAGGAATAAAAGTTCAAAGTTACTAGGTTTAAAGAAGACTCAATTTGGGAGTCAATTGCAAGGTATAGGAGAATTTTTCAAAATTTGTTTAAGAGTAAGCGCTTGAAGAGAATAACGAGGTTATATAACTAGATGATATCCGCGAATTTTGTGCACTCAATCCAGCAAGGCTGGTGTTTCCTAGGATTGAGAGAAGCAAGCTAACATGGGTCTAAGAGACTTGGGCAATTGCAAAGGGCCAGTTGGTTATAGATAGCAGGGAACTTATTAAAGCCAGATGCTCTTTTATATAAGAATGGACAAGGCGATTGTGGGTTCATTCAGTGTGCACACAACGCTGGATGCTCTGCTTTGGATCACTCCTAAATTCATTGCAGCCAGGGTTGGGCTCCCACACCTACAGGGTGTAGGAGAGTCCGTGTGGGTGCACGAGGGAGCAGCAGGCAGAGCTCACCCTAGAGCAAGTACTGAGACCTGGCCTACGAGAGGCACGTGGTGGTTCTAGAGCAGAGGGTTCAGCAAACACAGCTCGTGTTGATGCCAGACTAAAGCGTATGTTGGCTGCAGGTGTTGGTAGACTTTTGGAACTTCCTTTGTGTGGAAAGGTGAGATCTATTGTGGCTTTACATCTGCATATCTCTTTCTGATCTGAAACTGCTCTCTATCTTATTCTATCTGCACAAATCTTGAAACGAGTTAATTGGGTGTTGTCAATCCAACCACATAGCATGCATTTGGGATGTATATCTTTTCAACATTGGGAAGGCATATTGGAATGTCACCGATTGCTGTCCACAACTGGATTCTCCATGTATATATCATATTCAATGCGAGGGCCCATGTGTGCGCAAAGGCTGGTCACCACGATGGCTGTCCTGCAGACACGTCGGCCTAATTGGCAGACATCTTTGGGATTATGTCAATGGAGATGAAGCAAGACTAGATACAACGACTACACCTGTCACTCTTACAGCTGGAGGCAGGGGTAGAGGTGCAAATGCAGCACAAGTAATTGGAGGAGCCGCTCCAGGAGCTCCCACAGTAGAGCAGAAAAGATGGGACTCTAGAGATGCACAAGCTCTTTCAGTAATTTCTCTTTCTCTCAAGAGGTTCATTATACCTCATATTTGGTCATGCAAGACATCTATGGCAGCTTGGGAGATACTACACTTGGGTCTATGGTCTCAAGGTAAAATCAGAAGTGTTTATGCATTTCAAACACTTTGTGGCTATGGTTGAGAATGAGACAGGACTCAAAGTGCAGACACTTCGAACAGATCGAGGGGGGGAGTATTTGTCTCATGAATTTAAGACATTTTTGAAAGAAAAAGGCATCATGCATTAGCTTACAGTGAGGTTTACACCTCAACAGAATGGCAAAGCTGAGCAGAAGAATCGCACTGCCATGGAGATGGATAGATGCATGCTCACAAGTAAGAAGTTGCCTCAAAGGTTTTGGCTAGAAGGCCTCATGTGTGCCAACTATATTTTGAGTCGAGCTCCTACAAATGCTTCCCTATGAGGCATGGCATGGGAGAAAGCCTTTAGTGGACCATTTCAGAGTTTTTGGTTGTGTTGCATATGCCCACGTGCCTGTGGAGTTTAGACACAAGTTGTCAAATAAGGCACTCAAATGCATTTTTGTGGGGTATAGTTCACAAAGCAAAGGCTATCGTCTCTATAATCTTGCTACACGCAAGATTTTTGTTAGTAGAGATGTTATATTCTCTGAAAATTCAGCACATGCACATGCTGAATTTCAGATTCCATCCTCTTTAGATGATGTTTTTGAGGGGATGCTTCCTATAGCATTTGGTTCCCCCAATGAAACTCAGAATTTACAGCAACCTCCGCCAAATCCACATGTACAGATTCAGCCCCCAGCTGATTTAGTACAACGTCAAGGTGTGGATGAAGTTGCCAAGCAAGAAATTCAAGAGATACACGCAGCCAAAACAGTCTGGAATTTGTTGCTTCAGACTCTCAGGGAGAGTAAGCTTGAGGCTCCATTGCCTGGCAGGACTCGTAGTGCAGTAAGGCACACAGGCACGTGCAAAATGGTCCAGCACAGCAAAAGACAACCTTGGGCACCTGTTAGAGGCAGCTAGCTGCACACGTCCGTGCGGATTTCGTAAAGCTGTACGGACGTCCGTACACTCTGTATGGAAATTTTCAAAAAGTTCAAATATGACTTCTGGCACTTCCTAGAAGCGCGTACTAGCCTTGGAACAAGCAAAACAGGCTTGAAACAGCTCAAATAGCTCAAAAACTGCACAAGAACAACTGAAAACGTCCAACACCTCTAGGAGAGTGAGGGGAGAGAGATGGAAGGTGGGGGAAGGGCATGCATACACATGCATGACAAATGGCACCTCCTCCTTGCCATTTGCCGCTTCATTAAAGTCCTAACCCCCATACCAAGGACAATGTTGGTTGTCCTTAGGCCCAACTTTTAGACCCCTCTTTTAAAGCCTTTGCCTTGCCCCTAGGACCTAGTGGTGCACCTAGACTTTGTCCTTAAGAACTTCTAGGAAGTGTGCACTTCCTCTAGCCAGTCCCTCATGGCCAAACCATTACAACACTTAACCATGGTTAACCTTGGGTTAAGCGTAGGTTGAGTTACGAAGATACTTTACATTACTTTTCACGTCGTTGTGATAGAATGTCAGACATTGAGGTTGGTCAGAAGAGGAGTCAGGATTCTTTGTGAAGGTGATGGACAGCGATGAGTGTTGGAATCATGTGGTGTTATTGAAGTAGAGGGGGATTCTTCGACAAGACCTGAGGACTCAGGGTTAGACAGAGGTTGCGACTTAGAGGGGGACAACAATACAGAACCACACTCGAGGGTGACTGTTTAGGTAATCTGGATTTGTGCCTAGGATATGATGTCTCGGCTATGTTGTTTGGTGGTAGAGCTAGCAGCTTGGTGCCTGGAGAACTTCAGGATGTTCAGCTATCATGATGAGGAGAGAGTGAGGATGCTGGTACCTAGAGAGCTCGAGTTTAGAGGTATAAGACTTGTGGGGATCTTGAGACTGTCGCTGACCTTGATTACCCGAGTTTTTTCTAAACCTGGGGTTATCTTGAGGGCGAGCACCTTTGGCCATAGTAGAGTTCTGTGTTCGATTAGCACTCTGCTTCCTTGTGTTTTGAAAATCTGTTATGCGCTCTGCGTAAGCAATAGCGCCAGCTGTGGTGGTGATGTTTGCTTTAAGGACATCAATGCGTAATGAGGGATTCATGCTGACATGAAAGCATGAAGGCGATCATCATCAGTTAACCCATCAATCTCCAGCACTGAGACTTGTGGGGATCTTGAGACTGTCGCTGACCTTGATTACCCGAGTTTTTTCTAAACCTGGGGCTATCTTGAGGGTGAGCACCTTTGGCCATAGTAGAGTTCTGTGTTTGATTAGCACTCTGCTTCCCTGTGTTTTGGAAATCTGTTATGCGCTCTGCGTAAGCAATAGCGCCAGTTGTGGTGGTGATGTTTGCTTTAAGGACATCAATGCGTAACGAGGGATTTAGGCCTGAGATGAAAGCATGAAGGCGATCATCATCAGTTAACCCATCAATCTCCAGCACCAATGTGGTGAACTGAGAGATGTAGGAAGACAGGGAGCCTGTTTGCTCCAATTGTCGGAGTTTTGAACGTGCTTGGAAGTCTGCATTGGCAGGTATGAACTGCTTATGGAGCACGTGTTCAAAACGTTCCCAGGTTAACACACTTTTGCTGTCCTTTAAGCGTCTTTGACACCATAGGAAAGCTGTATCCTTAAGGAGGGAGGCTGCCAAGGCAATCTTTTTGCCTTCCGTGAGGTCAACAGTATCAAAGTACATGCGCAATTTTGCGAGCCATTGGTCAACTGCTCGGCGATTTCGTTGACTAGTGTAGGCTTCTGGAAGTTTAATGTCAAGTCTTTCAGTTTTGGAAGCTTGGAGTAAACGGTAGAGGGCACGGAGTTCAGTGTTTTCTACCTTTGGTGGGAATGAGTCCACATAGTCGTCTGGTTGCGTCACGTCATCCTCTGTATGTGTGGTACTGCGAGAATCTTGGAGTTGGACTTTCTGGACCAAGTCGGAGATGCTGTCCTGAAGCTGGGAAATTTGAAGTTGAAGTAGTGCTTCGCCTTGTAAGTTGACTTCTAGGGTCTTTTTTGGACTTGAGTCGCTTATCTCTGGAGAGGTTGCACGCGAGCGTCGACATATCTGAGGTCCCTGTGAGAAAAGCACGAACCTGCGCTCTAGTTTGTACCATTCCTGGAAGAAGATTCGGGCTGCTCCCTGAGGTTGCTCATGTTGGAGGGGGCAAGAGAAGCAGGATGGAACCAGCCGTGGAAATCTGGTAAAGGAGGTCTTGTCTGAGGTAACATTGGTGATGTCGAAATGGGTGTTACTGCTCGTGAGAGTACAGGGGTAGGTTGCAGAGTCCACAGATCTGAGAAGGGATAAGGAGCTGCTGTCGGAAGTGGAGGATATCCAGGAGAAGGAGTGCCTTCAGAGTGTAAATATTGTCTTGGGGAAGGTACAACCTGTACAGGAGGATATCTGGGAGCTGAAGGAGGTGGAGAGTACCCTGGAAATGCTGAAGCTGAGGGATAAAAGTCTCTCCAAAGATGGACAGCAAACTCGTGAGGAATATCGGGTTCTGGGTATCTACGTGTCTCGTGGAACACAACCTGGACTATGCTGATTAAGTAATGTAACTGAGGTGCCTCACGCAGAAGGTATAGGATGTGGTCCAAGTCACTGGAAGGGCATGTGACACAGAAGACCCACGATGCAAAAGCTCCGAAATGGGCTGGTTGTGCAATTTGAACACGATATTGTGTGGTAGATGATGCCTGAGGTGTCCTAGAAAGGACTGGGGAATTACCAGGGGTTTCCATGCTTTAAGGAGGAGGCTTTCATTTGCTGTAATTTGATAATAAGCGTCAAATAACAATACGAAAGAGAATCCTTAGAAATAGAATGGAAAGAATCCACCTGGCATAGATTTGATCTGCCAATTAGTTGCATAGAATGGCCTGAAAATCTCTGTCCGGAGGTCCATTTACTATCTTTGCAGGTTCACGTTGAAGTGTGAGCAAGAAAAAGGTGCCTGGCGAGACTTTCGAGGCAGATAGGGGCGTTGGCGGAGGCGTGGTGCAGAAAAGGGCAGATTGCGTGGAACCAAACACGTGTTTCATGCGTTGATTTCAGAGGAAAAATGCCTGTGGGTTGCGAGGAGCAGATCTGGGCCTGGCTGGTCGGAAATGGAGGGCAGCAAAAGGGCGCTTTTCACAAGCTAAAGTGGCGAGATAAGCCAGTAGGATTCAGGCTGGTCTGAATCGCGATAGAGGGGCAGAAAAACTGCTGGGCACAGGTAGGTATGGTGGCGAAAAAGGGGCAGCCTGCTTGCTTGTGGCGATGCTTGCTGCGTGCTTCCAAGGCTGATTCGCAGCAGCATGGGCAGGGATCTGGCGCTGAGAGACCGGCAGGAACCCAGGGCAGCAAATCGGCTGATGGAGGGCTGCGTATGGCGTGGAAAGGGAGGCGAGCCTGTGTGACGAAATTCCGTACGGGCTTCAAACGGGAATCGTCATTTTTTTTTGTGGCTGCCTAGGTTGGGTGGTTTCCAAAAATTAAAGCGTGGGTTTAATTAACCCTTGGGTAGTCTAGGGTAAGGCCTAAGGTATGGGGTTGGGTTTTCCTTTTTAGCCCCTCTAGGTACCCTTTTATAAGGTGCTTGGTGCCAAAAGGTGTGCCTATTCTGAGGGGTGTGACCCTTGGAATAGGTGTACCTTTTCATGAAGAGGTGTGACCCTGTTTTCAAAAGGGGTGTCCCCACATGAAGAGGTGTGTCCTTTTTTTTCCACGATGGGGTATGTCCCTTGGGTGAGGAGTCAAAACTCTTCATCAAAAGGTGTGCCCGATGGTGGAAAAGGTGCGTTCCTTGGTTTTGGGACAGCCCAAGCACATGAAAAGACACGATTTTTGTCATGTCCATTCACATCAACTCGTGATGTGTGGGAGATGGAGAGGCCATTGATGACTTTAGGCAGGGTTGGCGCTAAAAATTTTTACGCTCATTCTCTCCATTTCTTCCATGCACAATGTGCACGGATATCCTTCTAGCGGAAAGAGATGTATCAGATAGGCGCTAGAAGGTGGGGGGCATTTCCTACAGGTAGGAGCAAAATTTGCTCTGATACCACTGTAAGAAATCCTAGATTTACTATATTTAGAAATGTGCTAAGGAACATAAAGGAGACTGAAATAGCAGAGAACAAGGAATATTTGTATTGCTTGAGTGTCTGTAGTATCTGTAGTGTGTCATCCATACAATTGGACCTCTCTTATATAGAGAGTGAAGAGTCACACATGAAAAGGTGTGTACTCCAAAGTGTATGTGCATGAAGAGGTGTGTACCCCTTGTGAAGGGTGTGACCCTTGATGAGAGGGTACATTACAATAGGAGTGTCTCTTCCATAGAATGTCTCTTGTGAAGGGTTGTGCCTCATAGGAAGTGTCCCGTCGAAAGGGCATACCCTTCCACAAGTGTCCATTCATCAAACCATCCATAAGTCTAGATATAGAGAAAGGAATACGTCACAGATCGTGACACTCGGGGGGAGGTGTATAGGCTGCAAGGAAGGAGTTGGTTGTTTAAGTCGGCTATAGGATCTGTTGCAGTCGGTTATTTTCGAGGGCAACCAGCTCCTATAAAAGGGGGAATTTGGGCCCCCATTCATCATCACTTGGAGCAGCTTCTGAGGAGCAAGAAAGAGCAGCACTGAACAGCAGTTGGGCCTTATCCATGAGGTGAACTGGGTTGGATACTTGCAGACTTAGTTTAGTAAGAGTTGCGCACCTTAAGCTGGCGTTATGGACAGCAAGGTGGAAGAGATCCCTAGGACAGAGAGTCAGTGGAGCATGTGGGCTCAGAGATCTATATAGTAGGAGAACCTTTTTGGTATAGTATCTTGTCCAGTTTGTGGATGGACAGAAATATATAAGTTTTGCTTCCATATTCGTCTTTGAGCACAGTCTACTTCTTACCTCTACGTATCATAAAAGCACCAAAACCACTTATAGTTTAACTTCACCACCCTAACCTTTAGTATTAATAATCAAATTGTACGGCCTTAATGAAAACACTAATCCATTTCTTATGAGGACATCCCTCATATGCTCACCGCATTCCATGTGCGTCGTAGATCGTCAAACATACCTTGGTGTGATTAGCTAGTCTAAACCTGCAAATATTCGTTTAAGGTATGAAACAGGGGCTTCTTAGGGTAGAGGAGGAGCAGGAAAAAGAAACTGGTTTGTGTCTTGTATATGAGGATGGGGAGGGGCTAGGCTCAATGATGAAGTTCAAAGGGCAGCTCACAAGTGTTCAAGCTAAGTGTAAAGCCTAATATAAAGGGGCATAAATGATCAACATTCTCACAGGGAGGGAAAGGGTGTGGGAATATCAGGGAGAATATTCAGCTAGGGGGCATAGAGTAGGAGATTATGGAGGATGAAGCAAGAAGAGCTTCCCAAGGAACGCAGCAAAACTTTTCTGAGCTCGTACTTTGCTGGCACAAAATTACTTGTTTTCTTGATGGGTCAAATCTGTTGTGTGTGTATCCATGTTCTTTTCTTAAACGTGTATATTGTTTTCATAATATAGTATGGATTGACTTTGAACATTTCCTATGCTCTTTTTCAGGTTTAATAAAGTTTCTGTTAATGTTCTAACAGGTCCTAGAAACAATGATAAAAAACTGTGGAGATGTTGTTCATCATCAAGTCGCTGCAAAAGATGTTCTTCATGAAATGGTGAAGATAGCTAAAAAAAATGTAAGTACAGCTGCAATTTTCTTACACATGGAGATATCAAGTCATCTAATGTCCTTCTCCACCGAGAGTACAATGCTTGTGTATTGGATGGATTACAGCCTAACTTCGCTCTTCAGCTTCAATGCGACTATCTCGCACATAGTGGGATACAGGGCACTAGAAGTTGCTGGCCGTTGAAGACGGTGGAGCAAGGTCGTTGAAGAGCTATCGTTGAGGAAGACTATAGTTTACTGATGGTCGTTTGCAGCTGTCATTGCATATATCTTTTGCCAATGCAAATTGTGGAGCTGTGAGTATGGCATGGCTCATGGTGCCTTGTAGATGGTTGTGAGGCCTCTATTGCAGGGCGCTTTGGAGCGTAGGCTGGTGGAGCGGAGCCTTTGTGAGCAGGAGAAAGTTGGCGTGCGCGCTATTGTAGATGTTGCAGCTTGCAAGTGCTGCACCTTAGGAGGTCGCCCATAAGGAAGTTGCTCACTGTGCGTGGCGTCTATCATGGAGCTAGTGTATGCTGGAGTAGCAAGATTACATAGGTCGTTGGAGAGCTTTCCCTGTGATGGTCTTATAGCTCCAAATTATTGTAGTTAAAAGTAAGGGAACTTTGGAATTGTGCCTGAGAGTGATTGTTTTGAAATAAACATTGCATGTTGTTTCACTAGTATACGAACCTTGGATGCCCATATTTTGATCTTTCCTACTTTGTAAGAACATAATTTAAATTCATGGTCAAGATACCTCTAGCCAATAGTTGGATAGCGCAAAGATAATTTGTATTTGAAGGAGCAGAATTCCAATTCATGGGATGATGATACTACCAGACAATACTATAGACAAGAATACTAGACAATGGATGATACTTCTATACAAAGCTTTTCAGTTTAATACAGGAGAAGTGCATAGAGACTAAGCCATGGCACAAAATGATCCCACTATTCATGATGTAGTCATTGAAAAAAGAGCTGTCAATAGACAGCAAAGGCAAGTTCCCAGATGGCTTCTTGATACATTGAGGGACAGCAAACAAGATCAGCCTTTTGCTGCCCGGACAAGCTCAGGGAATAGACAGCATGGTCACTTTCTTGAGTTTGCACTCCTTGCTACAGCTTGCAATGAAGAGCGTCCGTGCCATAAAGATGCTTTTGACAGCAAAGAGTGGATGGATGCAATCAAAGCTGAGTTACATTCCATTGCTAAAAATGACACATGGGAATTAGTAGATCTCCCTCCCCGCAAGCATGCCATTGGAACCCGGTGGATCTACAAATTAAAAAGGAAATCTGATGGCAGCATAGATCAATACAAAGCCCGTCTTGTTGCAAAAGGGTAAGCCCAACGACAAGGCATTGACTTTGAGGAGACATTTCCTCCCACATCCAAGATTACTACCATTAGATGTGTCATTGCCATTGCAGCCCATCATCATTGGCAAGTGCACCAACTTGACATCAAGACTGCTTTTCTTCATGGGGATCTGCAGGAAGAAGTATATGTCACACAACCTCCTGGCTTTGAGGTTGTTAATTCTGAAAAGAAGGTATGCCCGCTTAAAAAGCCCTTTATGGTTTGAAGCAGGCACCCAGGGCATGGTATGCCAAAATTCATGCACACTTACTATCCCTTGGTTTTCAGAATAGTCCCACAGAACCCACTCTTTATGTCCGTGGGAGTGGATCTGATTTTTTCGTGCTGATTTTATATGTGGATGATATGCTCATCCCGGGCCCAGATACTCAGCAAATTGCAGCTTTCAAGGCTGATTTGCAGCAGATTTTTAACATGTCAGACATGGGACCGCTTCATTATTATTTGGGCATTCAGTTTGCTCATGTTGAGGGGGGTATCATGATGTCTCAGTCCAAGTATATTGGACAGCTCCTTGATCGTTTTCAGTTTTTATCAGCAGGCTGTTGGATGCCTTATTTATTTATGTCACACCAGACCTGACTTACAGTATGCAGTATCTCAGCTCAGCAGATTCATGCACATGCCCAGTTCACAGCATTGGGAGGCAGTGAAGAGAGTCTTCAGATATCTCAGAGGCACTCAGGAATTAGACCTCTTCAGCATATCTTATTTGGTTGGAATGTACTATCTCATTTGGCATTTTAGAGCACATTTAAATGTGACGTGAGTGACAAGTATTTCAAGGAAAATATAAGAAAAACGAGGGAAAAACATTTTGTACATTAAAGAAAAATGTGGGTTTATTATAGGACACTCGAAACACATTTTTGTAAAAACATTTATCATGTAGATGCTATTTCGTCACATCATAAAAATAACAAACTTAAACTTTTTTCTTTCTTTATAGGTTCTTGACATAATCAGGCCTGCACATGAGAAAGGAGAGGAAACCATGAAGCTCTAATGGTTGCATGATGATAAGTGGAATGTATTCTTCAAATTTATGAATCCCCACAGCATGGATATTAATATTCCATTCCACAACCAAGATATGTGTATGCATGAACATTTGTAGCATTTTATGTGTGAAGAGAGAGAGAGAGAGAGAGAGAGAGAAACACATCACTTTTGTGTCTCTTTGTTTATGATTCTATGTATGTATAGATGAAATTTCTTACTTACATTAGACTTCATATAAGCTGGGAACTTCAACAAAGAAACAAAAAAAACATGCAAAACAAGTTAACATCTCACATTAAATGCTCACCTTGGATACACTGGGTTACAAGAGGAGGCGATAAATATATTATTGTTATTGTATTTATGGAAGGCTATGTTAATATCTCTTAATAATATGAGCAAGTACGAGAAGAGGTGCTAAAACAGTTCAAAGCTCAAGTATATGAAGAGTTGATACGTGAGTTTAGAGACCAATTTGCAGCTATAGCTCAGGTTAGCATGAGAACTAAGTACTGAATTTCTTTCTTTGCACTAGTAATTTGACTTTGAGAGAGAGAGAGAGAGAGAGAGAGAGAGAGAGAGATCAGGTTAGCAGAGAACTAAGTACCAAATTTCTTTATTTGCACTAGGAATTTGACTTTGAGAGAGAGACGGAGAGAGAGAGAGAGAGAGAGAGAGAGAGATGTATTAACGTCTGCAGGAGGCCTCACAGGCCTATGAGACAAAGTGTAAAACCAAAAGGTAACTCATACAAGACACTAAGGATTGAAGAAAAGGGATCACAAAGGCCCTTGCTGAAAGCTAAAGTGCTAACCTAGTGAATAAAATATTAGAGTAGCATCAAGTGCTCAAAGCTAGCGCTCCTAGTACATGCCCAAGTTCCATATATCCCAGTAACCTGGTGGCTCTCTTATGAGATGTGAGGAGCTCTTGTATCTGTCTCTGTAGAGCTATCTATTGATGTGGTGGAGGGCATGGTCTTCTTGATCTTTGTTTCTGATGGGCTACGTCAAGGGTGACCCCACGTCTCTAACGGTCACCTATGAGGAGGGATGAAATAGATCGGACCTCGATCATCCGTCTGTTCCCTCTCCGTGTTGCATGTGGAGTGCATGTCTCTTGCCTAGCAGCATCATGATGGAGATTCCCACTACTAATCCATGATGCTCTCATCTCATCAAGCTCCTCTCCCTCATCCTCCTTGGTAGCTCACAAAAACACATAGAAATATGTAACAAGTATCTATGCTCTGTCCATCTTGATGACCTTTGTTTTTGCTTGGCAATTCATGGATCTCTTGGCTCAGCAAGAAGCAACCAACAGTTGCCACATCTAGCTGTGAGGCTGAGTACACGGCAGCTTTCACCGCTACAGTAGAGTGTGTTTGGCTTAGACAGTTACTTTCGCCAGACATCCTCCACTATTGTCTACACTGACAGCCAGAGTGCTTTGGCCATTGCGCGTAACCCAGTGTTTCATGCGCGTACCAAGCATATTGAAGTTCATTATCATTATGTTTGGGAGCGGTTGTCAGCAGGAGACATAGAGTTGTCCTATCTTCCCACAGAGGACAACATAGCAGATATGTTTACGAAGGCACTTCCTCGTCCCAAGTTCGAAGTCTTTCGACAAGCTTTACACTTGGTTCCCTTTGTTACATGATCTGACATCCCTTGTACATTCATAGGTGGCTATATCCTTTTGGATGAACATGTGCCACCATGACCAAAAAATGCCAAGTATTCTGAGACGTTTCCAGAGTACTTCAGCCCATCCCATGGAGGGGGGTTTGTAGGCCATCTCCTGGTGGTTCTAGTGATGTCCTATAGGCCATGGTATGTGCCTTGTAGGCATAAATAAAGGCACTTGTAGTGTTAGTGCCTTTTAGGCCACATAGGACACTTAGTCCTATGTGACACCTAGGACACTTAGTCCTAGGTCTAGGTACCTGTACCTTGTACTTCCCTTTTTCCTATTATCCTAGTTTTGACATGACGGCTAATCTATCGACTCTTTTGCAAACTGCATTCTCTCTCTTTCATTCGATCCTACAATACTATGTACACACTTTTTTTTTTGTGAAATCCAAATAATTATATTAACAGAAGTTGTGTCCAAGAAGGAGAGCAATGACATCTTTAGAAAACTTGCATATATGCCAGGTTGGATTTCTCTGTAATCCAACTGACCCACATGTAGATAGTCATAACACACGAGAGAGCGAATTCGATCATTGGGCAGCGACAACACAGAGCAAAGGAGAGGGCGCCACAGAGGAGGACCAGAGCATGCACGATAGAGGTTCTGCCCATCACTGCCTTACTCAGAGGAGACCGACCAACCGGAGGTGTGACCCTTGATGCTGCCCATCGGATACAGAGATCCCAGAGACCATGACCCCCACTACGACAGGAGATAACTCAACAGCTACAGATACGTGACATCTTTGCTTCCTACCAGAGAGATACCATGAATCCTGGATATGTCATCGCAACTTTCGCACTACCCACTGGAGTCTCCTGAGAGCTCTGAGAGTGTGTTTCTGAGTTTTTGAGATCATTAGCTTAGTTTAGCACTCAACAAGGGCCTTAGCGATCCCTTTGCTTCAGCCCATGGCAGTTGGTATGAGCTACGTTGTTGATTGTACTTTGTCTCATAGACTCGTGAGGCCTCCCGAAAATGTTAATACAACTCTCTCTCTCTCTCAGGCGAGCGAAGGATCATGAGGGACTATGCACTGAGTTCATTGCATATGGGATTAACCTCCTAGCCCCGATCTTAGCAAAGTTTTTCAATGAAGCTGTTTGTTTGGGATTTCCAAGCACCTGGACCGTTAACACAAGGCAGGGGATCCCATGAGCCCGAAGAATTACATGACCATTATGATTGGACATGTCATGTGTCCAAGATTTATGCATCAGTGCTTGATTTTGAGGTCCACCGATTTGCGGAGTGTCGAGGACTTAGAGTAGCAGGACAGGTAGGGTTCCGACGTGATCATGGGACCATGGATCACATTCTCACGCTCAGATGTATCATCAAGGAGGCGAGGGTACAGAAGGATAGGGTTTACTGTTGCTTTGTGGATTTCCGTAAAGCATTTGATACGGTTTCGAGAGCCCGCCTCATCCGGCACCTACAAGATTTGGGTTATGACCACGATATCATTTGGGCTGTTATGGCACTTTACGAGAGTCTCAAACAGAGTACGAGCAGAGACTGGGTGGATCGACGAGATCATGAGCACTATTGGGGTCAAACAGGGGTGTCCTTTATCACCTACCTTGTTTGGCCTTTACATAGATGAGCTCGAGACAATGATGCACACACAGGGGGGGTTGGATGTTCTCTTGCTGCCACTTTAATCCGGATATTGCTGTACGCAGATGACGTGGCTCTTTTGTCTTCCTCAGCACAGGAGCTCCAGAGAAACCTTGACACATTACAGTCCTTTGTGAGTCTCATGATTTGAAGGTCAACCTGGGTAAAACCAAAATTATGATCTTCAACACATCTCGCACCATCATGCGCCAGGAGCAGTTCATGTTTGATGGGTCTCCTGTTGAGATAGTTTCATCATACACGTATCTTAAGGTTATCTTCTCTGGACCCATCTTCACTATGAGACCCACGATGCATGCCCGGTTGGGGCAGAGGATATGTTTCATTGGCCAGACTAGTTCCGCTTGCACTTTCAAGACCCGCGGACTAAGGGGATGCTTTTTGACTCCTTGGTTTGCCCAGTTGGGATGTGTGGCAGCCCTTGCTGGGGGCTAGACTTGTCAGATACAAAGTGGACTCGTGTAGAGTGGCTTCAGGTTCTCATGCTATCACGAATGATCTAGGGAAAGCCATCCGTCCCTCACCAGATCAATCAGGCTAAGTTCGGGTCATCTCCATCATAGCTAGATGCTGCATTTCAGGTCATCACGTATCTATACCGAGTCAAGGAGTATGGGGATAACATTTCTGGGCGTAGCAAGCTACCATGGTTAGCATTATGACTCTCTCAGCAAGAGGGGACCAGAGATGCTAGTATGCACGCACAGAGAGATGGTTTGAGCGACTAGGGCTCCACATGGATAGACTCCCTCCCTTCCAGTATAGTATGGATGCTCCATTCTCTCCCCTCATGTCACATGAGTTTAGCCAGCTCATCCGCGAGGATCTCTTACAGCTACACACATTCCGGACCTGATTGGGACCGAGCGAGCTTCAAGTGAATCTCAGAGAAGGGGTGAACATTGACCCACCAGGATACACGCAGATCCACTTACCCCACTCACTGAGAATCTCTATTGGGCAGTTGCAGGTCTCTTCACATAGACTTCGTATTAAGAGCGGCAGAGGAGAGGGCATACCCAAGGAGAGGCGCATATGCACATTGTGTGACACACAGAGTTGGCATAATAGAAGTGGAGCCTAGAAAGTATTACAGACAATGTGAAGAGTAGCGTATCAAGCTAGCAACCACATAACCAACATGATGATTGCTGAGAAGCAGTAAACTTATAACCTAAGGGCTTGTATTCATCATTGAGAAGATTCGTGAAGAGGGATGTAGCACATGACTTATGGTGTAAAGGAGGGAGCATGGAGGCACTATTGCAATTTACCATTTGTAAGGGGTTGAGTAGAAAGGGTAGGATAAATAGAGAGGAGAAGAGCATTAAAACAAGAAGGGGGTAGGCATAATGCAAGGGAGAGGTAGTGGTGAGGTGGTGTAAGAGTTTGTTAGATGGCAAAAGAGGTGGTGACATTAGAGGGGCAAAAAAATTACTAGAGGGTAGACTTAGGGAGGAGCTTGGCTAAATCTGCCACGACATGTCAGAGTTTGCAGATTCTGTGATTCGCAGAAAGTAGAGACAGAGGCCAATATAGCCCTACACTGCCCCCGATATGCACACATCATAGACGACAATCAGCCGATACTGGCAGACACCACTCAGATCTCGTCAGTTCTCTCCACTGTCTCTCCGGCAGCGTTGGGATCTTTTGTCACTCGTCTTTTTTTGTACCGTCAAGAACTTGAAAATTCTTGACCCCTCCACAGCGGAGGAGATTTTTGTACTGAGGATTAGGTCCCATGGGTCATTTTTTGGCCCCCCGAGGACGATAATAAAATTCTACTTCTACTTCTACTTCTACTTCTCTCTCTCTCTCTCTCTCTCTCTCTCTCTCTCTCTCTTCTTATGTGAAAGAAATTAACCAATGGGAAAGCACTAGATCTAGAGGGTCTCCTTGTAGAGATGTTGAAATGGGCAGGGCAGAAAACAAAAGCAAAGAGCAAGGCAGTAGAACAAGGCCATCACTGTGCCAGGCTTCGGTTTCTGAATCTGATTCTGAGACCCAGCTCGGAGACTGACTTGTTTTCAGTTTGTACCTGATACTGAATAGATTGATCTGGTTTTTCGTCTTGTGGTCTTCCTTAATTCCTTAACCCAATGAATATTTTGAAAATTGGCTACAACGCCTAAGTCAATAGCCCGGTGAATAAGATTGTTCTCCTTGTCATGAATCTAAATCTTCCAGTCTTTTATACAAATTTTTAATATTTGTGTGGGTTGAATAGGGGGCACGGGCATGGGAATTTGTCTATGTCAATAGCCCGGTGAATAAGATTGTTCTCCTTGTCATGAATCTAAATCTTCCAGTCTTTTATACAAATTTTTAATATTTGTGTGGGTTGAATAGGGGGCACGGGCATGGGAATTTGTCTATGCCTCTTCATGCCTCCTCCTGTGGAACTTAGAAGTGCAGCCAGCTACTAACCAACCCATTCCATACACAGCACACTAACATAACATTGTTTTCCAACACATCCCTCTTTCACTTTTATCTTGAGGATGTTCTCTCTTGCCTCTTTGAATTTTGTGCAATAGCTCAAAGAGAAACCTGCAAATCAGCATGAGGTAGTGGCTGATTATTGCTTAGTGGAGGGCCTGCGGGAGGTGCAATACTAGCTCTCGTAAAAGACAGCAGAGACACTCTCATTTTCTCTCCCTCTCTCAACAGAGACACTAGGGCCCAGGACAACATGTCGGGCTGGACCCCCCCCAAGGTATTTTATTTCTTGAAGAGAATCTGTTACAAGAGTTCAGCGTAGAGCTGTATGATACACATACATAAATCCAAAACGTGAATCCTTACAGGAGCTTCAAGCTCATTTCAAATTGGCAACATGCCACTTGTCTAAAATCTAGACTAAGTCTTATTACATGCCACTAAGGGCCATTCTGGAGTCTTCAAAGCACTTGGTCACACGAACCGCCTCCTAGATGCTTGTTAGGCTCCCGTAGCGCTTAGGAAAAATAACTCTTCCTAGTACCTGCAACAATTAATTAAAGCGCACCACCATGGCACCCATTAATTGTTAGCGCTTTTGCATGCAAATAACACACTGTGGACTAATTCTAGTCACGGTGGGCGTCCCCATTGAATACATGTGCACACCTAACAAATATAAAAATATATATTTATTCTCTGGTTGACCGGAGTCAACACTCTTGATCATAATTAAGGAGCTTTGACCAAGGGTCGAGGCGCCTTAATTATAGCCAAGTCTCTCCAACCGAAGTTGGCACAACTCTCCCACCGAAGTTGGCACATCTTGGTTAACCGTGGTTAACCCTCTTGGCGCATGTCAAGTCTCGTTGACCGAAGTCAACACTCTCTGACCGTAGTCAGCTCTGTGGTTCTCTGGTTAACCGCAGTTAACCCTCTTGGTAATAAACCAAGTCTTCTTGACCAAAGTTAGGTTTAGTTGACCAGAGTCAAGTATCTTTGACCGTAGTCAATTCTTTGACCATAATTAACACATATAAAACTCTTTAATTTTGATCAAATAAATGGTCAACTGTACTTTGACTTAGGATATTTACATTGTGGGGACATCCCCTCGGCTTCTATTCAGTTGACCTCAACTGAAAAGCTTCCTTGTAAACATCCAAAAGATGTGGATGATCGGATAATATGTCTTCGTCCATCCACTTGGGATCTAAGGTCGTATAATTCTTGAATTTTACAAGATACCTGTAAAACTCCTTGCCATGAGGGCCTTTTCGTACAATATGGTACACAATTTGCTCTGGCTGAAGAACCTCCTCTAGCTCATCCACTTCTGGTGGATCCTCTGATACTAATTCTGTAGGCTCTGGCCCCTGGAATTTCTTTAGAAGACTCACATGGAATACATTGTGAATCCTCCAATGCTCTGGCAATGCTAACCTGTATGCAACCTCATTTATTCTTTCTGTAACCCAGGGCCATAGTATCTGGGAGATAACTTTTCTGGGATCTCGATCACTAACAATGGACTTAGGCATACCATGATGCTTAAAGATCTGTGCCATGAAAAGCTTAGCCATATGATCTGCCTTTATGGTTTTGCGAACCGGAATGAAATGAGCTTGCTTGCTGAATCTATCAATGATAGTCCAAATCCCATCATTCCCTGATTTTGATCTTGGCAAATAAAAAATAAAGTCCATTGTAATACTTTTCCATGGTGCCTGAGGCACGGGAAGAGGCATAAGTAGACCAGGTGCCTTCCGTCTGTCATACTTCACTTTCTGACACATAAGGCATTCAGTAACAAACTGATGTATATCTTTCCGCATCCCTGGCCAAAAGAAATACCTCTCTAGTGCCAGAGTTGTTGCTGTAATTCCTCTGTGTCCAGCATAGGGAGGTGCATGGCATTACTCCAAAATCTTTTTCCTCATCTCCTGGGTGATGCATAGGCAATCATCTTTCATTAGATACCCATCTTTCAGGGAATAGTGACTGGTGGATTGCCCCTCTTGCATTTGCTGTAAAATTTTAACAAAATCTGCATCACTAGCATATTGCTCCCTCATGCCTTCTAGCTCCTGATGATAAGCAATAGTCACATTATTGACCTGGGGTCTTCGGGACAAGGCATTTGCCACTTTGTTCCGAATTCCTGGGGTATGGACAATCTGAAAATGATACATTGACAGCATGTTTGCCCATTTCATATGCTTCTCGGAAAGCTTGATCTGAGTCAAAAAGTATCTCAGACTTTGGTGATTTGTTTTAACAGTAAAATTTGCACCCAAAAGATAGTGCTTCCATGTATGGATGGCATGAATTACAGCCAATGACTCTTTCTCATATATTCCCAGATATCTTTTTGCATCACGCAATCTTCAGCTCTCGTAGGCTACTACATGTCCATTCTGATGTAATGCAGCCCCAACACACTCTCCACAAGCATCGCAATCAACATCAAAAGGTTGATAAAGATCCGGGACTACAAGAATAGGCTTTGTAGTCAACTTCTCCTTGAGTGTATTGAATGCTTTCTTCTGTGATATTCCCCATGTGAAGGCTGCATTTTTCTTAGTAAGGTCATGTAATGGAGCTGCGATATCAGCAAAATGCCTGATAAACCTTTTGTAGTAAGAACACAGGCCTAGGAAACTTCGAACTTCATGCACAGTTTTCAGCTCTGGCCATTCCTGAATGGCACGGATCTTTGGTGGATCCATCTGTTTCCCATTCTTGGATATTATATGCCCCAGATAATGGATTTCTTCCAAGAAGAATTCACTTTTCTTGCTGTTTACATAGAGCTGATGATTTCTCAGCTCTTGAAGCACTATAGCAAGATGTTCCCTGTGCTCTTCCTCTGTCTTTGAAAAGACTAAGATATCATCAAAGAAAGTACTCCTGAAATGCCTGTACTTTCGGAAGATGCGATCCATCATTCTATTGAATGTGGCTGGAGCATTTTGTCAACCCAAAAGGCATCACTAAGTATTCATACAACCCGAATGTAGTGCGGAATGCTGTCTTGTGCACATACTGAGGCGGTATCCTCACTTGGTGATAGCCACTCTTTAAGTCTATCCTGCTGAAAACTGAAGCTCCATTTAACTGATCCAGCACATCATCAATGCGCGGAATAGGGAATCTATTCTTGATGGTCATTTTGTTCAGGGCGCGGTAATCGACGCACATATGGAATGAACCATCTTTCTTCTGTACTAGCAGTACAGGGGAACAAAAAGGAGACGAGCTGGGCTGAATCAACCCTTTGGACAGCAAGTCCTGTACCTGAGCCATAATCTCCTCTCTCTGAGTCGCACTGACTCTATAAGGGGGTCTGTTTGGTGGTTCACTATCAGGCATTAATTTTATCTGATGATCTTCTGGTCTCTCTGTGGGTAACTCCCCTGGCAAAGCATCAGGAAAGCAATCTTTAAAGTTTATAAGAAACTGAAACTTATCTTTGTCTGCATCATTCATTTCAGCATGCATATCATTCTCTTTTTCTTTTACAAAAACCATGTACGCGGAAATTGCAGACTTTATTGCTTTACCACATGTAACATCAGATACAATGGGGATAGTCTCCCCTTTATTCGTGGCAACTAAACGCTGATTTTCCCCCCTATGCATAAACTCCAGCACTCTTTCAGGAAGAGTCAACTTCACTGCCTTGCGATGAAACCAAGGCATTCCCAAGACTACATCATGATGTTTCAGTGGAGAAGTGAAGAAGTCTTCTTGATCCACATAACTCTGAACATGAAGACGGAGCTTCCCTATCAAGGGAGTGACTGGCACAGGATTCCCATTGAACATCTGATCGGCATCCAAAGCCCTGCCCAATTTCTCTGTCTTTATTCCCAGCCTCAGGGCTAGGTCCTCTGATATGAAATTATCAGTAGCCCCTGGATCAAATAAAATTAGCGCTTGCTGGTCTCTGACTTTGCCCCATGATAGCAGCAATTCTCGTTCTTCTGGTTTTGAAACATGACCTAGTATGTCAGGAATTCCTCCTGCCATCGGCTTTTGTGGTCCTCGTGGCTTCTCTGCCTCTTTTCCCTTCAAAGTCGAAGGCTTTTCTGGGCACTGGGCAGCCACATGTCCCTCTTTGCCGCACTTGAAGCATTTCCCATCTCTATGGAATTCAGCTATCTGTTCAGGGGTGAATAGAGATTTGCCTTTATAAGCCTTTGAAAACTGAGTACCCCTCGGCTTTTGAGGCTGAAACCCTTTCTTTTCAACCTTGGGATACTCTTTCTTTTCGGATTTTGAAAAATTAGTTTTCTTTCTTTCGGCACGTCCTGTATGCAAGGATAGTACTGTGGATGGATCTTGTAACGGCACAAGACTAGCTACTGAAGCTGAATGCATAAGGTCTTGAATGTTCTTTGCCCCCAAAGCATTCACTACTGCCTGGATTCTTGGAGTGAGACCTGCTCTATACTTTCTCATTTGGGTTCCTTTGGAGATCTTTTTGAAAGGTGCAACCTGCAAATAAGCATCCCAAAACTTTGGTTGTACACATCCATTGTATCTCCTGCATCCATATGCAAAATGTCCCAATCTTGAAGAACATGGTCTCTAAACTGTTTAGGCATAAACTGCTGGTAGAAGGCTTTCTTGAAGTCCTTCCACTTCCTTGGGGCTGACCCATCTGTGGTCTGTGCACTCCACCATGCACTAGCTGTCGCTGTCAAGTGCAAACTGACCATTCTTAACTTGGAGGATTCTGAAAACTTTTCTGTACGGAATGCAGCATCAAACTGCCTGATGAACTGCAATGCTTTGTCAGTATGACCATACTGTCCATTGTAGGTCATAAACTTGACAGATTTACCTCCCTCTTTGAATTCCTTGGTCTCTCTGGAAGACTCTCTCTTCCTAGACTTCTTGTTTTTCCTTCTTTTCCTTGATGGTTTATCTGATGAAGAAGAAGATACAGAAGTCGAACTTGAGGTAGACGGTGATGGACTAGGAGATCGTTGATGATGCCTCGATCTCTTCCTGCTATGAGACCGTCCCCTATGAGATCTCTCTTTCTTTGGCTGTACACGAGAGTGTGCCTCTGGCATTGGCACGTCATATACTGCATTAGGCATAGCTTCTGTTTGAAACAAATGCTAAGCCCTTGGATCCTTTCTGAGATTTTCCATCTCTTGTATACGAGTGCGTACCATCTGCTCAAATTCTTGCTGAGTTTGTTGCACACTTCTCTGATTTGGATGCGCATCCCTATCTTGTGAATCCCACTGGATAGGTGATTGAGCCATCTTCTTACAACTCGTTTGAGATCTGCAAATTTCTCGCACACACACTGTGTATGCAACTGATGCACGCAGCCTTCGCTTTTCAAAGAGAAAATTTACCTCAACAAGAGGTGTCTTGCATTCACAATCTATGCCAGTACTGGCTGTCAATTCAAGGCATATACCCACACAGTTGCCAAAACATCAACAACTATATTGCCCCTTTTCTGGCTACTGCAAATGACTTCAAAAAGCATCTGTTTTTCCCTCTTTTCACTGCTCAAAGGCATGCATACTCTTTTTCTGCAAATCTCTGTTTTCTCTGCTTTTCTGCTGCTTTTCTGACAGTAAAAGTCTGACAGGCAGGTGAAATCTACTAGCAGAAACAGTGTCTGCAACTGTCCCTTTTTTTTTTTTTTTTGGGTGGGAAACAAAACCAGATGAAGTAACTGACTGGTTACTCTAACCAGACTAACTGGCTCTGGTCTGGTTAGTCTGCAACTAGACTAACTGGACTGGTTACACCAACCAAACTGGTCTGGTTAGGCCAGATTAACTGGACCAATGTTGAACTAACTGGGTACTGGTTCAACTAACCATAGCTAACTAGCTGTAATTAACTTAACCACGTTTTCACTAACCACGAGGAATTAACTGTACCAAGGTTAACTTAACCACGGTCCACGGGTCAACAAGGCTGGCTGCCACGTGTCAGTGCCACGTCATCTACTGCACGTGTGGACGCCACGTCAGCTGGACCTGCTGGCTGCCACGTCAGCTGTCTATCAAGCCTGCCACGTCAGCGCCATGTGTACGCCTGTGCCACGTCACCTCTGCAGCCTTCTGGAAACTCAAGCAACGCTTGGTCTCCTTGATGGGCGATGGCGAGTCACGTTGTGTAGCGATGGCGATGGCTCATGATTTCAATGAGGTCTGCCCAACGGAACACGTTGACGAAAGAATGCCACCCAGAAATACTTTTTGATGCAATCTATCGCTCGTCCATCGCCCATGAGCAGCGTTCACTCCTGCAAGCCCCCTTTTTTTTTCTGTCAGATGTGTGCTGTTAGGCATCCTGTCGAGATCTTCTTCGTCGTTTCTTTTGCCATCAGATGTGCACCGTCAGATGTGCGCTGTCAAGCATCCTTTCTATTCCGTCAGATGTACACTCGTGTGTAAGGCAATTCCTTTACGCAACTGTTCAATCTGGACTTAGGGGCTTTCGTGCATTCATAGGCTTCGAAGTAAGCATTCCTGTCCCTTCACACTTGAAGCCCTAGACCTTCCAGCTGCCACCTCTTGGGCCAACGCCATCCTTTCTTCGGAATCAACGTCAAATCTTTACTCTCTTGCTGGATCGTCACAACCTGAGAAGGCTATGAGCCTTGGCTCTGATACCAATGCAATACTAGCTCTCGTAAAAGACAGCAGAGACACTCTCATTTGCTCTCCCTCTCTCCCTCTCTCAATAGAGACACTAGGGCCCAAGACAACATGTCGGGCTGGACCCCCCCGAAGGTATTTTATTTCTTGAAGAGAATCTGTTACAAGAGGTCTAAAATCTAGACTAAGTCTTATCACATGCCACTAAGGGCCATTCTGGAGTCTTCAAAGCACTTGGTCACACGAACCGCCTCCTAGATGCTTGTTAGGCTCCCGTAGCGCTTAGGAAAAATAACTCTTCCTAGTACCTGCAACAATTAATTAAAGCGCACCACCGTGGCACCCATTAATTGTTAGCGCTTTTGCATGCAAATAACACACTGTGGACTAATTCTAGTCACGGTGGGCGTCCCCACTGAATACATGTGCACACCTAACAAATATAAAAAAATATATTTATTTCTCTGGTTGACCGGAGTCAACACTCTTGATTATAATAAAGGAGCTTTGACCACGGGTCGAGGCGCCTTAATTATAGCCAAGTCTCTCCAACCGAAGTTGGCACATCTTGGTTAACCGTGGTTAACCCTCTTGGCGCATGCCAAGTCTCGTTGACCGAAGTCACCACTCTTTGACCGTAGTCAGCTCTGTGGTTCTCTGGTTAACCGCAGTTAACCCTCTTGGTAATAAACCAAGTCTTCTTGACCAAAGTCAGGTTTACTTGACCAGAGTCAAGTATCTTTGACCGTAGTCAATTCTTTGACCATTAAAAGAACTCTTTGACCATAATTAACACATATAAAACTCTTTAATTATGATCAAATAAATGGTCAACTGTACTTTGACTTAGGATATTTACATTGTGGTGACAGGAGGCTCATGTTGCTGGTCAAAATCCTCTTCTGAGGATGGCAGAGGTAACCAAGATTCAAAGGCATCAAACATGTCAACATCTGGCTTAGCTTTGCAGTCCACAAGAGGAGAAGCTGAATGTTCAGCAAAGATTACATCTCTACTGACAATAATCTTCCCAGTATTTGGTTGATATAAGCGATACCCTGTGCTCTCCTGGTTGTAACTAATAAATATGCATTTGATTGCCTTGTCATCAAGCTTATGTCTCAGCTGAAATGGTACATGAACATATGCAAGAGACCCAAAAACTCTCATGTGTGAAAGTGAAGGCTTCCTGCCTTTCCATGCTTCATAAGGTGTAACAGTCTTCAATGCCCGTGTAGGTGATCTATTCAGCACATAGTTGGCACACATCACTGCATCAAGCCAAAATTTATTGGGCAAAGACTTGGCCTTAAGCATGCATTTGGCCATCTCCATTGTGGACCTGTTTTTCCTTTCCAAGATTCTGTTGAGGAGTGTAAGGAGTAGTGCATGAGTGAATAATGCCCCGTGAAGACAGAAATGCATCAAACTCCTTAGACATATACTCTCCCCCCCATTTGTGTTGAGGGTGACAAGCTTGCATCCTGATTCATTCTCAACCATATTCAGCCACCTCTGAAAGCAAAAGCAAAGTCACTAGCTGATCAAAAGAATAGTGGTCTGGATTACCCATGGCCACTAAGCGAAGGGTTGTAGCAAACCCTTGATATGTATCTGGCAGTCCATTCAATGTGGTACTGCCAAGCTGTGAATTTGGCACCACCTCATCAATGTTGGCAAGTTGTTCCATGAGGTCCTTGACCTTTGTCAGGTATGCATCCATAGAGTCACCTTCATTCGTGCTGACTTCCTTAATTGCCTTCTCAAATATGCAACACGTGCCTCATTGTGAATCTGATAGAGAGAAGCCAATTTATCCCAAGCATCCTTTGCTGTCTTGCAAGACCGGATGTGTGGAATAATGATTCTTTTGCATGATAAAGCAATACATGAATGTGCATTTGCATCCCTTGCATCCCATCTTGACTGTTCTTGAGTTGGAAGAGTAGCAGCAGGAGTGCTAGAAGATGAGGCATCAGGAGGAGTACCCCCTGCAAAGGGAACAACAGTAGAGGCAACCACTGTAGCATTGGCTGGCCTGAAATCAACCCCAGAAACAATATTCCACAAATGGTTTGCAACAAGAATATGTTTCATGAGATAAGACCACATCGGATAGTTGGTGCCATCGAACTTATCATCTTCACGAAGAACTCCAAGTAAATCTAGATTGTTCCCAGCCATAGCAAATGTAAAACCCTGAAAGACACCTGAAAACCCAAAAGCCTTAAGGCTATCACTGCAAAAAGCTGTGTGTCCAAAAATGACAGCAAATATCTGCAAATTTCCGATCCAGATCAAAGGGCAAATGCAGATCTGACCCAAATGTGGCTGTGGCAGGCAATGTTCACTGCAAAAACAGCAAATCTGGCAAAAGCCCCAAATTTATCGAGGGCAAATAGGCCAACTAGAGGGCAAATGCAAAAAAGTCCCAAATTTTGCTGAAATTTTTGCAAATGTGACCCAATGTATGCAAATTTGACTCAAAAGTCTTGCAGAAAAGACTCAATGTCTGAAAATCTGACTCAATGTCCTGCAAATGCGACTCAATGTTCTCCAATCTGTCCCAATGTATTGCAAACAACAAGAGATTGCAGACCAAATCCCAAAGCCCCAATGTTCTTGCAAAAAATTGCAACCAAAGAAGGTGAAATGAATTGAAAGCCCCAAAAAATACCAAGGTCCTGCAACACCTGTATGGAGATCTCGAAAGAAGTACTAGCTGTACGGACAGCTCTAGTACAGTGTACGATTGTACGGATCAAGTACACTGTACGATGTACGGTGTACGGGTGTATGATCGTACGTTGTACGGATATCTGAAGTACTGCAGTTGTACGGAGGCTCCCACGTGTAGGTACATAAGATGTACGTAGTGCAGTACGACGATCAGTACAGACAGTACGGTGATGCAGGTACTGATCTGTACGGCGGGTGCAGGTACAATAGCTCTAGTACGGAACGGACACGTACGGCACATGTACGTAATAAGTATTGCGTACGGATTAGGTACGACGTACAGCGCAGGTGCAGAGTATGAAACGCAGGTATGGGATCTGGTTGTAGGTATAGTTGTCATACCGTACGATTGTACGGGGTGAAGGTACGACTGTACGGATGAAGGGCAGTGAAGCTGAAGAGAGCTGATGTGAGTCCAGGTGTAGGAGAAGACGAGTCAAACCCTGCTCCGATACCACTGTAGGATCGAATGAAAGAGAGAGAATGCAGTTTGCAAAAGAGACGATAGATTAGCCGTCATGTCAAAACTAGGATAATAGGAAAAAGAGAAGTACAAGGTACAAGTACCTAGACCTAGGATTAAGTGTCCTAGGTGTCACATAGGACTAAGTATCCTATGTGACCTAAAAGGCACTAACACTACAAGTGCCTTTATTTATGCCTACAAGGCACATACCATGGCCTATAGGACGTCACTAGAACCACCAGGAGATGGCCTACAAGTATATGAGTAGTAACTGTCTTAGGTTGGGACTGCTATGAATGTACATTCTTCTTAATGAAAGGTTCTTTTACAAAAAAAAAGGGTATGTGTGCGCGTGTGTTTTATAGTAAGTGTCACACACACACTTCTCTCTCTCTCTCTCACACACACACACACACACACACACACACACACACACATTTTACACATACATTTATACGTATATGTGTATGTGTGCGCTTGCGCGTGCGTTTGCATGGGGGCCAGTTAGATTTCTCTCATTACCTGGCATATATGCAAGTTTTGTGAAGATGTAATTGCTCTCCTTCTTGGAGGCAATTTTGGCTAATATAATTATCTGGATTTAAAAAAAGGGTGTGTGTGTGTGTGTGTGTACATGTATGTATAGATACATACATCCATGTGTATACGTATATGTATACGTGCGTGTGCGCGCATGAGTGTGTACATCTACATATATGTATATGTATATATGTATGCATATGTACATGTATGTATTGCACTATGTTGTGTTTTTAGAGGATGAGTTTGGGAATGTTCCTGGATTCATCTAGGTATATATGTATATTCGTGTGTGTGTGCGTGCGTGCGCGTGCAATGTACATGTATATGCGTGTGTGGACATGCATATGCACATGTATATGCGTGCGTGTGTGTGGGCGTGTAATGTAAATTATTACAATAAAGAAGTGTGTGCGCGTGCATGTGTGTAGATGTATGTATGCCTATGTATATGTATATGTATATGCATGTGTGTGTGTGTGTGTGTGTGTGTGTGTTTGGGTGGCCTGCAGACAATTAACAGTGAGGGGAATGGCAAAGGATTCTCTTATCCTTTCACAAGATGGCCATTTAGGATATTAGCTTATATTTTGCACCAGATAGACATGTTTCTCTTTTTTGGATGCCTAAGGAAAATTTCTCATTTTCTGGGTGTTGGAGGGAAGATATATCACACCATCTAAAGATGGTACAACTTGACTTGTGTATAGCCTTGAGTTTAAACAGTTGAACTTTGAAAAAAATAATATATATAAAACAGCTGAACTTTAGATTCATCCATTTTCAGGGTTCTTATGGGTAATAAGTGTGACTACTGTGGTGTTGCAGAAAGATATGCAAGTGCGGGACAAGATTTTGTTTCTGTTAGACTCATGGCAAGAAGCTTTTGGTGGACCAAGAGGGAGGTATCCTCAGTACTACATGGCGTACGATGAGTTGCGGGTTTGTGATAACTTACTGATCACTTTCAAGTTCAGTTGGCATACACCCATGCACACAAATTGCACTAGAGTTTCTGTTAGAGCTAAAGTATTTATGTTTTCATGCTGCATATACATACATGTGTGTGTGTGTGGGTTTGGCAAATGGCCTTGAAATGGCCTTTTTCTTTTTTTTGGAATATTTTTTGCCAAAGGGATTTCAGGTGGTCTTTGACTAGAATTTTTTTACCATAAGTTAAAAGCCTGTTAGGTGTATTATGGCAGCATTTGATCCTTATTGTGAACCAAGACGACATTCTCAATGTGCTTTATTTGTTTGAATATTGCAGCGTTCAGGATTCATGTTTCCAAGAAAGGTGGAGACTGCTGCTCCAATTTTTACTCCTCCACAAACACATCCTATTGCTGCAAGCTTTCCTTCTCCTCAGCGTTCACCCAATCGTGTGACATCAAGAATGGAGGCATCTACACCATCAGATTTGCCTGGTTTAAGGTAGATTTTTTCATTTCTTGCTTGAAAAAGACTGGGTCAACCTTGTGAGTGACTATCATGAGATTGAAACTGCACTATGTTGTGTTTTTAGAGGATGAGTTTGGGAATGTTCCTGGATTCATCTAGGTATATGATGTTTCTGTTTTTGTTGTAATTGCGCTGGTGCAGTCAAGTAATGTCAACAGTAACCAACATAATTTTAAATAATTCTGAATCTGTTCATCTCATCAATTAGTTGTACCATACCAGGGTAACCATTCTTTGTCTGTGCTATATGTATGATGATAGAATATGATACTCATATTGTTTTAAGAGTTTCGGCTATTTAAAGGAGGGATGCACTTTAATTCACTCCTTACATAGTATCTTATGCCAAATCTGTACATAGCAGCCAAAACACTAGCCTTAGTGCCACCATCACTTTTGCATTGTGAGATATATAGAACCAAAATTTATTTTCTACTGGGGATATAGGCTCTTTCAAAGCACATCGTTTCATTCCACTTTGGAAAATAACTCACTACACACTGAGCCTAAAACTAAAGACGATATTAGCTTTGTGGGTGTGGGCCTGAGCGTGTTTGAGTCCCTTAGCAGGCAAAGCCCTTGAAGTGAAATTTTTACTGGCTCAAAACCTTTCTGTTTTGTGTTGAATGGATTAAAAGTGGGGGAGGGGGGGAGCCAACTTTTGCATCTCTTGATTGATAATAGATGTATCTTTCCTGGCTTGTCCCATCAAGCAGCTAAAAACCATGTCTCATTTTTCTGACTTATATAAACATGTTAAAAAAAAGTCAAGTTTTGTATGTTTGAGGGATGGCTGTTTCTTTGTCTGCATTGCTTCGAACAGCCACCATATTCTCATTTCTGTCCTGACCTGATAAACTGAACCAGTAAAATTACATACACATATAAACTCATACTGATACTGATAGTCAGGACTGCCTGAAATTGATTGAAGGTATGGAATCTTTCGAAATGCAGATGGCAGTTTATGATGCGAACATAAGCAAAGCTCGTTATTTTTCTTTCTGCTTTTAAGCTTTGTTTCATGTCTCTTTTAAATTCCCTTCCGCCGTTTGTCTCTCTCTTTCCCCATTCTAATCATTGTTCGATGACCTAGTTCAGCTCCTGACATGCCAGCGAAATGGAGGGACCTCAAGACTGTACTGAAATGGTGGCATCTGTCCATCTGTAGCCCCAGGTCTGTGAACCTTCTGTGTATCTGAGCATACCAGCTCCTCTGATCCCCCTCCGTCTCTACTGCCATAGATGAAGTCAGCGCCAGCCATGGCAGTTTGTGTCATCCAGCTGTCGTGGTACCAAAGTCCCTGACCCTATGGAGGTAAGTCCCAAACTTTGTGGGACTCTGCAGGTATGATCTGATGCGGACCGATGGCTTACTGTGGATCATCGGAGCGAGAAGCAAAAATTGAAGGCTCTCTATGTGGGACCAATTTGTCTCTGATAAGTATGTCCTCCAAAAGGGACAACCAGACATTCCCGCAAGGCGGACCAAAGAAGAGACTTGGTTCTGGGATCCTGAAAATGTGAATGGAAGCATTGGCGCTTGAGCCTGGCTCGTGCAGCATGTCCCATGCTCAAATGGGCTTGTGTAGCTGATCGCATCGTGAAAATCGGACATGAAAAGAGGATACTCAAGTATGTGTAGGATGCAACAATCTCTACTAGAGCCCCATCAAAGGTAAACTGCTCTTTGTGTGCGGCTGCTCGAGATGTGTTGAAGATCATGACCTTGGTTTTACCCCGTTTGACCTTTAAATCATGTGTGTCATAGAAAGACTGGAGCACATCCAATTGTCGTTGGAGACCTTCAGGTGAGAAGAAGAGTAGGACCATGTAGTCTAGACTCTAGAATCGGAATCACCGAGGTAGCTAATGAAGAACCTGGGCCTCCTAGAGTCGATGTACATGCCAAACAAGTTCAGTGATAACGGACACCCTTGTTTGACTCTGATTGTGCTCATGATCCCTTTTGCCCACATGTCGAAGTCTTGCCTCTACTTGATACCCGCTCATATAGTGTCCGGACTGCCCGGATTATGTCTTGACTGTACTCAAGATCATGTAGGCATTTGAAAAGCCGAGCGCATGGTACAAAATCGAAGGTTATGTGGAAATCCACAAAACAACAATAAACCCTCTGCTTCAGTGCTCGGGCCCTTCTTAAGGACAGATTGTGCTCATGATCCCCTTTGCCCACATGTCGATGTGCTTGGTCAATCACGGTGACCTATGGCATCGCCCCCTTGCTTAGTCTGGTCTGTCGCATCAGTAGATCTCTGTGTCGTTGCATCTCAATCAGATAGTGCCCAACACACACACACACACACACACACACACTTTTTTTCTAGTGAAATCCTATATTTTTGTGTGGGAAACCTCAAAAAGAGGTAAAAACCCACCAATATAAATACAAGAAAAAAATTTACAAGTAAAGCCTCAGAGCAAAAGTCATGAGGCAGCCAAGTAAAGCTGGAGGAGGATCAAACACAGCATCCTCCAGCTTCAAATTATTGCTCTGTAAAAACTGATGCAGTGATGAAACCACACCATCAATAAAAACCAGCTGTTTTTTGCCCTTGTGATTCTTCTTGATATAGGCTGGTACCCGAAATTTCTGAATCACAGGATCAAAAACCTGTTGTAACATGGGATGAAAAGATTCCAATAAAAAAGGCACTTGTGCATCCCGAACAGAAGAAGACTCTGGCACAGGCATCAGAGGCAAAGGAGCTAGATCAATATCTGTATCCTCCGACGAAAGAGCTGCATCTGATAAAGCAGGACTCGGCATTTCAGCTTCACTTCGAGGATCAACCTGAGAAAGAGCATGTGCAGCATCTTGTATGATCCCCTCTGCAAGGGGCACATCCATATCTAGAGGAGAAGGAGGCTGATGATGCTCAACGGGAGTCGGATCCTAAACTTCTTCAGCAAGAGAAAGATTAACTTGTGATTTTTCTACCTTCCTCCAGTAATGCTTCGGAGCAGTAAAAGAAGGCTTATTCAGTGAAGCCTTAGTAGAAACCGGAGGAGAAGGAAGAGTAAACTTTACAGTTGAAGAAGGAGCAGGAGGAGTGGTCATGGAAGCCGAAGAGCAAGCACGTGCGAAATGGTCAACCTGATGGCACCAATAACATGCTGTAGGAAAAGAGGCAAAATGCAGCCTGGTGCGCATCGGATGAGGAAATTTATGCCCACTGCTCTTCGCCGGATGTGGTGGAGCGACTTGTCAGTCGTGCTGGTATTCATGGGGCTGGTTTCTTTGCTTATGTGATGCCCTGGGATCCACTATTTGATCCGTCTGCCTCTCTTCTGACTCACTGTCCGGTCTGGATTACCCTCGAAGCATTTTCTCTGCCTCTTCTTCGGCATCTTCCTACTCTTGTAGCTTTTTTGGGGAGGCCTCTACATGTTCCGGGACCCACTGCAACTTCAGCCCAACGACGAAGTTGAGCTGCAGAAAAAACCCTGTCCATAAAGTAGAGACAGACTCCAAATTGTTGAGCCTGTCGAAGACTGGAAACCAGAAGGGCAGAGTCCAAAGAACAAAGAAGCTGTGAACCCAATTAAGGAACATCTGTGATAGAAGCAAAACGCATTTGGTGAAGAAGGTCCAGTTGAAGGGAAGATGAAGGACCATCCGCGATATCCAACTTTGCCGATTTAACCAAGGTGGAAGAAGGCAAACCAGCACGCTTCTGCCAAAAGAAGACACGTGCAGGAGGAGTAGAGGCAGAAGGGGGGGTGAAGGAGAGAAAACGAAAGAGCCATTTGTCCGAGCAGCAGGAAGAGGGGAGGAAGAGACATTAGGAAAAGATTGTACAAGACCCGGTGTAAGAAGAGCAAAAGGCTGCAGAGACAGAGGGGAAGACGAATTTGGTACGGAATCTGGCTGTACGGACATGGGAGAAGGTACATAAGAAGGAAAAAGATGTAGGATCATTTGAAAAGAGAGAGTGTAGGTTGCAAAAGAGTCGATGGATTAGCCGTCACGTCAAACTAGGATAGTAGAAAAGAAAGAGGACAAAGTATTTGTACCTAGACCTAGGACTAAGTGTCCTAGGTGTCACATAGGACTAACTGTCCTGTGTGGCCTAAAAGGCACTAATACTACAAGTGCCTATATTTATGCCTACAAGGCACATACCATGGCCTATAGGACATCACTAGAACCACGAGGAGATGGGCTACAAACCCCTCTCCATGGGATGGGCTGAAGTACTTTGGAAACGTCTCAGAATACCTGGTATTTTCTGGTCATGGTGGCACATGTTCATCCAAAAGGATATAGCCACCTATGAATGTACAAGGGATGTCAGATCATGTAACAAAGGGAACCAAGTGTAAAGCCTGTCGAAAGACTTCGAACTTGGGACGAGGAAGTGCCTTTGTAAACATCTCTGCTATGTTGTCCTTTGTGGGAAGATAGGACAACTCTTGTCTCCTGCTGGCAACCGCTCCCGAACATAATGATAATGAACTTCAATATGCTTGGTACGCGCATGAAACACTGGGTTACGTGCAATGGCCAAAGCACTCTTGCTGTCAGTGTAGACAATAGTGGAGGATGTCTGGCGAATACCAAGATCTATAAGTAATTGTCGAAGCCAAACACACTCTACTGTAGCGGTGAAAGCTGCCGTGTACTCAGCCTCATAGCTAGATGTGGCAACTGTTGGTTTCTTCTTGTTGAGCCAAGAGATACATGAATTGCCAAGCAAAAAACAATTGCCAGTATGTGACACTCTGGTGTCGGAACATCCTGCCCAGTCACTATTCGTGTAAGCATGCATGGTAAGTGAACCTTGATCACCATAGAAGAGGGCTAAATCCTGAGTGCCTTTGAGATATCTGAAGACTCTCTTCACTGCCTGCTAGTGCTGTGAACTGGGCATGTGCATGAATCTGCTGAGCTGAGATACTGCATACTGTAAGTCAGGTCTGGTGTGACATAAATAAATAAGGCATCCAACAGCTTGCTGATAAAGAGTGATAACACATGGTGGGCTTCCATCATGAGCTGAGAATTTGAAGCCAGGGTCTACTGGAGTAGAGATTGGCTTGCAATCCTCAAACTGAAAATGATCAAGGAGCTGTCCAATATACTTGGATTGAGACATCATGATACCCCCCTCAACATGAGCAAACTGAATGCCCAAATAATAATCGAGCTGTCCCATGTCTGACATGTCAAAAATTTGCTGCAAATCAGCCTTGAAAGCTGCAATTTGCTGAGTATCTGGGCCCGTGATGAGCATATCATGCACGTATAAAATCAGCACTAAAAAATCAGATCCACTCCCATGGATGTAAAGAGTGGGTTCTGTGGGACTATTCTGAAAACCAAGGGATAGTAAGTGTGCATGAATTTTGGCATACCATGCCCTGGGTACCTGCTTCAAACCATAAAGGGCTTTTCTAAGCCGGCATACCTTATTTTCAGAATTAACAACCTCAAAGCCAGGAGGTTGTGTGACATATACTTCTTCCTGTAGATCCCCATGAAGAAAAGCAGTCTTGGTGTCAAGTTGGTGCACTTGCCAATGATGATGGGCTGCAATGGCAATGACACATCTAATGGTAGTAATCTTGGATGTGGGAGCAAATGTCTCCTCAAAGTCAATGCCTTGTTGTTGGGCATACCCTTTTGCAACAAGACGGGCTTTGTATCGATCTATGCTGCCATCAGATTTCCTTTTTAATTTGTAGACCCACCGGGTTCCAATGGCATGCTTGCCGGGAGGGAGATCTACTAATTCCCATGTGTCATTTTTAGCAATGGAATGTAACTGAGCTCTCATTGCATCCATCCACTCTTTGCTGTCAAAAGCATCTTTATGGCACAAGGGCTCTTTATTGCAAGCTGTAGCAAGGAGTGCAAATTCAAGAAAGTGACCATGCATCTGTCTATTCCCTGATCTTGTCCGGGCAGCAAAAGGCCGATCTTGTTTGCTGTCCCTCAATGTATCAAGAAGCCATCTGGGAACTTGCCTTTGCTGTCTATTGACAGCTCTTTCTTCAATGACTGCATCATGAATAGTGGGATCATTTTGTGCTGGAAGAGAAACCTGCCAATCAGCATGGGGTTGTGGCTGATTATTGCTTGGTGGAGGGCCTGCAGGAGGCTCATGTTGTTGGTCAAAGTCCTCTTTTGAGGATGGCAAAGGTAACCAAGATTCAAAGGCATCAAACATGTCGACATCTGGCTTAGCTTTGCAGTCCACAAGAAAAGAAAGAAAGAAAGTTTATTAAAGTCTTCGGAAGACCGATGGGTCTATGAGACTGTGAAAATCCTGATACAACGAGCTATGGTAGTGGAGCTACTAAACGAGCGTCCATACCAATGCAAAATGCAAAATGCAAAAAATGCAAAAATGCAGAATGGCAGTACTAAGTCCTAAGCACAACATAGTCATGTTGATGGTCGACTATATATCAATCTCAGCATCATCATCAATATCATCATCATCCCCAGCAACAGCAAGATATCAGGATGGATGAGGCAGTGGAGGCATGAAGTCGGCAATCGAGTGCTGTCGGCCACTCAGAGGTGCGGTCCTAGCACGTCTCCTGGTTGTAGCTCTGCGTCTAACCAGGGCTACTGTGACCCCCGTCAGTCGGGCTCCGACTTTAAACAAGGAGGGGATGTCTCCAAGTGTGATCTGTGTGTCGACCCTCTGTCTGAGCTGTCGGGTCACGGGCTCCGGGCCACGGTCATGTCGAGGCCTCGTCTCGTTGGGGTCCATGTGATCTAGTTGAAAGAACTCCGTGATAGAGCTCTAAGAGGGATCAACCGAGGAAGAAGTCTGCTCCTGTCTCCGTGCTCGGAGTATCCTCTTGCGGTGTCTAAGTGCCTCATGAATGAAACCTGCCAAACACCGCTGGTCTGGGTAGGAGAGGAATTGGGCTAAAATCCCATAACTATCTTTGAAGAGGCAGTGGAAACGTCCTCGGATCTCATAGTACACAGGACACCTGAAGATGAAATGCTCCTCTGTCTCAACCTCCTGTATGTCACATAGTGTGCATATGCACCGCTCCCTGGGTAGTCGCTCTGCTCTTCCGCTCTCGATGCGAAGTCTGTGTGAAGAGACCCAGAACTGCCCAAGAGAGATCCTCATTGAGTGGGGTAGGTGAATCTGTGTGTATCCTGGTGGGTCAATGAAACCCTCCGTTGTGATATGTAAGAAGTGATCTCTGTAGAAGCTAAGCTTCACTGGGAGTTCACTCGGTCCCAACCAGGTCCGAAAAGTGTGTAGCTGTAGTAGATCCTCACGGATAACCTGGTTGACCTCGTGTGATAAGAGGGGAGAGAACGGAGCATCCATGCTATACTGGAAGGGAGGTAGTCTATCCATGTGGATCCCTAGTCGCTCAAACCATCTCTCTGTACGTGCATACCAACACCTCTGATCTTCTCTTGCTGCAAGTGCCATAGAAGAGGATAGAGCTATCCATGGTAATCTGCTACGCCCCGAGGTATAATCCCCATATTCCCTAACTCGATACAGATATGTGATGACCTGAAATGCAGCATCTAGATGTAAAGGGGGTGACCCAAACTCAGCCTGAATGATCTGGTGAGGAATGGATGACTTACCACGAATCATCCATGATAGCATGAGAACCTGTAGCCGCTTCACACGGGCCCACTCTGTATCCGATAAGTCTGGCCCCCAACAAGGGCTGCCGTACATCCCCGTTGGGCGAGCCAAGGAGTCGAAAAGCAACCCCTTGGTGTGTGGATCTTGAAAGTGTGAGCGGAAGCACTGCCTCTCTAGCCTGGCCAATGAGGCATACTCTCTACTCAAGCGTGCTTGCATCGCAAGTCTCATAGTGAAGCTCGGTCCGGAGAAGATAACCCCAAGATAAGTGTACGATGAAACTATCTGAACAAATGACCCCGCAAATGTGAACTGCTCCTGACGCATGATGGCTCGAGATGTATTGAAGATCATGACCTTGGTTTTACCCAGGTTGACCTTCAAATCATGAGAGTCACAAAAGGACTGTAGTGCGTCTAGTTGTCTCTGAAGCCCTTCTGCTGAGGAAGATAAGAGAGCGACGTCATCTGCATAGAGCAAAATCTGGATCAGCGTGCCCGCAAGAGAGCAACCTACACCCCCTGTGTCTGCATCACTGTCTCAAGCTCGTCAATGTAGAGGCCAAACAAGGTAGGCGACAAAGGACACCCTTGTTTGACCCTGATGGTACTCATGATCTTGTCTGTCCATCCGGATCCTGTCCGAACTCTGCCAGAAACTCTCTCGTAAAGTGCCATGACAACCCAAATGATCTCCTGGTCATAACCCAAGTCCTATAGGCGCCGTATGAGGCGGGCTCTCAAGACCGTGTCAACTGCCTTGTGAAAATCCACAAAGCAACAATAAACCCTCTGCTTCCGTGACCTCGCCTCCTCGATGATACATCTGAGCGTCAGAATGTGGTCCATGGTTCCACGATCACGCCGGAATCCGGCCTATCTTGCTGCTCTGAGTCCTCGACACTCTGCAAGTTTGCTAACCTCGGAGTCAAGTCCTGATGCATAAATCTTGGACATGACATGTCCAATCATATGGTCCTATAGTTCTCCGGGCTCATGGGATCCCCTGCCTTGTGGATGGGTGAGATAGTGTTAATGGTCCAAGTGTGGAAATCCCAAACAAACCGCTTCTACTAACAATAATCTTCCTAGTATTTGGTTGATATAACCGATACCCTCTGCTCTCCTAGCTGTAACCAATAAACATGCATTTGATTGCCTTGTCATCAAGCTTGTGTCTCAGCTGAGATGGTACATGAACATATGCAAGAGACCCAAAAACTCTCATGTGTGAAAGTGAAGGCTTCTTGCCTTTCTATGCTTCATAAGGTGTAACAGTCTTCAATGCCCGTGTAGGTGATCTATTCAGCACATAGTTGGCACACATCACTGCATCAAACCAAAATTTATTGGGCAAAGACTTTGTTAGCACCTATGTGTTGGGAGTGTAGGGTGACACCTTAGGTGTACGACTGGGGCACTTTTTACTCCAACTAGTGGAGGTTTTTTCCCCCAAGCTTGGCAGGCACACTTCCATGTGACCTGCAGGGTGTGCTTAGCAAGCACAACCTTATCCATGTATATGATGTGATTTTAGTCACATCTTCTGAATCAATCAATCATTCGAGCTTTGTGTGCTTGCTCTCTCCTCGTGTGTCTCGTCTCTGCACCAACAAATGGTATCAGAGCGTTGCCTTTGACCGACGCTACGTGAAGCTTCTAGCCGCCATCCCCCGTCACCTTGCTCGTGGTGCTGCTCTCTGCTGGGCGACCTGCTGCTGTCCGCACAGAAGTGTGTGCGTGGAGTTGTTGCTTAAGAACCATCCAGTGGAAGAGAGACTTGTTGCCTATCAGCTACTCGTGGAGCTGTCGCTAATGCCTGAGCGCTACGCCATTGACCTGTGCGTAGAGCTGCTTGGCTGTTTTGCTTCAGAACGGGCTGACTACGCTTTTGCCTCAACAAGCAGTGACCCCTGTGGAAGCCGTCATCTGCTCCTGCTGCCGTAGCCGCTGCTGTGCACTATTACCTACGCCTGTGCCTCAATAGGCCGTCGCCTTGCCTGTGGTAGCTGACCTGCTCTGCTCTAGCTCTTCCCCGACGACCTGCTCTGCTCTAGCTCGACACCTACGTGTGAAGCCTCTTCTTGTGGAGAGCTCCCTGCACTGTGCCGTTGTGAAGACACACTGCCTACGCCTGTGCCTCACCTGTTGCATTGCGCCATCGCCTTAGCCTTGTGCCAACGCCTGTGGACACATTGTTGGGAGGCTACCGCTAGGCGACTACTGCCTTTGCATAGGACGGGCTACCTATGCCTGTGCCTTAATTGGCTATAGCCTGTGACCTGCGCTCTTGCTGGCGGCCACCCCTACCTTCTTGTCGTGGATGCTATGCGATAGGCGATTCGTGTCCATCCGCTCCTGCTGTTCAAGCGCATTCGCGAGTGAAGCTATCAAAAGCTGGTTGTTGCAGGTTTGAGAGTGGAACTTACCTCTTATTTTTGTGGCTTTTTGGTACGTTCTGGTGGTTTTGGCCCGTGTGCCTCGCGGTATTTCTCTTTATTTTCAGGTACATAGTCATCAGGGCAGAATCAGAGAAGTCTGAGCAGAAGGTACATGCCTTATTGGTCTTGAGATATTTGCCTTGGGATTTGTGCATTTTGAAAAATTTTGTGCAATTGCAATGGGAGAAAGGGATGTATTTGGACTGCTCTCTGCAGAAGATAAGTTGGATGGCACCAACTATCCTCTCTGGTCGTACATGATGCGACATGTGCTTGTGGCCAAAGGCTTTTGGGGCATTGTGGATGGCACTCAGTTGCGTCCACATGCACCAACAAATGCTCCTTCACCTAGTTCAGAGGGTGAGTCATCTGGGATTACGGAGATATCACAATCACCTACTCCAGAGTAGAGTCGATGGGATGGCCGAGATGCCAATGCACATGCCTTGATAGCATTATGTGTTAAAAGAAGCATTATTCCTCACATCCGGTCATGCAAAACAGCAAGGGCAGCTTGGAAAATTTGGCAAAGTTGTACCAAGTCAGGAATGAAGGCCGTGTGGCATACTTGAAGAGGAAATTAGAGACTCTTCCTATGTTTGATGGTGATTCCATGGATGATTATCTCACGAAGGTAAAGGATTTACGGGAGCAATTAGCATCTGTGGATGAGATTATTCCAGATGCCTCGTTGGTTTCTACGGTGTTGCAGGCCATCCCCAACACGTATTAGAATGTGTCCACTACTATGCGGCTTATGATGAAGGGTAATCCCAATTCAATTACCTTCGATGAGCTTGTTTCTGTACTCTTGTAAGAGGAGCAGTCCAGATATAATAGGACCGTGATGCGTGTGGCTGATCAGGCTTTTATTGCCAGCCAGAAAGGCAAAGGTAAGGCTGCGTTTCAGGGGGGCAGCAAGCCCAAGAAAGATGCAGGCCAGCCATCTGGCAAGTATGAAAAAGAGGGTGATAAACCCAAGAAAAAGGGGAAGTGCAACTATTGTAGGAAGCCAGGACACTACATTAATGAATGTCGCAAGAGGCTTGAGGAGGAAAAGAGCAAAGGGGCCAGCATGGGAGTGACGGATAATGTCCCCAAGTCGGATAACAAAGAGGCTGCAAATTACACTTATACATCCTCCCATGATGAGGAATGGGCTTTTGCAGTGTTATGCAGTTACAATCCGTCTATTCATGATGCATGCCCATCTGTGAGTGATGCCAATGTATGGTATTTTGACAATGATGCTAGCAAGCACATTACCTCACAGAAGGATTTGTTTACATCTTATGTAGCTGGTTCTCATGGAGGCACGGTGACATGTGCCAACAACTCCTCCCATCCTGTGCAAGGAGTGGGAAAGATTGTACTTACCGCAGCAAATGGTGGTGCATTTACACTCTCTGATGTGCTATGGGTGCCTGGCATCAAAAAGAATTTGCTTTCAGTTTCAGCCATTGCCCGTGGTGGCTTAATGGTGAAGTTTTTGGATGACAGATGCACCGTACATGACATTAGTGATGGTGATACAATTGTGGCTTCTGGAACTTTATGCCATGGTCTTTACAGACTTGATCACTATGAGAGTGCTTTGCATGATGCTTTATTCACCACCACCCCATCAGAGTTGGCAAATGCTGAATTATGGCATGCTCGATTTGGCCATCTCAATTTCAGAAGTTTGCTGCGTTTACACAGCCATGAAATGGTGTCCGAGATGCCACACATACATACTCCGAATCGCCATGTATGCGAGGGATGTATCTTGGGGAAGATGCATCGCACACTGATTCCCAGAGATGGGACTGTTAGAGCTGTCCGTAGATTACAGCTTATACACAGTGATGTTTGTGGTCCTATGAGGACTCCATCTATTGTGGGATATCTGTATTTTGTCACTTTCATTGATGATTTCTCTCGTTTCACGTGGCTCTACCCATTGAAGGAGAAGTCAGAGGTGTTTACAAAATTCAGACATTTTATTACTCAGGTTGAGAATTATGCCTCAGGAAAAGTGGGGACACTTTGCATTGATAGAGGGGGAGAATACACGTCCAAGGAATTTCATGCATATCTTGCAGAGAGAGGCATCATCCATCAGTGTACCACTCCACCCAACAGGTTCTGGACGGAAGCTCTCATGTGTGCAAATTATGTACTTAACAGATGTCCCACAAAGGCCTTGCATAATCTCACCCCGTATGAGGCATGGCATGGTAAGAAGCCTTCTGTTGCTCATCTCAGAGTATTTGGTTGCTTGGCCTATGCACATGTGCCACAGCAACATCGTACGAAACTTGATGATAAGGCTCTCAAATGCATTTTCGTGGGGTACAGTGTTGAAAGCAAAGGGTATCGGGTGTGTCATCCATCCAGCAGGAGGATTATTACAAGCAGGGATGTCATTTTTGCTGAGGATTCCACTCAGCCATTGCTGTCCTGTCAAAAACAGCCTGATGTCTACTCCAGGGATGTGTTTGAACAAATGCTGACCATGACAACTGAAGGTCCCTCATTTTCAGAACATTCCAGTTTGATTCCCCATGCTGTTACGCAGGCCGGTGCAGAAACTAATCAGCCTATTGTGGCTGAACCACATATGCCTATAGATGAGGCAAATATTGACCAGGCAGTTGATGAGGAAAGGACAGCCATTCAGTCATCCAAACGGGTGCCCAGGTGGCTGATTGAAACATTACAGGACAGCAGGTTACATACTCCTTTACCTGCGAGGACTCGTGCAAAATCTCATCATGCATCTGGGTTGTTTACTGATTATGCCTTTCAGAGCACATGCAGTGATGAAGAACCTCTGACATTTGAGGATGCTGCAGAGGACAGTAATTGGATGGCAGCCATGCATTCAGAATATGATTCCATCATGCAAAATGAAACATGGCACTTAACTGAATTGCCTCCAGGCAAAAAGGCCATTGGTACTAAGTGGGTCTACAAGATTAAGCGGAAGGCTGATGGTTCAGTAGACCGCTTCAAATCAAGACTCGTTGCGAAAGGGTATGCTCAGCAAAAGGGTATTGATTTTGATGAAACCTTTGCCCCTACCTCTCGCATGACCACTATCAGATGCATGATCGCCATGGCAGCCCATCATGGATGGCAAGTACATCAGTTGGACATCAAAACAGCATTCCTACATGGAGACTTGCATGAGGAGGTTTATGTTACACAGCCTCGTGGATTTGTGCAGGATGGACAGGAACACTTGGTGTGCAGGCTTCGCAAAGCTCTGTATGGCCTTAAGCAGGCACCTAGAGCTTGGTATGAGAAGATACACACATATTTGGTTGCCCAGGGATTCAGCAACAGTCCAACTGAGAGTACCCTCTATGTTAAGAGGACTCGGGATGTTTTTTTGGTCATTGTTTTATATGTCGATGACATGCTGCTCACAGGCCCCAATGAGCAAAATATTGCAGCCTTCAAGGCTGAATGACATTCCTCATTTGAAATGAGTGATCTGGGCACTTTGCATTTTTATTTGGGCATTCAGTTTATACAGCGGGATGATGGTATTGTTCTGATACAAACTAAGTACATCAAGAAGTTGCTTCAGCGGTTCTCTTTCCAAGATTGCAAGCCAGTTGCCACTCCTATGGAGACTGGGATGAAATTCAGCATTGAAGATTCTGGGGATGCCTTTGATCAGACATTGTACCAGCAGGCTGTGGGCTGTTTGATTTATTTATGCAATACATGGCCAGATATTCAGTTTGGGGTCTCCTTATTGAGCAGATTCATGCATTGCCTAGGAACCAAGCATTGGCAGGCTGTTAAGCGGGTGTTCCGCTATTTGCATGGTACTATGCACCTTGGTTTATTCTTTCCCAAGGGGGCTGATCCACAGCTGCATGCTTTCTGTGACTCCGATTGGGCAGGATGCTTTGACACAAGAGTGTCCACTTCAGGTTTTTGCTTCTACTTTGGGCAGTCATGCATCTCTTGGTTGAGTAAGAAGCAACCCTTCGTGGCCACTTCCAGTTGTGAAGCTGAGTACAGGGTAGATTTCACAACCACCGTTGAGTGTGTTTGGCTCAGGCGATTATTTGCTGATTTGGGTATGAGACAGGAGTCTGCTACCTCTATTTTTATAGACAGTCAGAGTGCTTTGGCAGTTGCGAAGAATCCCGTCTTCCATGCTCGCACAAAGCATATTGAGGTTCATTATCATTATGTGAGAGAGAGATTGTTTGCCTCAGAAATCAGCATGATCTATGTGCCTACACAGGACAATGTGGCAGATATATTCACCAAAGCATTGTCTCGTGAGAAGTTCGAAGGCTTTCGCAAGCTTCTGAACTTACTTCCTTTTGGTGATTGATATCACATTTGCCTTGTACATTGTCACCACTTCACTAGCACCTATGTGTTGGGAGTGTAGGGTGACACCTTAGGTGTAGGCCCGGGGCACTTTTTACTCCAACTAGTGGAGGTTTTTTCCCCCGAGCTTGGCAGGCACACTTCCATGTGACTTGCAGGGTGTGCTTAGCAAGCACAACCTTATCCATGTATATGATGTGACTTTTGTCACATCTTCTGAATCAATCAATCATTCGAGCTTTGTGTGCTTGCTCTCTCCTCTTGTGTCTCGTCTCTGCACCAACAGACTTGGCCTTAAGCATGCATCTGGCCATCTCCATTGTGGACCTGTTTTTCCTTTCAGAAACAGGATTCTGCTGAGGAGTGTAAGGAATAATGCATGAGTGAATTTGGCTTTTAAAGGATATACCCAGTAATATCTTGTGAAATCATCAATGAGAGTCATGAAATATTTGTACCTTCCAATTGCATTTGTCCTCATTGGGCCACAGACATCACTGTGCACTAGCTGTAATTTCCTTTGTGAGAGTTTTGGACAATTCTTTTGAAAAGGAAATCGATGCATCTTACCCAAAAGACAACCCTCACACACATGTTTGGAAACTGTGTGAGTTTGAGGTACATCATTTGCCATCTGCTGTGAATGTAGCTTTGCAAGAGCTCTATAATTGAGATGACCCACTCTGTCATGGCAAAGATGATTTTTAGCAAGCTGTGAATCTGAAATTGCAAATGCTTCAATAGAAAGTGCAACTGAGTGATGATCAAGGTGATAAAACCCCTTTTGCAAAGTGCCAGTGAGAACTATGGCACTGTCATCACGAAGATCATAAACTAGGCATCTGTAGCCATCAAAAGTCACTCTGAAACCTGAAGTGGCAATTGCTGAAATTGAAATCAAGTTGACTTCAATTCCAGGCACAAAAAGAACATTTGTCAGAGTGACAGGATGGCTTGAAATGGTGTGAGCTGCACACCTCCAATTCCTTTTACAGCATATGAAGCATTATTAGCACATGTGACAGTCCCCCCTCGAGGTGCATCAGCTAAAGAATGAAACAACTGTCTGCAAGATGTGACATGCTTGGAAGCACCACTATCAAAGTACCAGGACTGAGCATCATTAGCAGTAAAGAATGCATCAGCTTTGGAGGGATCAAATGAGCAATGGACAGCCCATGCCCGATCATCCTGAAGAGCATGTGCATGTGAAGCTTTTTGTGGCTCATGGGATTCAATAGCATGAGAGGCATTAACTGTCAATCCTGCTTTCTTTTTCTCCGAAGCAATGTGCTTCCTGCATTCTGAAATGTCATGTCCAGGCTTGCGACAATAGTTGCATCTTTTCTTCTTTGACTTATCTGCTGTATTTTTAGAATTGCAGCTGCTATGCCCAGATTTTGGGTTGCCCGTAGGCTTGGAAGCCTTGCCTCTTCTTGTCTGCTGTGAAGCAAATGCATGATCAAGAATAATGGCTTGTCTATTAGCTCTACTTTGCTCTTCCCGCAAAAGCAAAGTAACTAGCTGATCAAAAGAATAGTGGCCTAGATTACCCATGGCCACTAATCGAAGGGTTGTAGCAAACCCTTGATATGTCTCTGGCAGTTAATGTGGTACTGACAAGCTGTGAATTTGGCACCACCTCATCAATGTTGGCAAGTTGTTCCATGAGGTCCTTGACCTTTGTCAGGTATGCATCCATAGAGTCACCTTCATTCATGCAGACTTCCTGTAATTGCCTTCTCAAATATGCAACACGTGCCTCATTGCGAATCTGATAGAGAGAAGCCAATTTATCCCAAGCATCCTTTGCTGTCCTGCAAGATCGGATGTGCGGAATAATGATTCTCTTGCATGATAAAGCAGTACATGAATGTGCATTTGCATCCCTTGCATCCCATCTTGTCTGTTCTTGAGTTGGAAGAGTAGTAGCAGGAGTGCTAGAAGATGAGGCATCAGGAGTAGTACCCCCTGTAGAGGGACCAGCAATAGAGGCAACCACTGTAGCATTGGCTGGCCTCAGATCAACCCCAAAAACAATATTCCACAAATGGTTTGCAACAAGAATATGTTTCATGAGATAAGACTACATCGGACAGTTGGTGCCATCATCTTCACGAAGAACGCCAAATAGATCTTGATTGTTCCCAGCCATAGCAAATGTGATACATTGAAAGAGAACTGAAAACCCAAAAGCCTCAAGGTTATCATTGCAAAAGCTGGCTGTCCAAAAAATGACAGCAAATATCTTCAAATTTTTAGCCCAAATCAAAGGGCAAATGCAGATCTGACCCAAGTGTGACTGTGGCAGGCAATGTTGACTGCAGAAACAGCAAATCTGGCAAAAGACCCAAATTTAATGAGGGCAAATAGGCCTAAAAGAGGGCAAATGCAGAAAAGCCCCAAATGTTGCCGAAATTTTGCAAATGTGACCCAATGTATGCGAATCTAACTCAATGTCTTGCAGAAAAGACTCAATGTCTGAAAGTCTGACTCAATGTCCTACAGATGTGACTCAATGTTCTCCAATCTGTCCCAATGTATTGCAATCAAAAGAGAAATTGCAGACAAAATACCAAAAAAAATTATAGCCTCAAGGCTTGCAACTGCAGAATTAGGACTTGCTGTCCACAAAATGACTGCAAAAGTGCACCTGTCCCAAGGTATGGACCTCAAAAAATTGTAGGCTTTCCAATGTGTTGAAATGTCTGGAAATGATTTCAAACAGTAGAAGGAAGATAAAGATAACAAAAATCCTCAAAAGCCCCAAATTTTGATAATGTACTGTAAAGTACAAGCTGTACGGACTGCAGGTACAACGTGCTGAGCAAGTACGGACTGCAGTGTACGGAACACGTACGTGCAGTGTACGGATGCAGGTACCTGACTGTACGGATGCAGGTACTATGCTGTACGTTGTACGGCTGTACGATGATGTAGATTCAAATCTGTACGGTTGCTCAGGTACGTTGTACGGGGGTGTACGAAATGCAGATTTGAATTTGTACTGTGGTTGAAGTACGGAACTGTACGGAGTAGGTACGACGGTCGGTACGGCAATGCAAGTACTGATCTGTATGGTAGCGCAGGTACGGTGGCTCTGGTACGGGATGGACAAGTACGGGGCAGGTACGTAACAAGTACTGTGTACGGAGTCCAACGTACAGGGGCGTAGATACGGAAGTTGTATTACGTAAGTACGATGGTAGGTACGGATCTATACGATGCAAGTACAGATCTGTACGATGCAGGTACAAAACCTAGTACGAGCAGGTACAACAGGGAGTCCAGGGGCAAGAAGACTAGTCAAGCCTAGCTCTGATACCATTGTAGGATCGTTTGAAAAGAGAGAGTGCAGGTTGCAAAAGAGTCGATGGATTAGCCGTCACGTCAAACTAGGATAGTAGAAAAGAAAGAGTACAAAGTACTTGTACCTAGACCTAGGACTAAGTGTCCTAGGTGTCACATAGGACTAAGTGTCCTACATGGCCTAAAAGGCGCTAACACTACAAGTGCCTATATTTATGCCTACAAGGCACATACCATGGCCTATAGGGCATCGCTAGAACCACCAGGACTGAGCATCATTAGCAGTAAAGAATGCATCAGCTTTGGAGGGATCAAATGAGCAATGGACAGCCCATGCCCAATCATCCTGAAGAGCATGTGCATGTAACCACCAGGAGATGGCCTACAAAAGAACGGGTAAAGGAACGTGTACGGACGGGGGAGCCTGTACGGACGACCGTACATTAGGTACGGCCTGCGCAAGGGCAAAGGAAGGGGCAAGTGCAGACGGAAGATGTATAGGGGCTGACAAATGGGGTACGGATGCAGGCGCACCAGTAGTAGCAGGCTGCAGGCAAGGTACAGGGACGGGTGAGGGAGGGGCTGAGCTCGACATCACGCGCACGGCACGCACACACACACACGCGGGGGGGAGGGAGGGAGAGAGAGAGAGAGAGAGAGAGAGAGAGAGAGAGAGAGAGAGAGATGTGTTAACGTCCGCGGGAGGCCTCGCGGGCCTATGGGACAAAAGTGCGGAAACAAAGTAAACTCATACAAGCCATAGTGCGCTAGAGCGAAGGGCTCGCTAAGGCCTTCGTTGAATACTAGGAAACACATAAACTGAAATGCTAATGTAGTACATCATATCAAGTTAGGCTAGGAAAGCCAAATAGTCTGTAACATGAGTGGGACATGTCAGGTGCTTAGGGCTAATGTTCCAAGAACATGATTTGGCTTCATGTATCCAGGCTCCGTGATAGCTCTCTGGTGTGACGCAAAGAGCTCACGTATCTGCATCTGTCGAGTTGTCTGGCGCTGTGGTGGGGGGCGTGGTTTCCTCGATCTCTGGATCTGATGGGCTATGTCAAGTGTAATGCCACGTCTCTGTCGGTCGCCTCTAAGAAGAGCTGAGATAGGTCGAACCTCAATCGTGTGTACTCTGGTCTCCTGTCGCATGTGAGACCCCCGTGACCCTCGTCTAGTAGTGGTGTCGTGTCGACTCCCTCTATTGACCCATCTATCTCTCATGTCAGCTAGCTCCTCCTCTACTCTCGAGTGCCCTAGAGCTGACTCAAATGCGTAGAAGTCGGTGACCTGCCTTTGTGCTCGGTCCGCCTCAGTGTCCTGTGATGTGGTGGTCGCATCCTACTGCTCTCTGATCCATCGCAGTAGTGTCTCTTTGTGTCTCCGCATCTCCATCAAGTAGAGCCCAATACAGACCTGATCATGGAAGTGGACTAGTCGCGAGAGTGGGCCAAACGCGTGTCCCTCTTGAAAAAGGCAATGGTAGCGTCCTCGGATCTCGTAGTAGGCGGGACATATACAAAGAAAATGCTTTTCAGTCTCGACCTGACCCATCGTGCATAGCATACAAGTTCACTGCTCTTCGGGTATGCCTGTAGCTCTCCCTGCCTCAATCCTCAGCTGATGGGAGGAGACTCGCATTTGTCCAATGGCAATCCTCAGTGCATGTGAGACTCCTCTGTCCTCAAGATATTGGGGTCTGATGATGAGTCCATCCTCCGATACTCTCAAGAAATGGTCACGTTAGAGCTGGGTCTTGGTGGGGAAATCTTGGTCCCATGCGATCTATATATATATATAGAGAGAGAGAGAGAGAGAGAGAGAGAGAGAGAGAGAAGAAACTATTATTATCGTCCTTTGGGGGCCTGAAATCGACCCATGGGACCCAATGGAATGTTACAAAAAGAAACTATTATTATCGTCCTTTGGGGGCCTGAAATCGACCCATGGGACCCAATGGAATGTTACAAAAAGTCTCCTTCTTTGAAGAAGGGTGGAGTGGACAGCTAGCATGTTGCCACCTGTGTAATACATTGGTCACGGTATGCAAGGACCTTGGTAATGTAGTTGCCCAAGGCTGCGAGGTGAGGATGGGAAAGCAAGCTCTCCAAACTGTTGTGATGCTGCGTGACATTGCTGAAATCTTCTCTTAGATGCTCATATCGCGGACATGTCAAAAGAACATGTGCCTCATTTTCCACTTCATCTAAGTTGCATATTTGGCAGAGTCTTTGTTCCCTTGATGCTCCTTCCCATGCTTTTTTCTCCACTTCTAGGGAGTGTGATTGAGTTCGGATGATTGCGATGCTTCTTCTTGCCCTGAGAGAGATAGGTGTGCATATATCTTTGTGTGCTTTGTTCTCTTTCTGAGAGTATGTGGTCTGGTCCAATAGTTGGGGTTGATATTCTCACAATAATATTCATATTTGGTCCTTTTCTTCGCTGATTGCCATTTACTGTGTAGTGCTTCTAAAAGGGCTGTAGAAAATGTCCTTTTCTCCTCTTCCCTTGGCATTGCATCTAGGTAAGAAGCAACTTCCCATCTTTGGAACCAGCCTTTAATGTCATACCCCCATCCAGATGATAGCATCTTGCTCTTGTTTGTTTTTTGAGGTCTCTTGCTTGCCTCCCATGCTCTCTTTGGTAGCCTATGTGCTTGCATATCTTGAATCCTCTTTATATATTTGAAGACTCTTTCCAGTGCTCTCAGCTCAATGGGTCTGCAACCTGTTTCAAGAAGCATGATTGAGTATGGTGTGGTGGACTTATTTCCTGTGAGAGAGAGAGAGAGAGAGAGAGAGAGAGAGAGAGAGAGAGAGAGTCATATTAACGTCCGCAGGAGACCTCACGGGTCTATGGGACAAAGTACAAAATGTCAAAATGACTTGCAACATTTGGATAAGCCAAAGGGTCGAGGAGTGCACATGGCATCTCAGCTCAATTATTATATCACACCGATACATACTAAGACTATAAAACTAATAGAAGTGGCCTTCATAACATCAGTTTAAGATTGAGAGTCTTTAGGTTTAGATTTGAAATCTCTAATTAGTGTTGTGAGAGAGAGAGAGAGAGAGAGAGAGAGAGAGAGAGAGAGAGAGTAACATTTCGTTTGATGAGATTTTACGTGGTCACCTTTTGTGTGGTGCCATTGTCATTAGGGCTGCGGTGCCATTGTGTGGTGCTTTCCCATTGGTTAATTTCTTCCATGAGAGAGAGAGAGAGAGAGAGAGAGAGAGAGAGAGTTGTATTAACATCTTTAGGAGGCCTCACAGGCCTATCAGACAAAGTATAATCAACAGATAACTCATACAAGCTGCCATGGGCTGAAGCAAAGGGCTCGCTAAGGCCCTTGCTAAGCTAAGCTAAGCTAATGATCTCAAAAACTGAAAACTCAAAGGCATACTCTCTAGAACTCTCATGAGCCTCTTGTAGGTAGTGTGAAAGCTCCGAGGACATATTCGGGAGTCGTGGTATCCCTCTGATAAGAAGCTAAGATGTCATGTATCTGTAGCTGTCGAGCTGTCTCCAGGCATGGTGGGGGGCGTGGTATTGGGATCTGTGTATACGATGGGCAACATCAAGGTTGATACCCGGGGTTGGTCGGTCTCCTCTGAGTAGAGAAGCGATGGGCTGGACCTCTATCATGCATGCTCTGGTCATCTCTGAGGCGCCCTTTCTGTTGCTCTGTGTCGTCTCTGCCCACTGATCATCCTCTACTCCGATGTGTCCCGGAGGTGACTCAAAGGAATAAAATTCAGTGACGTGTCTATGTGCCCGGTTAGTGTCCTGTGGCACTGCCCCCTCCTATTGTCTGATCTGGTATAACGAACAAAGGGTCTATGAGATTGAGATAGAGAGAGTTTATTAAGAGTCGCCAAATGACCTTTTCAGTCTATGAGACTAAGAAAACTAGATACAATATGCTCAATGGATGGATCCTCTATGCGCATCTACACCCAAGACAAGTACAATGTAAACACAAAAATCACTAACAAAATGTTTGAGTCTATGTACATGATGAAAGCTATGGTGTGCCATCAATGCGGTGGCCCTCGGGATACTAGTAGAGGAGTTAAGTCCGTGGGAGACCTTGATAATGTGTGAGGCTGGGGCAGCATAAAACCCGTGATTGGATGTTGGTGACTATCAGAATATGTGGTTTGTTGTGGTCTCCTAGATGTGGCTTTGTGGCCACTATCTTTTTTTCAGGAAAAGGAAGCTTCTATTTATGCTTGAAAATAACTGTACAACGCAGTTGCCAAATGAGCTAAGGAAGGTAAGTACAAGAGAAACAACTGGCTGTCAGAAAATAACCAGCCGGTTTCCTAGAGAACCCAGCACATTGCCTAGGAAATCTCCGGAACAAGGGCTAATAACCAGGGTGGTGGTCTATACATTGAACGGATATCCCCTGGGAAAAGGGTGTAGAAGACGTGTGCAGGCCAAGCCTTGTAGAACCGCTCCTGTCTTTTGACAGTCGCTCTTGATTTTGGAGTACCGCGCTTCCTAACTTTACCGCATGACACATGTTCCAGGTAGTGATGTTGGATACATATCTCAAACACTATCCTCTGGTGAGGGTGTCGGGTATACATGGGAAGGCGACGATGTGTCATCAGTCTCTCTTCCAAAGATCTGCTGGTTGCCAGACTGGGTCAATCGAGAAGGCATGCCCTCGCTCTGTGAGCCATGCGACTATCCCCCAAGCGAAGTCTCATTGTATCCGCTACGTGTGGGCCACAAAATCCTAAAGGTTGCTAGCCAAACTCTTTGAGCTGTAGAACATCCCCATAGGCATTGGGGTATTGTCCCCAAAACTTCCTCTACGCAGCAAAACTACACACATTTGCTCTATCCAAGGGGCCGATAGGCAAGCCCCCATGGGCCAACAACAAGAAGAAATAGGAGATCTTTTGTGGTCTCATGCTAGTCCAAAGACGAGGCCAGAATCGAGAGAGAGCCCCCGAGGGACCTCCTGATTGACCCAGTCTTAGCGTACCATGATGACAGTCTTGCTTTAGCCTGTGGATACTATGTTGACTACAAAAAATTGATTTTGCGACTTTGTGCTACACAATCTGTGGCACTTGGCTGAAGACAAGTGCCACCGTCACTGCTATTGGTCGTGCATCTTTTGTTGTGAACATGGAGGGAAGCTAATTTGTGCATCGACTCGCTGGCGGGTCTGTGTGGGCCTCGGCTAGGTCGCCTCCCTAGGGCCTGTTGGTTTGTGCCATTGGCTGGAAAAACTCAGTGACTACATTGAGTGACTACACTCTTGGCCGAGAGCCCTAATCTTGTCTGTGTGCCTTGAGCAACTGGTTTCTTTGTTGTATGGCCTCATAAATGAAAGATCCCAGACTTCTGAGAGGGGTCCAAATCCATCCTTGAATAGACAATATTAACGACTGCAAATCTCATTGTACACATGGCATTGGAAAGCAAAATGCTCCTCTAACTCAATCTGTCATTGATCACATAAAGTGCAGATACGACCCTTCCTAGGTATACCCTTAACTCACGCACTCTTAATGCGTAGTATGTGCGATGAAACACTGAACTGTCTGATGGAGATCCTCAAAGAGTGGGGGAGGTGATCCATATGTAGCTTGGTGGATCAATGAAGCCCGTGAGATATCTGTAAGTAGTAGTCTCTGTAGAAGCTGAGCTTAATAGGAAGCTTGCGAGGGGCTAAATAGGTCCTAAATGTGTGTAGTTGTAAGAGATCCTCTTGGATAACGTGGTTAATCTCGTGATAGGTGAGTAGAACATAGGGGGCCTCAAGGCTTTAGGGAAAGGGACACAATCTATCCATATGGAGTCCGAATCTCTCCAACCATCCATGTGTATGGGCATATCTCTGATCACCCTCAAGTGCTAATGTCATGGATGAGGATAAGGCTAGCCATGGTAACCTGTGTTGGTCTGAGTTCGAGGAACCATAGTCATTCAGTAAAGATATGTGATCACTTGCAATGTTGCGTCGAGCTGTAATGGGGATGCAGGACCGGCAGCTTATTCCTGATCATATGTGACAATAAGAGAACTTGGGGCCTCTCCACTCGAGCCTAGTCTACCACTCATAGATCAGGCCCCTAACAAGGGCTGCCATACATGCCCACTGGGTGGTCTAAGGAATCAAGAAGAATATATATATATATATATATATATATATATAGAGAGAGAGAGAGAGAGAGAGAGAGAGATTAATGTCTGCAAGAGGCCTCGCGGGCCATGAGACAAAGTGCGAATCCAAGAAGTACCTCATACAAGCCATTGAGGACAAGCAGAAAATACACACAACTACATACTTGTTTACAAAAGAGAACAAAAACAGGAGGAGAGCTCCTGCAGCTGGCTGCTCCCGTTGCCCCCCTCCCGCCATCTCCTCCTTACCGCAGCCCCTTCTGCCTCCTCCGCCTCGCCCCCCCTCGCCGCCTCCTCCCTCGACCTCCTCCACTACCTTCCCGACTCCCTCGCCTACCCTCCCCGCCTCTCCCGCCTCGTCTCCCCGCGCTGTTTCCCCGCCTCCCCTCTCCACCGCCCCACTCCCCTCATCCCCTCCGCGCTGTTCCTCCCTCCTCCCCCGCTACCCCTTCCTGCCTCCTTCCACCGCCTCTACCACCTCTCCCCTCTGCCTCCTGCCGCCCCTACCTCCTCCCCCCTCCGCCTTCTCCGCCTCCTCCTCTCCTCCCCCTCCCGCCGGCTTCCTTCTCCCGCCTCCTCTTCACCTCTTTCCCTCGCCTTCTCTCCCTCCTCGCCTTCTTGTCTTCCCCCTCCTTCTGCGCCTTCCGTCCTCCTTGCCTTCCTCCTTTCTCTTCCGTCCTTACCCCCCCTCACTCCGCCTCTCCCTTTGACGCTTTCTCCCCTTTCTCTTCTTCCTCCCTGCAGCGGGAGCATTTGCGCTTGTTAAGGCTAAAGAAAACCTTGTAATTACAAAACGGATATAGCCCGGGGTAACAAAAATAATTACAAGCCTCTCAGGGCATAATCATCGGAGTGTGGACAAACAACCACGGTGGGGGCGAGTAATGCCACTGAAGACTGTGAGCAGAGTGCTGGAAGAAAAGCTCTTGATGGTCCCAGTCGCGAAGGAAGCGCCGTCTCTTCTCCTTCCCTGCCCGGGAGTCCCCCTGACTCTGATCCCACTGACCCTTGAGCGTGTGAATGATCGTGCTCCAGATGTCCGCTAGGGTCTGGGTAGCAGAAGAAGCCTGATCTCCTAGGGTCTGTGTGCATTTGGAAGTCCAGATATGCCAGCCTACTTTCCCCAGTTGACAAGCAACAGGTACAGCAGGCAATTTAGTCCCTCCAGGACAAGGCAGAATTGTGGGCAGAATTGTGGGCCTCACACCTACACGGAGACAAGTGCGAGAGGGATCCAGGCGAGCTTGGCATTAGAAGGAGACCACATCTAGGAGGTCACCATCTATGGATGAGGCATTTTCCTCATCCAGCTGAGCTCTCTCGACACTACCTCGACACTTGTGGACCAGAGCCCCATCCTCCTCGGCCCACATCTTGTTTACCTCTTTCCTTGGTATCATGGGTTCACAGTGGAGGACATGGATACGACACACCATGTTTCATGTTTCCTGGTTACACTTCGCTTTCCAGGGCTCCCCAAGGAGTATCGAGCCATCCTCCCTTCCATTGGTCGGGCATTTGGTATAGTACTCCAGTCCCCGCTAGAGTCGGCCGCCTCAGTTTTAGTGGATGATGGAGTCCCTAGATCAGATTGGTGGTTGAGAGCCCAGAGTCCCTCCCAGATTCTCGAGACCCTTGAAGGGGGTACATTTCGCGAGAGGGTGGATATTTCTGGGTTACCAGGCCAGTGTCTTCGGTGCAGACAGATGGGTCACCTCGCCAGAGATTGCCCCCGTGGCCTCCCTCGTGCGCCTTCCTCCCTCCCTCGGCAGAGTGAGAGGGGGAAGTGAAGTGGAAAGGGAGCAAGAGAGTGAGAGTGAGAGAGACACAATAGTGCGGGTGTGAAGTGATGAGTGAGCCACACCACAAACTCACTAAAGTTTTATTAGGATTAGGTTTACCCTATGACTGTCTTAAGACAGTCATAGGTGTCCTATCTTTAATTCTTTAACTAAGGGTTGGCAATGTGCCTTTACCCCAACAACCTCCCACCTAAAGGCCAATGTGCCTAAAGGGGAGAAAAGAATAAAAATTACAGCAATATACAGTTACTGTATACTAGACCATAAAGTAAGAATGGTCTCATCCTAATCCCATGATGTGGCGGCAATGTGCAAACCGCTCTGTAGGCAAGCTCTTAGTGAGCAAATCTGCAGGATTATCATCAGTATGTACTTTCACAAGCTCAAGACGCTTGTCTTCCAGTACCTCCCTGATGAAATGATATTTCACTTCTATGTGCTTGGTCTTCTGATGAAAGACCGGATTCTTTGCCAACATGATAGCACTCTGACTATCACAATGCAAAACTGGCATATCTCCTGTAATGCCCAAATCTCCCACCAGCCGAGTAAGCCATATTGCTTCCTTGCAAGCCTCAGTGGCTGCAACATATTCAGCTTCTGTGGTTGACAGTGCAACGCATTTCTGCAACCGAGACACCCATGAGATAGCACCTCCTGCAAATGTGAAAATATAACCGGTAGTAGATTTCCGGTTATCTGCATTCCCTGCATAGTCTGAATCTGTAAAACCATGCACCAATGCATCCTGCCTACCATAGCATATGCACAAGTCTTTGGTACCTTTGAGGTACCTTAAGACACCTTTCATTGCTTCCCAATGCCGCTTGCCTGGATTTGCCATATACCTGCTGATGACTCCCACCGCAAAAGCAATATCCGGACGAGTGGCAACCATGGCATACATCAAAGATCCAACTGCAGATGCATACGGAACCTTGGCCATTTCAGCCTTATCATCATGTGATCTGGGGCTGTCCTTACTGCTGAGTTTTAAATGTGGAGGCAACGGGGTACTAATGGACTTCCCCCCCTCCATTTTAAACCTCTGCAGTACTTTGTCAATATACTCTTGCTGTGACAGAAACAAAAGTCCCTTGGACCTGTCACGAGTAATACGCATGCCAAGAATATGATTTGCATCCCCCAAGTCTTTCATGTCAAAAGACTTATGCAGTTGTTTCTTCAAAACACTAATCTCATGCTGAGATTTACTGGCAATAAGCATGTCATCCACATATAGAATGAGTAGCATCAAACTGCCATCCTTTGCCCGTTTGGTGTATAAGCAATGATCGGTCTCACACCGATGATACCCTTGGGACTGCATGAATGCATCAAATTTCTTGTACCATTCTCTTGGCGCCTGCTTGAGTCCATACAAGCTCCTTTTGAGCTTACACACAAGCTGCTCTTTCCCTTTAACATCATATCCTTCTGGCTGACTCATATAGATCTCATCATGGAGATCTCCGTGAAGAAAAGCTGTCTTCACATCCATCTGACATAAATCCATGTCAGCATGAGCAACAAGAGCCAACACTGCTCTCAAAGTAGTCATCTTGACTACAGGGGAAAAAATCTCATCAAAATCAATGCCCTTCTCCTGCTTAAATCCCTTGGCAACCAATCTGGCCTTATACCGAGGTAAAGCATTTGAATCCACTTTGACTTTGTAAACCCACTTGCATGGCAAAACCTTTCTGCCTGCAGGTAACTGCACCAAGTCCCATGTATCATTCTGAAGTAAGGAGTCCATTTCTGATTGCATGGCTTTCTCCCACTTCTTTTTCTCTGCTCTTCCCATAGCTTCCTTGAAGCTGGAAGGCTCACCACAATCTGTCAACATGATAAAATCAGCCACATTATTGGCTCCTGGAACAAACCTGGCAGGAGGCCGTTGTGCACGGGTGCTCCTCCTCACAAAATGTTCCGGATTAGGCTGCTGTCCAGCCTGTTCTTCATGCATGACAGGTGGCTGTACCACCATATCTGGCTGTTCTACAGCCCCATCTGTTGGCACATCCAGTGGTGCATCATTGGCAAAAGTATCTGGCTGATTTTCAGCCTGTATACCCTCTTGAACAGGGTGATCTGCAGCAGGCTGCTGCTGCATATAAATGGGCATTCTTTGCTGTCCAACATCATCATAAATAACCCTCCTGTATTCCACAGGTTGCACGGGTTCCTTGTGTACACTATCTTCTTTAAAGATGACATCATTGCTGCGTATAATCTTCCGTTTAACGGGATCCCATAACCTGTACCCCATTTCACCTTCATCACCATATCCCATAAAGATGCATCTGATAGACTTTGGATCCAGTTTGGTGCGGAGATCTTTGCGTACATGAGCAAAGCACTCGCAGCCAAATACCCGTAAGTGCTTATATGAAGGTGGCTTGCCAGACCACACCTCCTCTGGCACTTTCAACTCCAAAGCCTTATTTGGTGACCTGTTAATAATGTGAATTGCTGTTTGCACGGCTTCTGCCCAAAAGCCATGGGGTAATGCAGCATAAGACAACATACATCGAACCTTCTCCTGAACAGTTCGATTCATCCGCTCACTTGCACCATTTTGAGATGCATTATGAGGGGCTGTGAGTTCCTGTTTGATGCCCTTAGCTTGGCAAAACTGCACAAAAGCATGTGACACATACTCACCCCCATTATCGGATCTGAGGCATTTCAGCCTACGACCTGTCCGATTCTCCACCTGAGCGACAAATCTCTTGAAAGCATTTAGGGCATCTCCCTTATGCTTCAAGAAATAGACCCACACCTTACGTGTGGCATCATCAATGAAAGTAATAAAATATTTGGCACCCCCTAGTGATAACTGTGGCATCTCACACAAATCAGTGTGCACTAGATCAAGTGGTGCTCTATTCTGGGGAGTTCTCCTCTTATGAGGAGTCACAGAATGCTTGCCAAAAATACAATGATCACAAGTAGGCAAATCTGAAAAAGAGAGAGGCGGCAGATAACCCAAACGTGACAGTTCTTGCATTCCCTTAACAGACATGTGTCCCAACCGGCTATGCCACAATGAAACCTTTGGCAGCTCGGTTATGGCAACAACATGATTACCCACACTGGAAACATAAAGAGGGTACAAGGTATCACTCTTAAAACCCTCAGCCACTACAGTATGGCCATCAGTAATCACCCATTTGGAATCTCCAAATGTGGTGTGGTAACCACTGTCATCCAATAAGCCAGTGCTAATGAGATTTTTCTTGATTTGCGGCACATGGCGAACACCATCAAGCATAAATGACTGTCCATCAGGAAGTACTATCTGTATACTGCCAATCCCTGCAATCTGACATGCATAGTTGTTCCCAAGATGAACAACTCCATGAGTACCTGTGTAGGAAGTAAACCACTCCCTATGAGGTGTAACATGAAAAGAGGCACCTGAATCCAAGAGCCAGGTGTGCATGTCATGGCCATCAATAACCAAAGCATGTGCTATTACAGCAGAAGAGCATAAAACATCATGTATGTCACTGTCACTGTCCTCTGCTGCAACATTCACTGCATCCAATTCAACTATCTTGGCCTTGCCTTTGCCTTTGCTTGCATTTCCTGCATCTTGTGTTTCAGCCTTCTTGGCTTTCTGATCCCGTATGAACTTGAAGCACTTCGACTTCACATGTCCCTTCTTGCCACAATAAAAGCATTCAATGTCCTTTTTGCCACGGGACTGACTGCGGGATTTGGACTTACTAGCAGATCTCCCCTTCTGCTGAGTCCTGCCTCTATCCTGTACCTGCAAAGCATTTGAAGACTTGCTGCCCGCATTATTCTTCCTGCTCATCTCTTCCATAAGGAGAGAGCTCTCTACATCAGCATACATAAGAGTAGCATTTGAATTAGACAGGGTGGTCTTGAAAGTGTCCCAACTCTCAGGGAGGGTACACAACAAGAAAGTGGCCTTGAACTCCTCATCAAGATTCAACCCCTGTGCAATCAGCTGTGTAAAGATAGCATTGAACTCACTCAAGTGTGAGGTCATAGCTGTACCTTCCTTCATGCGAAGATCGACCAGCTTCTTCAGCCAATAAACCTTACTGGCTGAGCTCTTTTGGGCATACAATTCCTCTAGTCTCTGCCATAGACCATAAGAGGTCTTTTCAGCCTGTACATTGAACACAAGAGTGTCTGAAATAGTGAGCATAATAGCTGCCCTCGCAGACAAATCAAGCTCTTCCCAATCATCAGCTGCCATGTCAGATGGCTTGACACCCTTTACCCTTATGGGCTTAGCAATCTTCTTTAACAGAAGAACATTCAAGCACTGTTCTGCCCATAATGCATAGTTATGTGCTCCTTCCAGTTTCTTTATGTTAAGAATTGAAGAATCACCTCCTCCTGATGCCATATCAGATGAGGAAAGTAACTGACTCCCTGGAAGTAAAAAGACTGAATAAAAGTTCTGATTTCTCAGAAAAAGGCCTGCTCTATTCAAGAGCCAGTAGCACTCTCAAAAGTGCTGTTTTTACTGTCAGTAAAATCTGCAGCAAAACAGTAAATGTCCCTGCAAGTACTGTACCTTCTGACAAACTGTTCTGAGCTCAAAGAGGCATAAAAAACAGTAATTTCAGACTGCTGCTGCTGCTCAACAAGAGCTTAACAGTGCATAATTATCTGACAAAACCACTCAGACTGCTGTAAACACTGCTGTACTGACTGTACTGATCACTTCTCCCACCTCAGATGAGGTATGTCACTGTCTCAAATTGCAGAAAATACTTGACTGACACCCCAAAAACAGTAAATGACTCTTCAGCCTGTCACACAAAACCTGCAACAGGAAATGGGATAAATCCCAAGCAATCACCCTTATACCAAGGGGAGAAAATGCATCTGAAGATCTCTGTTGGTAACCCAAGTGCAATCAAACAAAGTCTGGGCAAAAGCCCCTTGATCTGACACCTGAATCAAGTGGAGGACACCTCAACAATGAGGTAGCATGCAATATGAAAATCTCTCTGACTCTTGTACCTGACAATGTGCAAAGCATAGACTGCCTCTGTGTACTCAGTAACAACACAAGCCACAAAGTACAAACACTCAGAAGAAAATCTTTTGAGCACTGTCAACGATGGGCAGTTAGGGACCGAGTAAACTCGATGCGCCCTGACCAAGCGTGGCTCAACTGAGATTTTCAGAATGTGTACAAAGAATGTGACCTGCAACAAATGTCACCAAATGCACTGCGGAAATAAAGCAAATGTGTGCTCCCTGGCTACACACTGCCTCAAGGCATAGACTGCAAACACATCTAGGCAAAAGCCCTTTGATAATTTCACCCAAAGCTGAGATTTTTCCTCAGTAAATGCATAGAAACTCCTGCTGTCCTGCTGTACTTGTGTCCTTACAGCAGCACGCTTCCCAAAAAAAAAAAACTTTGGACACAGATCCCAAGAATATGTACCTCCCTGCTGCACACAGATCGAGAAAAAAAACTGTGTAGCTTCCTGTGGGTGTGGCGGCGTCGTCGTCCGTACAGCCGTACAACTGTACGGCAGTCCGTACGACTGGCGTCCGTACGGATGCGCGAAGCTGATGATTCGCTGGCTGCTGCGCTCTGGCTACTGTGTAGCTGCAAAATGCGCAATGCCACGAGATGCAGCTAGCTGCAAAAATGCGCCGCCCAAGCTGCTCGCCGCCGCCTTGGAGCTGCCCTTGACACAGCCCGTGCCCTAGCTGCTCGCCGCCGCCTTGGAGCTGCCCTTGCTGCTCGCCGCCGCCTTGGAGCTGCCCCCGCGCCGTCGCCCTGGTCTGCTCCCGCGCCGTCGACTGCTGCTCCCTCGCCTGCTGCTGACGCAGTCCGTCCGTACGACTGTACGGACGACGTACGGTCGTACGGCGCTGCCCGTACGTCCGTACGGAAAGGGTAGTAGGCTAGGGAGAGAAAGCTCGGGAGGGGAGGAAGCTAGGGAGAGAAAAGCTCTGATACCAGTTGAGAGGGGGAAGTGAAGTGGAAAGGGAGCAAGAGAGTGAGAGTGAGAGAGACACAATAGTGCGGGTGTGAAGTGATGAGTGAGCCACACCACAAACTCACTAAAGTTTTATTAGGATTAGGTTTACCCTATCACTGTCTTAAGACAGTCATAGGTGTCCTATCTTTAATTCTTTAACTAAGGGTTGGCAATGTGCCTTTACCCCAACACAGAGTAGATAGAGTTAGCCGGCCCGAGCCCAGCGGCCTCTCAGGCAGGAGCAACAGGAGTCTCAGACCCCTTGGGTTACCCCCTCAGAAGGGGATTGGACCCAAGTTAAAAAGAAAAAGAAACCAAGCAAGCAGGCCCGCAAGCACCGTAGGCAGAGGGCCAATCACAGAGAGAGGGACAGGATTGATCGAGAGGCCCTAAAGAAGGAACAGTAGGAGCCACCTCCTCCAACGGCAGGGGCCACCGTCCATCCAGACGGTCCTCCAGCTTCGGAGGTTCAGCCTCCGAATCCACCCTTGCAGCAGCAGCGAAACCTAGAGCTTTAGATGCGGCGATGGCGAAAACCGTAGACGCTAGCCCGATGGGGGCTACAGAGGAGCCGATCCAAAGTCCCGGCGAGCCTGATCAGCGGGGGGCCCCTGTGGTCCTTGTTGCTCCTCCTTCCCCTCCTCCCCCTCCCTCCCCAGACCCTTTCCCCTCTTCCTCTTCACTTCCCCCTCCCCCTCTAGGGAGTAGACCTTTGATACGCCCATGGTGCGGAGGTGAACTTTCAATTGAGCTTCACGCGCGAGGAGCCGGTGTGTGGTTTGGCGACATGCGTTATCAGATTGCTGCTGGAGGCAAAGGTGGAGCAGGCACATCTATGGCCCCTCCAGAAGTGTGTGGAGCTGTTCGGGGTGAAAGCCTCTTTCATGATGAAGTGGGCAGGGAAAATCGGTATTGAGCTGGTATCCATGAGCCGGTATCCACACTAGTACAGCGTCGCATACATACTGACTACTTGCCCTCTAAACCCCCGGCAAAATCACACAAAGCAATCTTTCTAGGACATGCACCCACTCACAGGAGAGCTTTGTTCCCGACTCCCCCGTCCTCATGAGCTGGACCATATTGAGTTGGAATGTACACGGGCTCCACGATCGTGTTCGTAGCCAGCCGCAGTACCTGATACTCCGGTAGGAGTTGGAGAGGGTAGTGGTAGGGCGGGCAGTGGACATTCTTATGATTCAGGAGCACATGTTTTCAGCTTGAGACATTGGTCGACGACATCACCTTCTCCCAGGGAGAGGTCCAGAGGAGTGGTCCCCTGTGGTAGGACGGAGTGGAGGGGTCTGCATCTCGGTCTCACAGACTTTGTCCCCAGAGGTCTACGATTAGGTCGAGCTCATTCCAGGACGGGCAGTTTGGATGGGAGTTTGGACGGGAGAGTTCAAGATCGGGATCCTAAACGTGTATGCTGCAGCGTGTAGAGCGTAGCACCTGGGAGCAGTTCATTTTCATGATCAGTGGCAGAGACCCGTGGAGAGATTCAGATTTCAGCAGGACACCTGGTAGCCTTCTCTTCTCCTTTGGATAGAGGAGACACGATGGATTGCTAGAGACGAGACCATTTCTATGTTGGGGACTGGGCACTACACAGAGGTGGATCTATTGGGATTCTGGCAGGTACCATGATGTTAGACCACTCTCTCGTGGTACTTCACTTGGATCAGCCCCGTCGAGGTCTCCCCTAGAAGGGGGTCCGCATTCTAGAGGACCTCCTGCAGGACGAGGAGATTCAGCAGGTCATGGCAGGGATATGGGAGCAATCAGAGACGGCATCGTGTGAGGGTTGGGCTACGTGGGTGGTCGATGCGATTTAGAGGAGCAATGAGGAGCTGCAAGCTCACGCCCTTAGGCGGAGAAGTACCCTTCAGGAGCGTGAGCGGGCTTTGAGGAGAGACCTCGCCTCCATCGAGAGGCTCAGGGAGCAGGACCTAGTGTCTTAGTGGCTTAGTGACAGATTCGAGAGCACTTGTCTCGAGCTTCAGCACATGGAGGTGCGGCGGGCTGAGTCCTATCATTCCTCCCGGGCTCGATGGGTGTAGCAGGGGGACAGGATGACGAAGCAGTTCTTTCATACCAGTGGGCCCCGATCGGCAGGCACACAGCTACAGTGTCTCCGGGACTCGCAGGGCATGATGCACACTAACCTGTAGGAGATTCTGGACATGACCACCGGTTTTTACAACCAGCTCTTTTAGACCGAGAGGATGACCCCAGCTGGTCTTGTGGCCCAAGGGCTAGTTTGGGATCACGTTCCGCCAGTAGTCTCGCACGACTTATGCAGTAGACTCTAGGAGCCTTTCACAGATGAGGAGCTCTAGGAAGCCCTCAAGGCTCTCCCGACCGATAAGTGTCCAGGTGAGGATGGCTCGACTCTGGCCTTCTTCCGGAACTTCTGGGAGATTATCTCCACCCCTTTCCGTCTAGCTTGCCAGGAGATTTTTGACACATGCCTTCTCCCTCAGTCTTTGAGCAGGGGGTGGATTTGTTTGATCTTGAAAGAGGGAGATAGGTCAGACATCCGCCGACAGCGAAGGCCGATCACTCTGCTTGATACTCCATACAAGATCCTCGCCAAGGTCTTGAGTTTGCGGTTACGTCCCTATCTTACCGACATCATCCAAGACTGGGTTTGTCCAGGAGCGTAGCATCCTAGACAACATCTTCATGTTCTGGGAGGTAGTGGATTGGTCCAGGGAGGAGTCACAGCCGTTGGCCGTCCTTCTCTTAGACTTTGAGAAGGCCTACGACAGGGTGGAGTGGTCTTTCTTGAAGGGCACTATGAGGAGATTGGGTTTCTCAGACAGATGGGTCAGAGGAGTTTCAGCGCTATATGCAGGGAGCTCTAGCCAGATGCTTATCGGAGGACACACAGGCGAGGCCTTTTCTCTCTCTCACTCAGTCCGCCAAGACTGCCCACTCGCTCCCTTCCTCTTCTTGTTTGTGGCGGAGGCTTGGGCTACTATTTGAGATCACAGGTGGCGAGTCTCATAGGGTGGAAGCTCCCAATCAGACAGGAGGAGGAGTTACTTGACTCGGAGGTTGCAGACGACACGGCCTTGTATGTTGAGGGCGCCACAGCGAGTCTGGAGAGAGTCAGGGGTGTCTTGGCTATTTATTGTGAGGCCTCGGGGGCACGGATCAACTGGACGAAATCTATAGGTTTCTTCACAGGCTTTGAGGAGACACAGGAGATCCGTGTGTGGGGGAGTGACTTTGGTTTCAGATGGATACCGCGGGGCCAGATAGCGAGATACCTTGGATGCGAGGTGGGTATTGACATTACAGCAGAGCAGCAGATTGCCTCGGTCCTTGAGAGTGTTCGGCGCAAGCTTCTCTATTGGAGCTCGGCCAAACTCTCCTTAGCAGGTCACGCCTTAGTGGCAAACCAGGTCCTTCTTGCCACGGCCTGGTATATCGCCTCCTGCTGGTGCTTTCACAGAGGTTGCATTGGGCAGCTCGGACGGTTGGTATGGAACTTTCTTTGGGTAGGTGCCCTTGTTTTCCTACACCACACGGATTGGCAGGAGGCTTTAGATGGACTCGTCGAGGGAGAGACATTGGGTGACCCAGAGAGTGCCCCGGGATGTGTACTCTAGGTTTTGGACGCGGGTGTGGTCCAGCTTGCGGTCGAGGAAGATCTCTTACTTCTTCTGACTGGCCGCCCACGGAGGCTTGTCCATCGGACCGTGGTTGGAGCAGATGCGAGTGGACGGGCAGTGTCATTGTTGCTCCGATGGTGTCCTGGAGACTATCCCGCATTGCATGTGGAGCTGTCGTAGTGTAGCGAGGATCTGGATGGGAACCCTCAGTATCATGACACGTATGCAGAGTCTTCATGGAGACTACACTTGGGGGATGGTGGCTTGGTTGACAGAGGGAGGACACACATTTCAGATTGATGAGATCTCCCCAGCCTACGGGATACAGGGTCAGAGCATCCGGAGGATCGCACTCCACGAGGCAGTCCCCCTTGACAGTCTAACTCCTCCTTCTCCTAAGGAGGACATTGTTTGGGAGGTGGTAGTGAGCATCACGGCTTGGACCATTTGGGTGGCTCGTTGCAATCTTGTGATGGGTGAGCACCCGGTTCCACGCACGGCTACCCTAGTGGCCATATGGCAGGATATCATTTATACTCTACGGTCCACCTGGGAGCGCGGGACTCCAAGCTCCAGGGCGACTATCGAGAGGCGTGCTCGTTTCTGCAAGGCTTGGCCTGCAGGTGTTTTCTAGATCTTCACTCTGCGAGGGATTCGTTGGCTGTATAGTCCCCCCGCTTGGCTGTTAGCCCCAGTTCTAGAGATCCCCTAGGCAGCGAGATGGGGTTTCTTTGGAACAGGCCGGTTTTTCTTTCAGCCTTTTTCGATTTTTTTCCATACTCAGTACCTTCGGGGCTGCTGTCTTGTATGAAATCTTTCAAGCATTAATAGAAGGTTCCTTTCTTTGGGAAAAAAAAAAAGCCACTGAGGGCTGAAGCAAACGGTTGACTAAGACCCTTGCTGAGAACTGAAAGCAAAAGTTAAAACGCTAACATGCTCAGCTAGTGAACAAAATACTAGTAGCAAAGTAACAGAAGCGTGTCAGGCGCTCAGGGCTAGCACTCCTAGTATATGCTTAGGTTCCGCACTCTGATGAGATGTGAGAAGCTCTCGTATATTTGTCTGTCGAGCTGTCTCGCGATGTGGGGGAGGGCGTGGTCTCCTGGATCTCTAGATCCGGTGGGCTACGTCAAGGGTGATGCCTCGTCTCTAGCGATCACCTTTGAGAAGGGATGAGAGAGGCCAAACCTCGATTGTGCGTACTCTGGGCTCTCTCCGTGTTGTACGTGGAGTGTGTTTCATTTGTCTGACCGCATCCTGGTGGACAGTCCTGCTACTGATCCATGATGCTCTCATCTCATCAAGCTCCTCTCCCTCAGCTACACTGGCAGCTGACTCCGATGCATAGAAGTTTGTGACAAAGGTTTGCGATCTGTCGATAGTAACTTGTGGCATCAGTCCATTCTGCTCTCTGGCATGTTGCATCAGTGTGTCTCTCTATTGGCGCATCTCAAGCAGGTAGAGCCCAACACAGAACTGATTGAGAGAGAGAGAGAGAGAGAGAGAGAGAGACTATTAATGTCCACTGGAGACCAAAAAGGTCTATGGGACAGCAAGAAACCCTCTAGTACATCTGCTATAGGGAGGGCACATGGCAGCTCCCAAGGAGTGCAAACACAACCCCCATTATTTAGAGTACCTGCATAATAGTTTGAAAGAGTAAACAGCCATACATCAGTTTAAGATTGAGAGTCTTTTGGTTTTGATTTAAACTCTCTGATTAGGGCTATGCCTTCACAGTGAACTGCCCATTTTCCATCATTTCTGGCAGCCCTGACTTTAGCTAATTCAGTTGCCTTATTCTTGAGTTGAGCTTGTGTAAGCTCCTCTGCTATCTGTTTGAAACATGGTGAAGGGAGATAGAGACAGAGTTAGGGAGTGAGGAAATAATGCTCAAATGAAGACATAATGGAAGGCTCTCATTCATTCATCAAGTGTATAATGAAAAGTGAAGTACAAGCCTTTATATAGGCTACTCACACTCACTCTAGCACCTAGTGCATATGGGATAAGTCCCATGATGATACATGGCACTCACACAAGACTCACACACATAACCTAGTACTAGATCACCTAGTACTACACACACATCACATCACATCACCACACTCTTTGACTATGATATCTCCAACACCCCCCTTCAGAGCAAAGAGGTGTGAGATCCAACACGCAAGAGTAGACTGATCCCCCCTCCACCGCAATACTGCGAAGAGCAAGTCCAACTATCCAACACCTCCTGTGTGATAGTGACTTCTCAGTCAGCGTGCGACCGGCAAGGGCAAACCATCACTCGTCATTCCCCCTTACTCTGAATTGGGTGGTGAATACCATCAACCAAAGTGAAACACAATACAAGCATTTTTGGGGGACAACCCAGGGTAGAGTACCTCTTATTGACTCCAAATACATTCAATTTGGACAACTCAAGGCTGAGAACCTTTATGTGACTCAACACAAACACATATAGCATAGGGGCCTAGAAAGCCCAACCCTGGTCAAATGGATCCTCGTCGTCAAGAGAGAGGCCATGAACCTCTACTGTAGCTGCATGTATCTCCTGTGGGGCTCTTTAGGTTCAGCTTCGTCTTCGGCTAGAAGATTGGCATGATGCTTCTCTTGGTCTTGTGCTTTCTTCTTGAAGCAATGGGCTTCAATGTGTTCTTTCCTTTTGCAAAACCTGCAAATAATGTTCTTGTTGGTCTTCCATTTGCTTGTGGAAGCAAATGCATGATCAATAGGAGAGGCAAGAGTGGCTTTCTTATTGCGACGATCCTTCTCAATGAGGAGGGCCACCAAGTGGCAAGATGAAGGATTTCGAGAGTGTGTTCAATGCGAGAAATGCCATGCATACTCTTCAAAAGGCCGGCCATCTTATCTTCATCATCAGGATCACTTTTCAAACTTGAGAGTTGTTGAACAAGAGATTGAAACTGGGCTAGATGATCACTCAACTCATCACTCTCTTCCATTTTCAGATCATAAAATTTGAGCTTCAAGAAGACTTTAGAGTCGGTGATTTTATTACCAAAGAAGTTCTCAAGGCAATCCCAAACCTCCCTAGCAGTGGACTTGAAGTCCACATGATGGATGAGAGAGTCGGCCAAGCAAAGACCAATAAGAGCAATGGCCCTGTCATTCTGCTGCTTCCATAATTTGCGTTGTTGCTGATTAGTTGTCTCAAGACGCTCTTCCTCAACAACATCCCAAACTCCTTCATGCATCAGCAATAGTTGCATCTTGGTTTGCCACGTGGGGAAGCCTTCCCCCTTGAACTTCTCCACGAGTAGGGAACTTGAAGAGAAGGAAGTCATAATGAAAGAGGGCTTCCAGAAAGCGTGCAATAAGCTGAGAAGACCAGCAAATATGGCGGCTGGCAGAAGGCTCCAAAACACAAACAATCCTCACATGGACAAGTCGGGTGAGGAAATGATCTTAGAGATTGCTGGAGCAGCTGGTTGAAGGCTGGAACTTCTAAAAAAACTCCTCAGGCAGGTCTGAAAGCAAAGTTGACTGAAGTAATGCAGCTGTAGAAGCTTGTAGCAAAAATTTGATGGTTTGGTCTGCTCCGAAATGCACATAGCAGCACGTGGAGAGGCTGGAAAAGCTCCGAATTGAAGAGGCTGATCACCACGCAGCACTTGGAGGCAGACAGATGGTCGGCTGTAGGGCTGGAGTTGCTTGGAGGTGCCGACTATGAAGCAAAGATGGCAGCATCAGCAGGTTGACCAAGGGAAATGACCCGACCAGCAGGCAGGAGAGCTTCCAAGAGCACCTAGGAATGAAGGCGGCTGGCTATGGAGAAGAAAAACAGGGTGAAAATCAAGCTATGGAGGGCGGCTGTGCAGAAAAGAAGAGGCGAGGCAAAGGCGACTATAAAAGGAGAACCAATGGAGGTCTGTGGTGCAGAAACCCTAGGCGGGATGAGCCAGTAGAAAAGAGAAGGCAGCAGAGACGAAAATAGGGCAGTTGAGCAGATTTAGGGTTTCGAATTAGGGTTAGGGTTAGGTCGTGGCAGCTATGGCTATGGCAAGGCTAAGTGGCTCTGATACCATGTTAGAAACATGGTGAAGGGAGATAGAGAGAGAGTTAGGGAGTGAGGAAATAATGCTCAAATGAAGACATAATGAAAGGCTCTCATTCATTCATCAAGTGTATAATGACAAGTGAAGTACTAGCCTTTATATAGGCTACTCACACTCACTCTAGCACGTAGTGCTTATGGGATAAGTCCCATGATGACACGTGGCACTCACACAAGACTAGATCACCTAGTGCTACACACACATCACATCATATCACATCACCACACTCTTTGACTATGATATCTCCAACACTATCCATACTTTGGTACCCTTCAACTTGTAGGATTGTCGAAGAAGCTTGATCCGCATATCTTTTGATTTCAGTGTAAGGATTGCATGACCTTTATAGTGCATAATAGAAGCTGGCCTGGAGTCGTCATCATCCTGCTCATCATCATCTACCCATTCAATGTTGGGCAAGCTTGCTCTAATCTTTGTCAATATTTCACTATATTTGTCCTCCTCTTTGTACCAATCTTTTGGGAGTCCCCCTGTTCTAATCTTCAGTGCATTATTACATCTAGCTTCGTGTTCTTTAATCTCTGCTTGAATATCAGACTTACTTGCTTTGGTGTCCACTTCCACAGTCACTTTGTACTTCAATGTGAACAAGATCTTTGACTGTAGAGACTAGCTGCGGGGTAGGAGGGGAAGCCTTACAAGATTGTACAGCCTCATCAATTACTGCCTGCTTACCAGGCCCTTCCAAAATGTGAAGTTGAGCCTCCCTTCCAAAATGTGAAGTTGAGCCTTTACTTCTGCCAATTCCAATCGTAGCTCTCTTCCTGCGTGTTGCAGATAAAAAATCTGATCTTGTTGCCCAAGGATGGGTCATTTTGAGCCTTCTTGTTGGTAATTCCGTGCATATGGAGAGGGTGTCATGGCTGCAACTGTAGAGTAGTACTGAGTCCTGATGGAGGTTGAAGGAGTTGAGGGGGACTTGGCCAATCCCTAGCTTATAACCTAACCCCTGGGTTGAGTTGGGGGTTTAGCCCAACTCGGGGTTAGGGTTAATGTGTTTGGGCTGCTAGCCGAGGTAACTGTTGGCTAAGGCAAAGGGCTGACAGGTGGAGGGCTGCTAACAGGCAGCTGCTGACGGGCTGTACGGAGAGGTACAGACGGAGGTATGGAGAAGTATGGACGGGTACGGACTAGTTACAAGCTGCTGCTGACAGGATGTACGGCAAGGTACGGAACCGCCGAATCTTAACACATATGTCTCAGGTAATCCAGTCTTTGTCCTTTAGTCCATGTGTCCATTATACTTGAAGGAGTTGACCACACACCTAGAGCATCAATTGCAAGTACTTTCCTGTTGTGGTTGCTACGTGGTCTTCTGAGAAATCTTGGTGCTTTGATAACCCAAACCGTGGAGATCTTCTGCGAACTATCTGCTTCTCAGTATGAGTTGGGGCCTTCAGATGCATGAGCCTTCAAGCTCCTAACCTAACCACTCATAGTGCCGATTATCAGAATTCTCAGACTACCTAGATGCTCTCAATCACCTTCTCTCAGATCCTAAAGACTTTACGATGCTCTTGACAAAGATGACATTTAAAAACTAGACCCCTGATATTGGAGGGTAGGATCTCTGGACTCAGCATACCTACTCTGTTTGTGGGGGTTGAGAGCTCTCTTATAAATTTGAACCTAAATTAGTGCAGCATGTATGGCAGCTTTTCTTGTACATGGAGCGGTAGAGACATTAGCGTTAAGTTTTCTTGTGGTGATAGGTCTTGGCATTCTGTCATCTAATCATTTTGGTCATTTGTGTGTTTTTTTTTTTGGGGGGGGGTGTTTTAGCCTGACAGAGATACATATTGCTCGAAGTGGGATGGATGTGCTTGCTGAGATGTTAAATGCTTTAAACCCTCGTAATAAGGAGGTAATGTTCCTCCCTGATGTGTTTTATGATTGTTTAAAGCGGTGTACATTGAGAATGAAAGTGAAGACTTTACTTTTGACATTTAGAAACAGTTTGTGTTTGTTTTGTATTGGTTTTCTTTCACTTGAAGAAGGGATGTGTAAACTGTAAACTAGTTATGTGGACAAATAAGAATAATGTAGTACAGGGCCATACCTGTTTCTCACAAGTGGCAAATCAAATGGGGATTGCCTCCTTGTCCCTACATTTGGATGGGAGGGAGGCTTACACAGATATGGAAAGCTCAATTATTTGTGTATAGAAGCTTTTTATATGGGGACCCTCTCCTTAACTTTCTCCCTTAATTTTGTAGATCACAATAAGGTGGGCCTGTTCAAAAGTGTGCTGTTCAAGAGCCTCTGCTGCTTGCTCTGTTCCTGGTACCTGCCCACCAACCTGTGGTGGGCCCCTTTTCCCAATATGGGGACAAGGCCCTGTCCTTGCTGCTAATGCCCATGTGGCAGCCCTGCACATTCTCTCAGATCAGCCCCATGGCTCATTTCTCTGCCCACGTGGCATCTGCCATGTCATTTGGGGACTCACCAGTGGGGATGTGACCATGATAATCCCAACGCCCCATCATGACCCACACGTTGATGCAAATGCTTCATTAGCTTTCACTGAGAAGCACTCTGGAACAAGTCGGAGATGTCCTCGATCATAGTCTTTGAACTCGCAGCTCATGTTCCTCCAGGTCTGGTCCCTGGTACACAAGTACAATCCACGTAATACCTGAGGTCAATGGAGCCACCATTCTTGATCACAAACGCACCAAAAATATCGAGCAATTGTGGCACAAATATTATCCAGCTGTCCCCCTTAGAATCTAAGGACAGCCTGGATCCTGCCAAGCACTACATTTCCAAGGTCTGTTTCAACTTGTCTTCACTCTAGCAATATCCACAAATGAGTTCTTCACCTGAACAATCCCAATGGCTGATCCACACAGATCTTCAGGTGAGGTGTCTTTCCAGACGTCTTGGACCATAAGCATTAGATGAGCTCTCAATTGAGCAATCCTCTAGTAAATCGTATACTTTTTGACCTATAGATGTCCCTATCTCCAGTGTCCACCATGAAGGCTTCAATAGGTTCATCATGTTCTCCTTCTAGGAACCTGCAACTGAGCTTTGAAGAGGCAACAAGACTTCCCCCTCTGCCTACTAGGAGGGCTTTTACCCTCCAGTCCCTCAACACCTGAGAAGCACTAAGCAAAGACTTTGCCCATAGCATGCTACTAAAGTCTGAATGTATGCACAAGAGTATACATACTGATGAATCCACCCTTTTGCATGCTTGTCTGCAGTGCCATCTTCAGTTTCCCTGCATCCATCTGACTCTGATCCTTGAGGTCCTCTCCAAGACTTCTCCCAAATGCAAGTGATATCAGCTTTGTTCCCAGAACAATCTGAGCAACCATCTCTCAATGTCAGACATACAAACAAGTTATCTAATCTCAACAACGCTCAGAGTTGTCACCAATAAAAGCTCCCCTGTTTCTATTACCACATTGGCTGCTGGTTTTGACTCCTCCGACTCTTGATTGGACTCCTTGCTTCTCTTCAGCCAGGCTTTTTCTTTCTGCAGTCCTTTGCAAAATGTCCTGGCTGGTCACAGTAGAAGCATTTCTTCAACCATCTCTCAATGTCAGACATACAAACAAGTTATCTAATCTCAACAATGCTCAGAGTTGTCACCAATAAAAGCTCCCCTGTTTCTATTACCACATTGGCTGCTGGTTTTGACTCCTCCGACTCTTGATTGGATTCCTTGCTTCTCTTCAGCCAGCTAGATGAAGGGTCATCCTCATCATCAAGTTTGTCATTCCTCTTTTTGTTGTCGCGCTTGCTGTTCCAAGGCTTGCCCTTCCCTATGCCCTTGCTATTGTCCTGTGCAACAAAGGCTTTGTCTTGGATTCTGTTGTACTTCTCTCCCAAACTTCTTCTTGGCACTAACTCCTTGAAAGCGTCCGGTGCCCCCCTGCAATCATAGTTGTTGCAAAACCTTTATAACTCTTTAGAGCATGCCAATCAAAAGCCTAGCAATCCACCCCTAATCCATCTATTCATCAATTGATGATAGTTGATTCCTCACCACCTTTATTTTTGTGCTGTCGTTGTACCTGCCCCAACCTATGGGCCTTTCTGCCCACGATCTGGGGTTTGTCAGCAGCCTGTCCTTGCTGCTTATGCTGTCCACATGGCAGCCTGATGCTGCCTATGTGGCAGCCCTGCAGCTTGTTTCCTTGTGTTTCGATGTTTGTTTTGTTTTCATACGTTTGCCTTGGCTTATCTTTTGTTTCCTTGGGTTAGCACTGTTGGTTCTTTTGTTTCAGTAAATAACTTAACAAAACTCTCTCTCTCTCTCTCTCTCTCTCTCTCTCTCTCTCTCTCTCTCAGTACCAGAGTTAGACCCAGCAAAGCTTGGGATAGTGAGACACTTGGCATATGCACCACATGTGATTGGTTATGGGCGGCATCTACTGGACATGGGAGTTGTCCACAACTTGATTATATAGAATGGTCTCCAGAGATGGCCGTTATCGGGGAAGGGGGGGGGGGGGGGGCTCACTTACTTCCCACATGTGGAGGTACCAGTACAATGGATTATTTGATGGGCACCTTGACCTTTTTACCATGGATACATGATTTCATAGTCCCTCTCTCCCCGCTTGGCACTGGTCACTCATACCTGGCTTTTAGCATCTCAACGGCCACAGGGGGAGCCCCACCCACACCCACCCATGTCTAGGTCCACTTTGACCATGCCCTTGATCCAGTCTACGTGAGTCATCTAGCGCATGAGCTACTTGGAGATGATGTAGACCTTGCAAACCTCACCCGTGCCTCAGATATCCTTGTCTTAGTGGTACAAGACGTTGTGGCTAGATCCTTTCTCACGACATGATCTACAACATATGCCACAGCCATAGTTAGATGAAAACGCAGGACGAAACGTTTTGTCACGAAACATTTTGAAAGAAGACGAAACGATGTGCACAAAATGCTGTTTCGTCCAAATTCTGAAATATATTTTTAAACAAAAATTTCCCATTTTTTCAATGATTCAATGTTCATATATCTAGATTCTAGACTACTTTTCAATCCTTAAAGATTGATTTATCTAAAGTTGAAACTTGAGAATCAAGATTGTAAGCTTGAAATAAATTTGAAGAATGTGTTGGTGCTTTCAATATCCTTTTGGGGTGTCTTGACTTATATTCCTCTTTGTTAACTTTAAACTTGAGTATAACATATCTTAGTAGCCACTATCCTTGAATATACATATTATCATTTCGAAACCTATCTGTTTCGTCTGACAACACGAAACGAAACGAAACGAAACAAAACCTGTCGAAACGGCGAAACAGATGAAACGTTTCTTGTGACACTGGCCATAGCTGGGACGATGCCTTAGAATCCCTTATATGATGACGAGTGTAGATGGATGAGATCTTATCTTACACCTGAGCAAGCCTTGGGGACACATGAGACGCAACGGATTGCACGATGAATGATATGTCGTAAGAGGCTGGATTTCCTCACTCACAAGATAGAGGAGTTGATATGATCCTTTCAAGGGGGAGACCCTTACATTGGATGGGGTCTCTTATCCGAAGGGAAGGCGCTTATCCCATCACGGATCCAGGGGTTTGGCACACCTATGCGAGCTCACTATATGATGTCTCGATGTAGACACTGCCTGATATGTCGTCTATGCCCAAGCTCATGACATGTTACTTGTCGCTACATTGAATGTACGGGACGCGCTCCACTGACTCCCTAATCAAAGAGCTTAGAGACACGCTACTACAACAGATCAGATAGCAGCATGTATTGATAGCACCATAGGGTGTTAAGGTAGACCGGTCACAACGACATGTTACATACTTCTATGCATTCGAGATGGCTCCGGGACATAGAGGAGTGGGAGGATGAGGAGGTAGTAGACATGCGAGTAGCATGGATCAGCAAAGAGGGGCGACTGACCGAGGGATGCAGTCCACACATGACACAGAGAGCGACTATAGCATGCACGATTGTGGTTTGACCCATCTCTGCTCTCTTTAGACAATATCGCACGAGATGAGGTGTCACCCCACCCTTGATATTGCTCTTCGGATATAGAGGTGGAGGAGACCATACCCTTCGTTGTAGGCTCACGGAAGCGAAAAAATGCAAAGAGTGGAGCAAGGAGTGAAAGCTGTCACGTGAACTATTAATGAAATGAAAGTACAAAGTACAATAAAAGGGCACCCTAGGACCTAGTGTCCTAGTGATACCACTAGTACTAGGTGTCATAAGACACTAAAAGTACTAGGTGGCCTAAGTGCCAATAACTAAAGCTACATGGCACATACCAGGGCCCAGAGGGCATTAATACGATCGGGAAAAGATGGCCTACGAACCCCCCTCCATGGTATGGGCTGAAGAACATGTTCATCCCAAGGGATACAGCCACCTATGAATGTACAAGGCATGCTAGATCATGTGTCGAAAGACTTCGAACTTGGGACGAGGAAGTGCCTTTGTAAACATATCTGTTATGTTGTCCTCTGTGGGAAGGTAGGACAACTTTATCTCTCTTGTTGACAACCGCTCTCGAACATAATGATAGTGAACCTCTATGTGCTTGGTATGCGCATGAAACACTGGATTACGTGCAATGGCCAAAGCATTCTGGCTGTCAGTGTAGACCATAGTGGAGGATGTCTGGCGGATACCAAGATTTGTAAGTAGCTGTTGAAGCTAGACACACACTAATGTAGTGGTGATGGCTGCCCTGTACTCAGCCTCACAGCTGGATGTGGCAACTGTTGGTTGCTTCTTGTTGAGCCAAGAGATACATGAACTGCTAAGCAAAAAACAGTTGCCGGTATGTGACAGTTTGGTGTCGGAACAACTTGCCTAGTCACTATCCGTGTAAGCATGCATGATAAGTGAACCCTGATCACCATAGAAGAGGGCTAAATCCTGAGTGCCTCTGAGATATCTGAAGACTCTCTTCACTGCCTGCTAATGCTGTGAACTAGGCATGTGCATGAACCTGTTGAGCTGGGATACTGCATACTGTAAGTCAGGTCTGGTGTGGCATAAGTAAATGAGACATCCAACAGCTTGCTGGTAAAGAGTGAAATCACATGGTGGGCTCCCATCATGAGCTGAAAATTTGAAGCTAGGGTCCACTAGAGTAGAGATTGGCTTTCAATCCTCAAACTGAAAACGATCAAGGAGCTGTCCAATATACTTGGACTGTGACATCATAATACCCCCCTCAACATGAGCAAACTGAATGCCCAAATAATAGTGCTGTCCTCTCTCTCTCTCTCTCTTTTGTGTCACATATACATGATCTCACTATGCCTGCCCCCCCACTAGGTGCTTACCATTTCTATCTGACTTTCAGCGTCTTGATGCCCATGCTGGCCATTGGGCAGGCCCCACCAGCCTCCACTCGGGTCCATGTACACGTTGATCAGAATCTTGACATAGGATACATGAGTCACCTAGCCCATGAGCTTCCAGACCCTCTTGAGGACTATGCAGACCTTGCCCATTCCTCAGACATTCTAGTATTAGTGGTTTAGGATGTTGCAGCCAGATCTTTTCCTGCATCGTGATCTACCTCACGCTCCCCAGCAAGGAAGATGCCCTAGAACCTATGAGTCGATGAGGATTATCGAGAGATGAGATCTTATGTCACGCGGGAGCAGGCCTTGGGGTGTCTTACAAGGACTGAGGCACAACAGATGCTATGCCGAGTGCCTCGTGGGAAGAGACGAGCTTTTCTCTCACATCGGATGGATGAGGTGATCATGTCTTTTTGAGGGGGAGATCCCACCTTTGCATGGGGGCTCCTCTTTGCGGGTAAGTCACCCATCCCTATTCACAACAGGCCATGTTTCTAGCACCGTCAGTGGGATTCTAGAACAAGAGCTAGCAATGGATTTGGCAAAGTTGAAAGAGGACGTGAGAATCAGCGACAAAAAGGTTGGAATTGGCCTGAATACATTGTGTCATCATCACAGAGCAGTTGGAGGCATTAACTGTGTTCAGCCATCATATGCAGCACTTGATGGAGGAGTTAACAAAGGGTGGGTTGTGAGTTATGATCCTTGCATCATCCAAAATGCTCCACAAGATTTTCGGTGGATATTGATGATTCAGGAGTTTGGCACACATATGCGACCTCGCTCTATGATGTCTCGATGCAGACACTACCGGACTTGTATTCATTACGTAGGCCCACCACGTTCTTGTTCACTGCACAGAACGTACGGGCTGCGTCATGTCGGCTCCACAACTGGAAATCCATGATTTTTAACACCTCACGAGCAGTACTTTGGCAACACAGCTTCACGTATCGAGGGGAGCCAATGGAGATAGTACAGACATATACATATCTCGGAGCAGTTTTCACAAGGCCTATCTTCATGATGACACATGCAGCTTGGGCACGACTCACGCGAGGACATGGAGCCTTAGTTGAGATGGAGAGACAGCGCTTCCAGAACTCTTCCAGGACCCCCCGACAAAGGGGTGGCTTTTTGATACACTAGTGAGACAGATAGCCATGTACACATCTCCCTTTTGAGGATGTGACTTACCGACAGCTGAGTGGCGGAAATTTGAGAGGCTACATGTTGTCATGGAGTCCAGATTAATCAGGAGTAAGCCGTTGGTTCCTTACCAGATCATTCATGCTGAGTTCACTATGACACGATTGCAGATTGATGCCATCTTCCAGACAGTGACATATCTACACAGGCTATGGGCCTTACCTCGATAGAGATTACCGAGGCTTGCACTAGAGTCATCCATATGGCTAGCTGAGAGCAGGATCAGCACATCTTGGTATGCACATATCTCCAAATGGTTTTGGTCTCAGGGCATTCAGATGGACCTCAACCCCCCCCCTTTTCAGTATAGTCTGGACTCCCCGTCCCCCCCGATCCCACGAGATGAGATCAACCGCATCAAACGGTTGGATCTACTTCAGATATATACATCACAAACCTAGGGAGGGGACTAAGAGTTTCCTACCAAGTTCCAGTTTTACCGGGACCACTTCTTGGGGATAGCAAATAATGGACTGATCATCAGGCCCCAGTATCTGGAGGACATGTGAGTTACCCTCGCACTGAGGATTGCCATAGGATAGATGCGAGTCTCGTCTCACCAGTTGAGGATCGAGGCAAGGAGGGACACAAGCATACGTAGAGAGCAACGGATTTGCAGGTTATGAACACTGACAGTAGTGGAGACAGAGGAGCACTCCTTATGCATTCTTATTATGAGATCTGAGGATGCTACCATTGCTTCTACCAAGAGAGGCGCGGGTTCGGACCACACTCCCGATTGATCCACTTCTATGTATTGGCCTCTTTTTGATGGAGATGCGGTGGCTCAGGGAGACTCTGCTACATCAGCTCAAACAATAGGAGACAACACCACGGGACACTGAGCGAGCATAGAGACACGTCACTGATTTTTATGCCTTTGATTCAGCTCTGAGACACAACGAAGTAGAGGATGAGGAGATAGCCGACATGGAGGGCATCACAGAGGAGGACCAGAGCGTGCACGATAGAGGTTCTGCCCACTGACTGACCAACCCAAGGTGTCACCCTTGATGCTACCCATCGGATACAGAGATCTCGGAGACCACGACCCCCTTGACAGCTCGACAGCTACAGATACATGACATCTTTGTTTCCTATCGGAGAGATACCATGACTCCTGGATATGTCCTCGGAGCTTTCACACTACCCGCCAATGGAGTCTCCTGAAAGCTCGAAGAGTGTGCTTCTGAGTTTTTGAGATCATTAGCTTAGTTTAGCACTCAGCAACAAGGGCCTTAGTGAGCCCTTTGCTTCAGCCCATGGTGGCTTGTATGAGCTGTTTGTTGAGTGTACTCTGTCTCATGGGCCCGTGAGGCATCTTGAAGATGTTAATACAACTCTCTCTCTCTCTCTAGAGTGACAGTGCCTCCAGGCACAATTCCAGGATCCCCTGATGAAGGGCTGGTTGTTTGACACACACACACACACACACACTCTCTCTCTCTCTCTCTCTCTCTCTCGCGCGGTAGTGCTTCTAGGCACATTTCCAGAACCCCCGATGAAGGGCTGGTTGTTTGACACACTAGTGAGGCCAACAACCATGTACGCAAGACCCTTCTGGGAGAGTGACCCGTGGCGATGTTTTGAGAGGCTACAAGTTATTATGGGATCCAAGATGATTCGGAGTGAGCCCTCAGTCACCACCAGATCGTGTAGGCAAAGTTGCCATGACACCACTTCAGGTTGATGCCATCTTCCAGACGGTTACTTATCTTCACAGGGTCTGGGATGAGGTTGGCACTGGAGTCATCCATACAACTAGGTGAGGGTGTGGCCTGGTACACATGCATATCCAAATGGTTTGACAGCAGCCAGGGTATTCAAATAGACCGTCGTCCCCCCTTTTAGTACAGCTTGGATGTCCCTAATCCCTTGATATCACGGGATGAGATCAACCGTATTATGTTTAATCTACTCCAGCTCCATATGTCACGAACTTGGGGAGGGACTAGGGGTTCCCTACCAAGATCCAGTTCTACCGCGACCATTTCTTGAGAATATTGGAGGATGGAGTGATTATCAGACCCTAGTATCTGGAGAACAGACATGCCTGAGGATTGTTATCGGGCAGATACGGGTCTTGTCCCATCAGTTGAGGATTGAGGCAGGAGAGCTACAGGTACACCTTGAGCAGTGAACTTGCAGATTATGCACATCGGGTGAGGTGGAGACAGAGGAGCATTTGTTGTGTGCCTGCCCAGTGAGGATGGTACCATTGTCTCTTTCAGAAGGGACACGGTTTGGGGCCACTTGTCCGGCTGATTCACTTCCAGGATCAAGTCCGTGTTGGTCTCTACCTGATAGGGATGCAACGACATGGAGAACTTCTAGTGTGTTAGATCAGACAGGAGGAGACGGGGACAGACCAAGGTCTAGGCACGTCACAGATTCTTACGCATTTGAGTCTGCTCCAAGACATGACGGAGTAGAGGAGTTGGATGATGTGAGGGCCGTGTGGGTCAGTGGGATGAGATGGTGACGAGGGGATGTACAGCCAGAAATGCAGGGGCTACCCACGATGCAGATACGGACCAAAGCACACACGATGAAGGTTCAGCCCATTGGAGTTCTACTTGGAGGGGATCGCCTGAGTAGAGGGGTCACTCTTGATATGACCTACTGGATACAGAGATCACAGTGACCGTGACTCCCCACCACAGCAGAAGACGACCCGGCAAACATAGATATAAAATGTTTTCGCAGCTCATAGGAGGGCCGCTGTGGCACTTGGATATGTATCTTGATTCGGAGATTGAGTATTAGTCTTGAGCTTTGAGTTCTTGTGCTTAGCTTAGTAACTACTCATCAAAGGGCCTTAGTGAGCCCTTGGCCTCAGCCCATAGAGGCTTGTATGAGTTGCTTTGATATTATACTGTCTCATAAGCCTGCGACACCTCCCGAAGACGGTAATCTCTCTCTCTCTCTCTCACTCTCTCTCTCTCTCTCTCTGTGCGAATTTATTTACTCTCATCACAGACACGAACGTTTGGCTCGTTTAGTGGCCCCACCCCTTAGCTTTCATTGTATCTTTTTTTTTCCTCTCAGTCTCATAGACCCTTCTATCTTTCTGTCTTTCGTACACATTAGTAAACTTTCATTCTTTCTTTCTTATTTCTGCCTATCTATCTCTCTTGTATCTCTTTGTGAATACAAAGGACCCGCCACATACATGGATACCAGTTTTTTCAGCCTTATACTTCCCTCTCCCCTGTAGTGAGCCCTTTATGTATTTTTTCTGCTCACTATGATATTATATGATACCTCATGTACTCCATCCCACAGTGACGTCAAAAGTGTTTGGGCAATCAACAAACACAGATCTCTGTCTCTGTAGCTCCTGCGAGCTTCCCTCCCCCCCCCACCGCTATCGCTACCTCCCCTCCCTAGCCCCCCCCCTCGCCGCGACCACCCCCCCCCTGCCTCTCCGCCCTCGCCCCCCGCCCGCCTTACCCCTCACCCGCCGCCTCGCTCACCCACCTCCCATCCCCAGCCGCCTCGCTCACCCGCCTCCCATCCCCCGCCCCCTGCCTCTCCGCCCTCGCCCCCCGCCCACCCTCCCCCTCACCCGACCCCCTCGCTCACCCGACCCCCTCGCTCACCCGCCTCGCTCACCCGACCCCCTCGCTCACCCGCCTCGCTCACCCGACCCCCTCGCTCACCCGCCTCCCATCCCGCTCCCCCTGTCCCCCGCGCCTCCGCCCGCCCCCACTCCGCCCCATTCCGCCCATTCCGCCCCCCCCGCCTCCATTCCGCTCCCCCCCGCCTCCATTCCGCTCCACCCGCCCATTCCGCCCCCCCCCCCCGCCTCCACTCCGCTTCCCCGCCCTCCGCTTCACCCCTCCGCCCCCGCCACACCAACCCCGCCCCCCCCCGCCCTTCCGCGCCCCCCGCCTTCCCCGCACCCTTCACCCCGCCCCGCCCCGACCCCCCCACGCCCCCTCACTTCGCCTCGCCCGCCCTTCTGCTCCACTTCTCCACCCCGCCTCCACCCTCCGCCTCCGCAACCATCCCCTCCACACCCAGGCGCCACCCTCCCGCTTCGTCCCCCCTTTTGGGGTGGCAGCCTGTTCTTCATCGGAAGCTTGCAGTTAGTCTTGGCGGTATGGCGGCCCCCTGCCCGGATCCGGAGGCCCAGTCGGACCCTCCCTCTCCAGATGCCTACCGCGTTATCCTGACAGAGCAACAATCATCTCGTGTTCAGGAGGTTGCCATTGACTTTGCCCGTACCTCCGTTTACGGTAGAGTCATTGGACACTCTCCCTCCAGATCAGCCATCAGGGACTGGCTCCAGTCCACTCTCCTGCTAGAGGATGGCCATATTGAGGAGGTGGCCCTTATGGGAAGGGGCATCTTCTGGCTCAAACTCTCCAATGAGAAAGCTGCGAGCAACCTGATTGCCGGTTCCCTCACATCGGTGGATGGAAAGATTATCATGATAGTCCCGTGGTACCGTGGATTCAGCGCAGCAGATTTTGATGTTCGGTTCCGTATACCTCGCCACCCAGTGACACTAGTTTTTCCAGGTCTTGCTGCTGAGCTGCGGCCGATTGTCAGGGACTTGGGCTCCCATTTTGGATGGGTTATGCACGACACTTTCACCGACGCGGTGACCACGGCAGGAGCCCCCGAGTCCGTGTGGCCGTGGCAGATCTTGCGACTCTCCCTGCAGTGATCGAGATTGTGACAGATGCCGGCAGCATCACCCAGAGCATGATAGTCACCGGACAGCCAGGTCAGTGCCTGAGGTGCCACGGCTTTGGGCACTTGGCGGCTGCTTGCCCACGCTTCGCCAGCTCATCTCGACCCCCCCCGCCCCCGCCTCCTCCGCCCCCGCCCCCCCCCCCCGGACAGCCATGTCAGGAGGAGCCGAGGCAGTCGGAGCCCGGTCCAGAGTTAGTGGGTGGTTGGACCGAGGTTAGAAGGAAAAGAGGAAAGAACAAGAAGATCTCGGATAAAGGCAAGGAGGCAGAGGTTACCCTTCCTGCAGCAGCACCCCAGAGACCTGACAGGCAGCCGCCCCAGGGACCTGGGAGAGCTTGTTCGTCGACGGCAGCCCGCCCTTCACAGCCTCAGATCCCCCTCTCTCCCGCTCCCCCGCCCCTTTCCACTCAGTGCCAGCCCCTTCCCCAGTTTCCCCTCCCTTCGCCCGACCCGCAGCCTCAGCCCCCGTCTCTTCCTCCTCAGTCTCCTCCTCCTCCCTCTCAGCCCCAGCTCCAGAGGCATCCCCATCCCCCCCCTCCCTCCGTTCCCCTCGACTCCTCTACAGCGTTAGCTGCACCTTTGGCTTCCCAGCCGAGGGCAGCCCCCGCTCCGCCTCCTCCACCTTCTCCGCCAGTCGCCTCCACGGAGTCCGAGTCGCCTACCCCTCAGCCTCCTCCCCCTCTCCCCCCGCTGGCAGGACACCCGGAGTCTACACTACCACTGGAGCAGGCTTCCATGGCCGCTAGCCCCTCAGTGGCAGACTCTGATGGGTCTCAGCTTCAGGAGAGAGAGCTTCCTCGAGACTTTTACAGATCTGGCCCCTGGGACTACTTGGACGTGGCCGACCTTGGGACCTTCCCGGCTTATCTCGACATCAGTATCTTCCTGCTCCGCAAAGGGGCGGATGGGAAGATTGTCGCCTTGGCCCCTAGGGATGGCCCTAGCTTCGCCTTCACGTTCCTCAGCGACGGCACCGAGACCTGGACAGACGACTCGGTTTGGGAGGCGCTCAGAGAGCAGACACACGCCCAGGTTTGTTCCTGGATAGGCCCGTCCGGTGGGCAGCTTCTCGAGACTCAGTGGTCCGAGGGCGATGTGCGCCTGCGGTGGCGTTGCGCCGCCAAACGCTTCCGACTGATTGTGATCCTCAGACCTACCCTGTCATGGCCTCTCCCCCAGGATGTCAGAGCTTGGTCCCATCAGAAACTCCGAACCTTCTATGGGATGACCACTTCAGAGATCTCGAGCTGGCTCGAGAAAGCATTTGTTCATGGCACCAAAGGCCTCTCGCCTTTGTTGAAGGTGTTGAAGAACGGGCAGGACGACCCCGTCTCCCCCTCCAAACCTTCTCATAAGCGGCAGCGCCTCCATTCCGACATGTCTGATTCTTCATCGACTTCGATCGCGAGCAGACAGTTGTTCGCAGCCCCCCATCCCTCTCCATGAGCCTACACCTCGTATCCTGGAATGTGAACGGGTTTCACTCTTCTGGCACCCGTGGTCCCAGGAAGCTCATTTTGCGACAGGAACTTCAGCCTGCAGTGATTGGTCGTTTGGATGTACTTCTGCTCCAGGAGCACAAGCTCTCTGCGGCTCATTCCCGCAGCTGCGGGAAGGTTCTCCCTGGACGTTCCTACACTTACTGGGAGCCCTCGATCGGCGCACAGGGGAGGAGTGGGGGTGTCTGTACCTCCGTGTGCGAGCAGTTAGCCCAGGGAGTTTTCGGTCATGGCACGTTGATCCCAGGCCGAGCCCTTTGGGTAGGCCTGGATTTGGAGGGATCCAAAATTGGAATACTCAACATTTATGCTCCTACAGACCTCCGATGCAGAGCCACCTTCTGGAGGACACTTACAGGGATTCTTCCAGACATGGATTCCTGGATTGTTGGAGGTGACTTCAACAATCTGGAGACCTTGGAGGACCAGCAGGGCAGAGGTCCGGAGTTCACAGGTATGGCTCAGGCAGAGCAGTCAGCTTGGGACTCCTTCATCTTCGCGACAGGAGGTAGGGACAGTTGGAGAGACCCGTCCTTCCGGCGTTGGCACGGGAGCCTGGACTTCTCTTGGGGCTTCCGCAGGGAAGGAGGCAGACTCCTGGAGAGGCTTGATAGATTTTATGTCAGTGATTGGGCCATCAGTAGAGGCGGTCAGGCGGGTATAGTTCCAGGGACGACACTTTCCGACCATGCGCCGGTGCTCCTTTCATTAGATTCGGCAGCCCAGACCCTTCCCCCCCGGTCATGCAGGATTCCCGACTCCATTTTCTCGAGGGAGGACGTGCGCAGCAGTATTTGCAGTCTTTGGGACAGAGACTGGGGGGAGTGCACGGATTTGGTGGACTCAGTTGCGCAGGCTCTGCAGGAGTCCAGCCAGATCTGCCAGCTAGCAGCCCTACAGGTTCGACAGGATTGGTGGAGTAGAGAGAGAGCTCTTCGGAGGGACCTCGCCTCCATTCAGCGACTCCAGCAGGCTTCCCCGGGCTCGGAGGAGCTTCGGATCCAGGCCCTTCGAGCCAGAGCCCTCCTGGAGGAGACACTCCAGCGCCGCTCAGAGTTTTCCTATCACGCCTCTCTCTCCTTCTGGGCCCGGAAGGGTGACCGGATGTGCAGGGAGTTCTTCAGGACGTATGGCCAGAGAGCTGCAGGTGATCAGCTTCAGGTGATCAGCTTCGGAGTCTCAGGACAGCGGATGGTCACATCGTTACGGATCCCGGGGAGGTCCTGGGGTTGGCCACTGACTTCTACAGGACCCTCTTCCAGCAAGAGCCGCTTGCCCCTCGTGCTAGTCGTGCCCGTGAGGAGGTGTGGAGGCACATTCCATCCCTGGTCCAGCCTAGCATGCAGGCGACGTTGTTGGCGCTGTTTACCTCGGATGAGATGCTGGAGGCCTTGATGGCTATCGACGGACAGAAATGCCCAGGAGAGGATGGGCTACCCCGAGCATTCTTCACCTCCTTCTGGGACCAGATCCATCAGCCCCTCCTTGCAGCTCTGCAGGGGATTTTCAGCAGCGGTCAGATGCCAGAGAGCCTCTCTTCGGGACTGATTTGCCTCATCCCGAAGGGAGGAGATAGACAGGAGATCCGCCAGTGGCGTCCGATCACTCTCCTTACCACCGCCTACAAAATCCTCGCCAAGATGATCAGTGCCAGAGTTCGGCCTCTACTCCCAAACCTCATTCATGACACTCAGACAGGCTTTGTCCAGGATCGCAGTATCCTGGATAATGTCTTCACCTTTTCAGAGGCGGCGGAGTGGGCTCAGCACAGTGGATCACACCTTGCCATTCTACTTCTCGACTTCGAGAAGGCCTACGATCGCGTGGACTGGTCCTTTTTGGAGGGGACTCTGGAGCGGCTAGGTTTCCCGGCAGGTTGGATTCAGGGTATCTCAGCTTTGTACAGGACAGCGTCTAGCAGGGTCATCATTGGAGGCAGGATGGGTGAGCGCTTTAGCTTGGAGAGATCAGTGCGTCAGGGCTGCCCCCTTGCTCCTTACCTGTTTCTTTTCGGGTGTTCGCCTTCCACTTCGGGAGGACACGGAGCTTCTGGACTCGGAGTACGCAGATGATACAGCCCTTTATGTCCAGGACAATGAGAGGATGCTAGAGAGGGTGCGGATGGCCCTGGAGGTCTTCTGCTTGGCCGCTGGTGCGAAAATCAACTGGAACAAGTCAGTTGGTTTTCTCACAGACCCTAGGGCGTGTTCTCAGTGGGGGCGATTTTTGGGTTTCAGATGGATTCCACGGGGACAGACAGCTAGATACCTTGGCTTCCAGGTTGGCCTAGACATCACGACAGCTCAGCAGTTTCTCCCGGTGCTAGACTCCATCCGACGGAAGCTGGCTTTCTGGAGCACTGCTAAGCTGTCTCTTGCAGGTCGTGCCCTGGTAGTTAACCAGGTCCTCCTAGCCACGGCTTGGTATGTGGCTTCCTGCTGGTGCTTCTCGAGATCCAGCGTGGCACAGCTCAGGAGGTTGGTTCGGAACTTCCTTTGGTCTGGGGAGGATGGTCTTAGAGATACCAGAGCCAGGGTTGCTTGGCAGACAGTCATTCTTCCGCAGGCTGAGGGTGGCCTGGGGGTTATCGATCCAGAGCTTCAGAGTCAGGCCTTGTTAGGCAAGCTTGTCATCCGCGGTTTGACCCCGGGGGGGCAGACGTGGAAGATGTTACTTCAGCAGGGAGTCGGCTCTTGTGTCCCGCGCCGAGGTGGAGAGTGGCTACCGTCCCTCAGGTGGATCTTCACTTCCGCCCCGCTCACTCAGCCCCGTTCCCCACTCGTTCGTAGCCTCCTCATGGTTTGGAGGCGGCTCCGTCTCAGTCTCATTCAGTCCCAGCCCAGCTGTCAGGAGGAGATCGATCGCCAGCCGCTCGTCTGGAATGGTCAGGTCAGAGACGCCGAGGGCCTTCAGTTGGGGGAGAGATCACATATCAGGTGGGACGGCTGGATGAGGGGGCCAGCCCGGTCCCTTCGAGTTTGGAGGGATACGTACAGACATCTGGAGATGGCCGATCTTGCAGACGCAGCTGGAGGTGCACGCGGAGTCCAGGCGAGATGCACGGAGATCGACGGTGCGATCCCAGCTGCTTGGTTGGTTTCACCTGAGCCTCAGGTCCTCAAACCTGGTGACACCCGCTGGCTGGGACAGTTCACCCCCCGTGGCATCCCACTGGTGGTCGCAGGACGTATGGATGACTCCTCTATCTCCTTCTTCGCGGTTTCAGGGGATGGACGACTCAGGAGAGAGGATGCGCTCATCGACCCCCTACTCCCGTGGCAGAGGGTTAGGGTCGTAGGCCTTTTGGGGAAGGTCTGGCGTACCGACCCTAGTATCGAGCAGGACCAGCTGCAGCTTTGGCGTCTTTGGCTCTGGGAGGGGCGGGCCTTGTCAGAGCTTGAGTGGGACCCAGGAGAGTGGTGGTGGCCAGAGATTGTGACAGGACAGGGGCCGACTTCCTTCTTCGCCTATAGCACGACTCTGGGTAGGCGAGTTCTCGGGAGGATGCAGAGCCGCCCCCCCACCCAGCGACCCAGCTGGTACGCACAGGGTATTTCCAGGTTCTTTTTGCAGGCATTCTGGAAGGCCTTGTGGGAGAGCTGGCGGCCGCGGAAGATCTCATACTTCCTGTGGCTTCTTGCCCACAAAGGTCTTCCAGTGGGAAGCTGGTTGAGGCAGATAGGCCAGGACGGATGCTGTCAGATTTGCCATGCGGATGAGGAGTCACCAAAACACTGCCTGTGGAGCTGCACGCGCGCCCAGGAAGTGTGGAGGTGGACTTTCGGGCTTCTTACTCGCGCAGCACCAGAGCTAGGAGTGATCACTTGGGGCGCATTCTGTTGGTGCAGCACCGCACCTGGTCTTCCTTATTCGAGGCATGCCAGCAGGACCCCACTTTCCTTATCACACAGGGGACGTGGGGGCCGATCGAGGGTATCCCACAGCACCTAGCAGAGGCTGATACAGGAGTTCGGGAGAGGCAGCCAGTCTGGGAGATTATCAGCAGCATTACAGGATGGCACATCTGGACCTCGCGCTGCGCGCATATCCTCGGTGGCACCTCCTTATCGACTGCCCAGATCATGGCGGAGATTTGGAGTGAGATTATTCATACCCTCAGAGGCCAGTGGGACCAAATTCAGGGAGACTCCCGGGCTGGTCAGGAGAAGCGGAGACGCTTTCTCCGGGCTTGGGACACACAGGGCCTCTTCTTCGAGCAGACTACGCAGGGCCTTCGGTGGCACTACTCACCACCCCGATGGCTGTTCATTCACACTCAGCATATCCCTCCGTGAGAGTATGATTTATTATGCTACCTTTTAGGGCTGCGTCCGGTTTGTGAACGCAGCCCGTCAGCTATAAGCTGACCTCTTGTATCTTGTTCTCGAAGTAATATAATTAGCACTGTTTTTCCGGCAAAAAAAAAAAAAAAAATCCCACAGTGACGTCGTGCTGTGTATCCTCTTTTCATGGGTTTTAGATATTAGTATTTGGCTTGGGTGTGAATGTCCACTTAGTGGCCCCACCCCTTCAGGTTTTCTCATTGTATGCGGTTTATTCAGTCTCATAGACCCTTTGTGTTTGGAAGACTCTAATAAACTTTCTTTCTTCTCGTGCTTTTTCTGTTGCAGTTTTTGTTCTTTAGGTTGGGATATATGGCTCAATAAGCATTGGTTTACCAAAAGGGCTCTAAAATCTTTTGCAACCTAGATGGCAGCTTATTCTTGATTGTTGATGAGAACATAAGTGTGGCTTTGCTTACTAAGTTACTTTCTGTTTTGCCTCATCTCTCTTTTAAATCCCCTTCTACCTTTTTCTCTTTTTCTCGCTTCTTTGTTCTTTCAATTGTTTTGCAAAAACATGAATTTGTAAGATCAGATATATTCTAGTCTTATGAAGGTATATATCTGTATAGGAATCAACATCATTGAAGGTCAAGGTCTGTTGTTAGCTTTTCAAAAAAGGATAGAATGGCAGTTCACCAGATATATTTCCGTGGGATGCCTTTTTGATATGTGTGAATTTGTAGGCTCTACGAGATGAAGTCATTGTGGAGCTGGTAGAGCAATGTCGAACAGCAGAGAGGCGTGTGATGCAGCTTGTGAATTCTACTTCGTAAGTTTTTGCTTTACTTGATGAAAATGATCTCTTTCATTTTGCTAGTCTTCGGGAGCGCACCCGTAGTTGAAGAAAGCCGACAAGCCTTTTTCATACATATGTCTAATTTCTAAATGAAATCGGTGAACCTTGTTTGGAGTTTTGAATACTTAAACAGTGGGGAACTTAGAGGTCAGACCAATTGACATTGAAACATGCAACTGAATTTTAATTTTAAGAAGTGTAAGATTTATTCAGGAAATCAGCTGTTTAAATGTTATATTTTTGTGTGCCTCTTTATCCCTTTTTCAACACTCCACTTTCACCTACAATAATCTAGCCTATCAGGTTGCTTATTACTTGGCTCCTTTTTTCTCGGATGAGGAAAGGTTAGGCATTGAAACTGGCAGAACGTGAGGACACTCAATACAGAAAATCACTGCGGTATATAAAATAATTTTACAATTGCTTAAGAACGAATAAGGAATTTTCAATGTCAACCAGGTTTTACAATAATGAAATATGGAAAGGAGGGCTTCTTTCAAAAACCACCCAATTTCTTTGGGATCAAGCGAATAGGATTGAGGATCACGCTCAAAGAAGCTACTACCCATTATGAAAGCATCAAATGTTTGTCAAAAATGCACATCAATTATTCAACAACAATACTAGAATCCAGGTAACATGGATAATAGAATGGTACCTTTGTTTGATATTGGCCATTACCTGTTAGCCATTAAAAGATCAAGTTCCCTACATTGAAAAACAGTTGATAATAATTCAAGGAAGCTGAATCCGTGCAACATGGTGATGCATATCACTCCAAAGGGGTTTATCAACAGAGGATTCATAATTGGCAACATCTTGATCTAGCGTGATGATAGAGTTTGTATATGTTACAAACATGACAAGAAGGTAACAGAGAGACCTATGAGGAGAAAATTTATAAGTTCGGTAGAAGAATGTGGTGCATTAAGTTTTAAAAAAAACCAGAGAAGAGATAAGAGAGCTGGATTTCAGGTCATTTTTGAAGACGACAAGTGTGCAGTCCACGATAGAGAGCATGACTATGCTTTGAGATTGTCTGGCACTATGTTTCGTGGTCTTTTTCAGCTTGACATGTATGAGAAAAGACCAGCACATGCTCTTACAGTTTCCACTCCTACTGCTGCTATGCAGAATGCGGAGTTATGGCACGCGAGATATGGACACATGCATTATGGCAGCTTGATGACGCATTGCCTCCTCTTGAAACACCTCCTCCACATGCTTGTGAAGGGTGCATTCTTGGTAAAATGCACAGATCTCCTTTTAAGAAGGATGGATCAGTTAAAGCTGTTCGAAAATTACAGCTTATACATAGTGATGTCTGTGGTCCCATGAGGACTCCATCATTGGGTGGTCATCTTTACTTTGTCACTTTTATAGATGACTACTCCAACCACACTTGGGTTTATGAGCTGAAACGCGAATAAGAAGTGTTTATGGTCTTCAAATACTTTGCAGCCATGGTTGAGAATGAATCCGGACTCAAGATACAGACATTACGCACAGATAGAGGAGGGGAGTACTTGTCTGCAGATTTTGATGCTTTTTTGAAAGACAAGGGCGTTGTACATCAGCTTACAGTGAGGCTAACTCCTCAGCAAAATGGGAAAGCTGAGAGAAAAAATCGTACTCTTATGGAGATGGATAGATGTATGCTCAAAAGTAAAAAATTGCCTCACAAATTTTGGCCTGAAGGACTCATGTGTGCCAATTATGTTTTGAATTGGGCACCCACAAAAGCTTTGAAGACCAAGACTCCCTATGAAGTTTGGCAAGGGAGAAAGCCTTCTGTGGATCATTTCCGTGTCTTTGGATGCCTTGCTTATGCTCATGTACCTGTTGAGTTTCGGCATAAGTTGTCTGATAAGGCAATCAAATGCATTTTTGTTGGGTACAGTGCAGAAAGCAAGGGGTACTGTCTCTAATCCTGTCACACGCAAGATCATTGTCAGTAGAGATGTAATATTTTCAGAAAATTCAGCTCACACTCAAGCTGAATTTGATATGCCTTCTTCTTCCAGTGATATCTTTGAGGGGTTACTACCCATTGCCTTGGGTTCCCTGCTGATATATCTGATGAAAATCAGAATTTTCAGATACCTCCACATGCTCCGATTCAGCCACAGGATGTCATACCACCTCCACAAGCCGTGGAAGATCATTGTCAGTAGAGATGTAATATTTTCAGAAAATTCAGCTCACACTCAAGCTGAATTTGATATGCCTTCTTCTTCCGGTGATGTCTTTGAGGGGTTACTACCCATTGCCTTGGGTTCCCTGCTGATATATCTGATGAAAATCAGAATTTTCAGATACCTCCACATGCTCCGATTCAGCCACAGGATGTCATACCACCTCCACAAGCCGTGGAAGAGGTTGTTCAGCAAGAAATTGCAGATATACATGCAGCAAAAACAGTTCCAAATTGGCTGTTACAGACTCTCAGGGAGAGTAAAATTGATGCTCCATTACCTGGCAGAACTCGGAGTGCAGTAAGGCATGGGGGAGGTGCTCTTTCAGTTGAATCAGCTTATGCAGGTACTCTTCTTGATGAAGAGGAACCTGAGACATTTGGAGAGGCACAGGATAATGTGCATTGGATGAATGCCATGCACGATGAGTTGCAGTTTATTAAGAAAAATCAGACATGGGAAGTTGTCGATTTGCTACCAGGTAAACATGCCATAGGTACACGGTGGGTTTTCAAAGTTAAAAGAAAGCCAGCTGGCACCATTGACAGGTACAAGGCAAGGCTGGTCGCAAAAGAATATGCTCAGAAAAAGGGCATAGACTATGAGGAGACTTTTGCTCCAACATCCAGAATGACAACCATCCGGTCAGTCATAGCAATGGCTGCAAATTTTTAGTGGAATGTTCATCAGTTGGACATAAAAACAGCCTTCCTTAATGGAGACTTGTTGGAAGAGGTTTATGTCAAACAACCTCCAGGCTTTGAAATTTCAGGAAATGCACTTCAGGTATGCAAGCTGAATAAAGCTTTGTATGGGCTGAAACAGGCCCCACGTGCATGGTATGCAAAGATTCATGCCTTTCTGACCAGCAAGGGGCTGCACAACAGTCCAACTGAAAGCACCCTCTACATCAAGAAGGATGGGGGGATATTTTAGTCATCATTCTTTATGTAGATGACTTACTGCTCACAGGGTCAAATGAAGATAATATTACAGATTTTAAAGCTGAATTGCAGACCACTTTTGACATGTCAGATTTGGGGCTGCTACACTTTTATTTGGGGATCCAGTTCACTCAAGAGCAAAGTGGCATCGGTATGTATCAATCCAAGTATGTGCAAAAACTCTTGGACAGATTCAACATGCAGGATTGTAAGCCCATAGCTACTCCCATGGAGCCGGGGCTGAAGCTTACAATGCATGAAGCAGGTGAATCATTTGATGTCACACTCTACAGTCAGGCTATTGGATGCCTCATTTATCTCTGCAATACACGACTTGATATTCAGTTTGCAGTTTCTCACGTGAGCAGATATATGCACAGCCCAAAGACTATGTATTGGCAGGCTGTAAAACGCATCTTCCGTTATTTGCAAGGTACCAAGTCTTTTGGCTTGATGTTTCTCGGGGGGGGGGGGGGGGGGGACTTGCAGATGCATGCCTACAGTGACTCAGATTGGGATGGAGATTATGACACTAGGCAGTCCACAAGTGGCAATTGTTTCTGTTTGGGCAAAGCTTGTATTTCTTGGTTGAGCAAGAAACAATCTATAGTGGCTACCTCTTCATGTGAAGCTGAGTACAGGGCAGCTTTCACAGCGACAGTTGAATGTGTTTGGCTGCGTCGTTTATTTGCTAATCTTCATCTTTCATTGGAGGGTCCTTCTCCAATTCTCACTGATAGTCAGAGTGCTATTGTAGTAGTAAAGAATCCTGTGTTTCATGCTCGCACGAAGCACATTGAGGTTCATTATCACTACATCAGAGAGAAGTTGCATGCAGGAGAGATCAGCATGATCTGTGTGTCAACACATGACAACGTTGCAGACATTTTCACCAAAGCACTTCCGCGTGAAAAGTTTGAGGCATTTCGCAGTGCCCTGAACTTATCTCCTTTTGGTGATTGATCTTTTCCTTGTACATGACATTGGCACTGCAGGGGGGTGTTAGAATTATTGCTATAATTTAGCAGTGACCAATGTAATGTAATAAGTAGGTTAGGGGCACTTTTCTCTCACTTAGAGGTTTTTACCCCTAACCACAGTTCACTAACTATGGTTAGTGAAGGATAAGGTTTTGTCACTTAGACAAAACCTATCACTCCATTCAGTTGTAACTCTCTCATCTAATTGCAACTACGTTTTCAGCTCTCTCTCTCTCTCTCTCCTGTTTCTTGCTCTCACTGTTGCTCTCTCCCATTCTCACATTCGTTCCCCGCAGGCATATCACAGATAATATTGCCAATGCTTATATTGGAATTGAATATGCCAAATACACGCAACATGATGTTCTTCTCTTACAGGTGGATATTGCAAAAGACTTTGATACAATTCAATGGGAATTCATCTTGCAAACAATGCGAGCTTTGGAGTGTGGAACAAAAATGCAGCAGATTATTTACTGGCTTTACAGGGACAACAATGCGGCTTATTTTCTTTTTGGAGAGCTCTTTGATGAGTGGACTCTTTGTATGCCATTGCTACCCATCCTATGCTGCAATATATTGATCATCTTGTGGCTACAGGCTCCCTTCATGGTTTAGAATTGGATGCAAATTGCAGCATAGTTGCTCAAGCCTATGCTAATGATTCTTTCTTTACCCCGAAGAATACATAGAATGATCTTTCTGCTTTGATGTAGGCTTTCTTTGTTTATGGTTTGGCAGCTGGTCTTCATGTAAAATTTTAAAAGTCTAAGCTACTCCCATTGCATTGTAAAGACTGGCAGTCTTTTGTGGCCCGAGGAAATCATTCTACCCACTCAGATTGTTCGTCATCTTGGTTAGCCTTTGGGGTGGTCGTCATCAACAAACTATTTGGGTGATGGTCAAGCTTCGGAAAAAGCTTGAGTATTGGAAATTGGCAACCTTGCCTTTGCATGTTCTGTGAGAAAGAAAGGAAGCAAGAGCAAGAGTGAGCCGAACGTAGTTCACTCCCCAAAGTATATTGAACTGAAGTGAAAGTACAATAAAAGAGATGAGGGTTTTGTCTAAGTGACAAAACCCTATCTAATTACTAACCGTGGTTAGAGATTAGACTGTGATCAAGGGGGAAAACCTCTAAGAGGGAAAAGTGCCCCTAACCCACCTATTGCATTACATTGGCCACTGCCTAGAATATAATAATAATTCTAACACTCCCCTGCAGTGCCAATGTGGTGTACAAGTTAGTGATCAATCACCAAAAGGAGATAAGTTTAGGGCACTGTGAAATGCCTCTAACTTCTCACGTGGAAGTGCTTTGGTGAAGATGTCTGCAACATTGTCATGTGTTGACACATAGATCATACTGATCTCCCCTGCATGCAGCTTCTCTATGACATAATGATAATGAACCTCAATGTGCTTCGTGCGAGCATGAAACACAGGATTCTTTGCCACTGCTAAAGCACTCTGACTATCAGTGAGAATTGGAGAAGGACCCTTCAATATGAGACGAAGATCAGCGAACAAACGTTGCAGCCGAACACACTCAATTGTCGCTGTGAAAGCTGCCCTGTACTCAGCTTCACATGAGGAAGTAGCCACTGTAGATTGCTTCTTGCTCAGCCAAGAAATGCAAGCTTTGCCCAAAAGGAAACAATGACTGCCTGGTATCATAGTCTCCAACACAATCTGAATCACAGTAAGCATGCATCTGCAAGTCACCCCCCCTGGGAAACATCAAGCCAAAAGACTTTGTGCCTTGCAAATATCTGAAGATGTGTTTTACAGCTTGCTAATGTGTTGTCTTTGGGCTGTGCATATATCTACTCACCTGAGATATTGCATACTGAATATCGGGCCGTGTATTGCACAAGTAGATGAGGCATCCAACAGCTTGGCTGTAAAGTGACATCCACTGATTCACTTCTATCATACATAGTAAGCTTCAGCCCCGGCTCCATGGGAGTGGCAATAGGCTTACAATCATGCATGTTGAACCTATCCAAGAGCTTCTGCACATACTTGGATTGAGACATAATGATGCCACGCTTGTCTTGTATAAACTGGATCCCCAAATAAAAATTTAACATGCCCAAATCTGTCATGTCAAATTCAGCTTTCAACTTAGCTTTAAAATTTGCAATTATATCCTCATTTGACCTTGTGAGCAGCATGTCATCTACATAAAGAATGATGACCAAAATATCCCCCTCATCCTTCTTCATGTAGAGGGTGCTTTCCGTGGGACTATTGTGTAATCCCTTACTTGCTAGGAATGCATCTATCTTGGCATACCATGCACGTGGGGCTTGTTTCAGCCTTTGTTAAGCTTGCAAACCTGAAGTGCATTGCCAGAAAGTTCAAATCTAGGAGGTTGTTGACATAAACCTCTTGCACGAGGGCTAATCCTTAGCGTATATCCTTTTTATTATGGTAAGGAGATACAAAAGTGGTGTTGAGATCTTAGAACAGGAATTCTGGGGACTTGAAGTGCTTATAGTACACATAAAAAGGAAAGATGATAACGATTTCTCTTGCTTCTAGGTGGATCAGCAGAAAGGCACGAGCAGGGATGGACAAATTTAGAATAAGAGGTAATCAGCAAGAAGCTGTGGAAGACTTTGTTTTTTTAGGTTGGTAGGGTGAAGATATAAGCAGGCTGAGCATTCATCGAACCATCCGAGAGTTCCACAAGTATTAGGGCTACAAGCCTTTAATATCCTGCACACACTAGGGTTAGCACCAGTATTAGATAAAGCAAAAAATTTTAATTCTAGACTATGTCGCATACAAGTCCACCCATGCACACCAATCAATCAGAAGGTACTCTTATGGTCTAGTACCATTTAATGATTTTTGAGGAACACTTATTTTAGACCTCTTGTTCTCTAACACATGCTTGGGCTTTAAGCTATGCCTCTATTTCTGTTAGGTTCTGACCTTTTTGTAGATCTTGCGATGTAATGGATGGATGATCAAAGAATATAGCTAACATGAATGACTCTCACATTCAAATTAAGAACTTTTCCTTATGATGTGGCTTGCCTACAATGCCTTGCAAAGCAACAATCCTCTCTAAGCAAAGTGCCTTGAGTTGACCTAGTTCAGTCTACAAACAGTAGCTCAACGTAAAAGGCAGTTTTTTTTGTCAAATATTTATATGCTCTTGTGCTTCTTGTTGGTTCGCAATTTCAAGTATTCTGTTGCTTGATTAAAGCTGGAGAAAATCAATATAAGGCTCTAAAAATGGGTGGTTTGGTTGCCTAAGAGGATATAGTTAAGATTTGAACTGATGATTCTTGGTATTTGCGGGTGCATTTTTCATGTTTTTCATGTCAGGGATGAGGAGCTGTTGCGCCAAGGTTTGTCTTTGAATGATGATTTGCAAAAAGTGCTGGCGAAGCATGATGCCATTGCAGCAGGGGCTCCTCTACACCAGGATGCTCCAACAGCCCCACCTCTTCTTATTGATAACCAAGAGAAACATGTTTCAGATGATGTTTATAGGTAAATCATCTTATTTGCACAAATTTGTTCTCTAAAGGCCCTATATAACTCCATGACAAAATGTTCGAAATCATTGAGTCCAGATTTAATAGATGACAGATTCTATCAAACATTGTGTAGAAGGTTGTGCTTGTCTGTAATGATGAGATCATAAGGTTTGGTTCTTGTTCTATACTTGTTCTGAATTTGAATTTGTAGCATTTCTTGCTTCTGCTGTTTGGTCAACCTATGCAATCACACCAGTTGTGGACTTTACTTGCTCTTACATGAAGAAGCGTGGTTGAAAAGCGTTGAATGATGGAGTCTTATCATTTTCAGAGTTCAATTGTTTGGTGCAAGGCAAAAATTCCTTAGAGACTTCTCCTTCTTGGCTTTTTTTAATACTTTTGTTGTGGGCTTTAATACACAATGATGTAATTAGTTAAGTATCAAGGCAGTCATTTACAGTGGAGAAATTGCATATGTTTGCTTAGTTTCCTAGCTTTCTCATGCCCTCGAGACAGAGGGTTGGGTCAGAATGCTGCTGGTGAGATCTGCACAAGGAGACCCTAGTGTGCTCGACTACTGGTGTGATATTCAAACATAAGTAAGTGCGGAAACATATGCATGACTGAAAGGCTAGCGTATGACACAGGCACATCCTCTGCTCTCACCAAGAGAGTATTTACTTTACTTCTGGCCCAATGTGGCTAGAAGATGGAAGCCACAGTTCTATGGGTGCCTCTTGTTGGAAGAGCAGCCCATATGACGTGTACAATCGATTGCTGGCTTGAAAGGACTCTGAGATGCTGTCCTGTTGTGTGGCCATGGAACCTCTCAAGGAAGGCTGAGCTGCTGTAGATCTGCTGAACTGGCATATGCTGCTGGTCTAACCCCCAGGCCTGCAGAGGGTTGTCTAGGCTGCTGAAAGACTGGTTCTGAGTGCTGATGGCCAAGACAGAGGCCCAAGGCCTCTTTTTATAAGCTGGAGCTGGTCTCACTGACAAGTCTGGGGATCTGGCCGACCATACTGCTGACCTGGCCTACAAAGGTTTGTGGTTCAGCTGACCAGATATGGATGGGCCCTAGGCCCTAGAAAAGCGGTGTGTCTCTGCTGCTGTCCTCAGAACCCTGCTGCTGCTCCAGGATCTACTTCTGTGCTGGCCGCACCAGACGCTGCTGGTGCTCTGAACACTCACACCTCATGCTTGGCCCTATTCTCCTACCCTAATCTTATGGCAAAGACCGACCTCAGTCCCTTTAATGAGAGCTCACAAATGGTGGTCTGCCCTGATAGCCTAGCCATGCCCTAACTGACAGAAGCTTTGCCACAACATCTTGTAAGAAGGCTGTTGACATCCAGTAGACTCTAAAAAGAGAGCATGATCATGTGTGGACTTCTATTTTCGGCCTGATTTTGGCAGCACCAATACAGATTGTCTTTGCTTCTCTCTCTCTCTCTCTCACACACACACACACACACACACTTTTTTTTTTTTTGTGAGAAGAAATCTTTTATTTCGATGAAATAATTACATTCATAGCTGCTTCAAAACGAAGTAGCTACTACTCAACAAAAGATCTCAGTATAAGCTGTATACACATCCTGATCTATCAAACGAGTCTGAAAACAATCGTAGAATGATTGTTGCAGAGATCGTTTGAAAAAAAAAAGGATGAAAATAGTGGATCACCAAAGACTCTGTGATTTCTATCCAGCCATAAAGTCCAGAGGGTCCAATATCGCACCCATACAAAAAATAAATCAAAACCCTGTCTCTGGGGATGAAATCCAAACAACCAGAAAAATCTGCCAAAAGTGACAGTAGGAAATCGTTGTCGAGCCTCTGTCTGATGAGAGCAATGAGAGCAGAAGTGTTTGGACAGGACCAAAAGATATGGAGCACTGATTCAGTAGAGTGCGAGCATCGGTGACAAACAGCTGAAGCAATATGTCTGCGTGCGAGTAACTGTCCAGATGGAAAAATGCCAAGGAGAACTAGCCATAGGAAAAGCTGTTGTCGAAGAGGGACTTTGTAATGCCAAAGGAGACGCAGCCTTTTCCTCCACCACTTCATTGGACGATCCATATGCCAAACAGTATTTACTCTGTTGGAAATCCAAGGTGGAGGTAATAACACTTTATATAGTGATGACACTGTAATATGTGAGAGCTTTAAAGGACGGACATATGAGGAAGGAGAGCATAAACTCCAATCCTCAAGCCGATGCTGAATTTCTAAATGAGGTACCGGCAAGTACGGTTGGAGCATTGCTGAAATTTTATGCCATAAAGGACGATAATGAGCTCCCAAGCCATATTTGCAAGCAGCCAAAGAAAAAGATAGAATTGTGCCATCATCCTGAAGTACATCCGCCACAGATGAAATGCCTTTGAAGGAGAGAAAATAAGAACGACGGGGTTCTTGTATGGCCAAAGGTGGATGGAATACTTTGGACCAAAAGAGATTCTCTGCCCTCAAAGAGTTGCCCGAGAGTGAGTCCCTTCCTTTCCATTCCAAGTGGGATAGAATATGTTTCCAATCAAGAAGCAGAGAGGAGACAAAAGGGCATCCTCTGATCTTGCCTTGGATAGAGCCAAATAAAAATTCCCACTGAGTAGGCTGCCAATTCCCAAAAGCAGATGTATGAAGATGTAATAAGAGAGAGCGGATCATAAAAGACCAAGGCTGATCTCCTTGTAGAAACTGCATCATCATTTTCCCCCTGTGAGCAAGCAAATGCATTTGAATATTGAGAATGTTCAGACCCCCGTGCATCTTTGGAGAACAGAGACGGTGCATGGAGAGTAATCTGAGACTTTTCTTGCCATGTTTTGAACGCCAGAAAATTTCCATGATAGCTGACATAAATGAAACCAAATCTGCCTTAGTGACCATAGTGAAAGGCAGATAAAATTGTATGTATGCTATCAAAATGGATTGTGTAATTCGCAGATGAACATGTAATGGCCAAGTTGCAAGCTTCCAATATTCAAGTTTTGCCCTTAACTTTACTAACACCCAATCAGTTTGTTGTGAACGGGTGAGTCCCCAGCCTAGAGGATAACCAAGGTGTCGAATAAATTGAGAAGCAGGGACAATTTCCCCAGGCCACAAAAGATTGTGCCAGTCCTGTGCATGTAAAGGCAGCAATTTTGATTTTTGAAAATTGACCTGAAGGCTAGCAGCCAATCCATATGTAGAAAGAGCATGCATAATCATGGACAGATCAGCCCGAGTATTTTTTGGAGTAAAGAAAGAATCATCAGCATATGCTTGAGCAATCATGCTGCGACTGCCAAGAATCTCCAAACCGTGCAGCTGGTCAGTGTCTAAGAGGTGATCCAGATATTGAAGCAGTGGATGAGTGGCTATGGCAAAAAGTAAAGCACTTAGTGGACATCCTTGTCTGACAGAGCAAGCAAGAGTCCAGGATGGAGAAATATCGCCTGAATGTATACAGGCAGCTTCACTATCTTGATATAGCCAATTAATGAGTTGCTGCATTTTTGTGCCAAAAGCCAAAGCCTGCATAGTCGATGAGATGAAATTCCACTGAACTGTATCAAAAGCTTTGGCAATATCAACTTGCAATAACAAAACATCCTGTTGTGTGTATTTGGCATATTCAATTCCAATGTAGGCATTGGCAATGTTATCGGTGATATGCCTACGCGGGACAAAGCCATATTGTGCATGATGCAACCCATCATGTAAAACCCCCTTTAGCCGAGCAACAATCATTTTGGTAGTGACTTTGTAAATTACCGGCATAAGAGTGATAGGTCTCCAGTCTGCCAAAGACTCACAAATTTGTTTTTTAGGAAGGAGCTTAACAAGACCTCTCTTCCATGTGTCTGGCATTTTCTGATGTTGCCATGCAGCATTCACCATATATAGTAATGGATGCTTCAAAATAGGCCAGTATGCTAGAAAAAACTCGACTGTTAAACCATCCCATCTGGGGGATTTCCATCTGCCACATGATTTGATTGCATCTGACAGTTCGCTCTCAGTAAAGGGTTCCTCCAATTCCAAAGCTTGAGTAGAGGAAATTATTGGAGAAACATTTTGCAACAGTAAATTCCGAGCAAGCAAAACCTGTTGCGAGGGCGGAGCTGCAGAGCCAAATTGCTGGGAGAAGTGATGCACACAAACAGAGGCAAGCTGTGACCGTGATGTAGTCCATGATCCATCGGGCATAAGCACTCGGCAAATTTCTGTTTTGATTCTCCTCTGATGCAAACTTTTGAAAAATTCTTTGGAAGAGCAACCTTTATCTGTGAAGGCTCTTTGTCTTGCTCTAGTCTCCCATTTTGCCAGTTTCCTGTGATCATTTAATTTAAGACAATGTCTAGCCTGACATAGTGTGGTTTGCTCATGCATGGACAACGAACGATGATGACTGAGTTCAGTGAGGTCTTGACAAGTAGACTTGGCCTGAGTAATGGTTTCCCTCAGAGTCCTCATGTAAGACTTGCCATAAGCTCTGATCACCATTTGCATTTTAGAAATAAAAGAAGCCCAGGCATCATCAGCATGAAGATAGCTGCTAGAGGAAAGACAATGAGCTGCTTCAGTAACCATTGCCTTGAATTCAACATGTTGCAAATAACTATTGTTGATGATTAGATGTCGCCTTTGTGGCAATCTATCTTCTGGCATCTTATGAAAAGATAAACGCAGCCATAGTGGTGCATGGTCTGAATGCACAAAGGCATAATCAATCCATATTTTGCATGCGAGATCCCCATTTTGTTGGGGAGCGACACTATACCAGTGATCCAGTCTTGCCTGATAAGTGGAAAGAGCATTATGTTGAAAAGTGTAGCCCGGTGACAAAGGCTGCAATTCCTTCCAAAGGTCAACCAGATTTAAATGCAAAAGTAGTTGAGACCATGCATGCCTTTCAGGAGATAACATATGATCGTGGCTGGAAGTGTTGTCTCCCTGTTGTGGAGCATTATTGAAATCCCCACATATGTAGGCATGATATCTCCACGGGTATTGTTGCATAGCATCCCAAATTACAGTTCTGTCTCGAGATGACTGAGGTGCATAAACTGAAGCAAATTCAAACACCTCTCCTCGAATAATGCATTGGAGAATAAGCCATCTACCTTTGTTGTCATTTAAGGCAATGACTGGTTGAAGCTCATGTTTGGTCAGAAGGACAACCCCTGAGAAAGAGTGCTCCCCAGCATAGAAAATGTCATACCCACAGAAGTGTCCTGTCTTGCCTGCATAAATATGTTGGTTGTGCTCTTGTAATGCCACTATGTCAGGCTGAAATCTGTTGATGTACAGCCACACAGATTTCCATTTCCTACTGTCACATATACCGTGTACATTGAGTGTAAAACATGTGATGTGAGCAGTCATATATACAGATATTTATAGTAATGTAACAACTATGTACAGCAGCAAAAGTATGAGGTCAGCCTTGCATCTCTATCTCAGGGTCGAGGCCTCGCCCCTGAGAAGAAGTAGTGACCTGAGAAGTGGACAGCAAGGCAGCAACCTCTTCTTCAGGGAAGAGTGTTCTGCTGGCTGTTACTGCAGCCCATGTAATCCCAATTCCTGTATTGATCTCTGGGGTGTTTCCGCTAGAAGATGCACCATTCCAAGTGCGGGGGGGTGGAATTCTTCGAGCAGAAATAACTTTTCTTGGGCTCTGCCAGCCATCAGTTGAAAGTTGCTTTCCTTTGGGCATGGACTGAGTAGCAGGAGGTGAATGTGAAGTAAGATTCATATTGGTAACTACTGAATCTTTGCCTTTTTCCTGACTTCCAGGGTGCTGTCTGCTGCTTTTATTTTTGTTGGCAACTGGAGTAGGAGCATCTTTAGTAGGCATGTGTACCGGCAAGGTGACATGAGGCATTTTATGTGGGTTCAGTGGGCACTGTGAAGCCATGTGTCCAAACTTTTTGCATTCAAAACAGGCCCCTGCAAATAAACCCCATTTGAGTTTATAAAATGCACTCCCCATGTTCACATTGTTCACCGTGACTGAATAAGAGTCCGGTGTGGGATTATCAGTATCCCAGAGAATGCAAAATCTGTTTGAATTGCCATTTGGCCGTGGTGGGCAGACCACTTTACCTAAAGAGGCTGCAATTTTAGGCAAAAGTGAGGCCATGCATTGGGGGAAATCAACGACTTCAACCCAGACTGGGCATCTGTGTCTGATTAAAGCCTGAAAGTCCCTTGTGGGAGACCATGGCAAGACATGCACCATTTGCTGTCCAAAAAAAAGAGGCGAATGTTCCAAAAGCATTTGTCTGTGGATCTCATCCACCATGATAACCTCGAAAAAGCCCCTGGCTGCATAGTGTACTTTACGAACAAAAGAGCCAGCCAAAGTGCGTGTCAGCCAGTTGCCTATCTCTGCAGCAGGTGGCATCCGGCCTGGAAAGAATAATATAACTGCATTCTTGGCATACTCTCTGACTAGATCCGCAATTTCATCGACCTCAACCATGAGGCCATCTGAGGGGAACCGATTCTTTCCAGTCTTTTCTCGTATCTGCAAATCCTTCATGCATTACATCATACACTAGTTGAGCCTCAAGAGTATCATGCATTGGGTCATGCTGACCCTCAACCTGCTTTTGCTTCTTGCAGGGAGCCGAGCGCTCCTTTTGAAATGTTTTTTCATATGAATACTCTGCCATGACTTGGTAAGAAAAGGAGCTTGAAGATGAAGTACCTGCAAGAAGGTGGCGAAAGCCAAAAAAAACAGTCCCAAAGGAAAATCAGAAGAAGCCCACAAGAGAGAAGAGGAATTGTGTGACTAGTAAGGAGAGATCAAGGGGATAGGTAGGAGTTGGCAGAAAACCAGCAGGGAAGAAAGGCGAAAGGAAAACCCCCAAAGAAGAGTCAGATTATACGGCAGGACTGAATTTGTACGGAAAACGTACGACAGTCGTACGGTCGCCGTACGGTGACCGTACAGGGGTACGGACGAGTATGGCGCAGAGAGGATGCTGTTGACGGAGGACGCTCTGTTTACGATGTACGGAGATGTACGGATGCACAAAGTCAGGTTATGGAGAAAGGAAAAGATGACGACGCACACACACGCAGGGTTGGAGCGGGATGATGCAAAGATCTGCAGAAAGGGCTCCTCTCTCTCGTCGTCACCTCTCTCCACACACACACACACACACACACACACACGCACGCACGCACGCACGCACATGCACGCATGTATTTGTTTTTTTTGGGGTGAGAACTTTGAATACTTTATATTACACACACACACACGCGCGCGCATGCACACACACACACGTATTTGTTTTTTTTGGGGTGAGAACTTTGAATACTTTATAGTACAAGAAAGCTAACCCAAAAAAGCGGGTAAGCTGAAATGTACATCAGGAGAAAATTTCCATATACATCATGATCTATGCATCATGTTTGCATGCTATCAAAAAGCGATTGCTGCAAAGAACGACGGAAAAAAACAGGAGGAGAGAAAACTGGATCACCAAAGACTTTCTGGTTTCTATGTTTCCAGAGAGTCCAGAGTGCCGAGTAGTGAACCCAGGTGTAAAACAGCTCAAAATCCGGCCATTGAGGATAAATAGCCAGAAAAGCTTGCCAAAGGAAGCCTGAGGGAATCTAAGTCGCAGCCTCTGCTGAAGAAAACTCAGGAAACTCCGTGTCTCAGGGCAATGCCAAAAAATATGAGAGAGAGATTCCCTTGGAGCTGAACATCTATGACAAAAAGCTGGAGCAATTCGTCTGCATGATAAAAGCTGTCCAGGTGGAATAACTCCCAGTAGAACACGCCAAAGAGACTCTATTTTTTAGTGAAAATTTAGTTGCTTAATATTACAAGAGAGCTGGACAATACATCAACAGAAAATCTCAGTATAAGAAAGCTGGACAATACATCAACAGAAAATCTCAGTACAAGAAAGCTGGACAACACATCAACAGAAAATCCCAGATAGTGAAAGCTGGACAATACATCAACAGAAAATCTCAGTATAAGAAAGAGACTCTCTCTCTCTCTCTCTCTCTCTCTCTCTCTCAGCAGGCAAAATCAGCATGTACAGAGCTGATAAGCACAAGAGGTTTATATGGATGAAACTGGAATTTGGTGACTACCCTCTCTTCTTGGCAGGATGTTATATACCTCACCATCAGTCCCCTTTCTATGCTCGGAATGGAATAGATTCAAGTGATGCATTTGAATCACTATGCCTAGACATTGCAGAACTGAGACATTGGCAAGGTAATAGTCATGGGAGACCTCAATGCCAGAATTGGACAGTCGCAATTCCAACCTATTATGCACGATGAATCGGACAAAGAAGCTGCAATTGAAATAGATGCCTTGTGGCACAGGACATCAGAAGATGATACTGTAAATGTGCAAGGAAGAGCACTCAGGTGTATGATGAATGGGCTGTTTGAATGGGATGCAATGCTTTCCAAGGACCAACAAGATGACATGCTCCTCTGCCAGCGGGGGACATAGTGTCCTTGATTATGTCCTGGCCCATATCAATGCTCTACATGATATAGAAACTTTCAGGATAGGAGAGAAGTACCCTGAGTCAGACCATCTCCCACTATGGTTGACTCTTGGTATTCCAACTGAAATTGAAGTGCAGAAATTTGCAACTACTTCAAGAGGCTTCTGTATAGATCAAGACAAGCAGAAAGACTATGCCATCACGCTAGATTGTTGAAAAATAGAAAGGAATGAATCACTCAAACCTCCAGCCAAGATCTCTCCCGCTCTTCTTGACACTCAACTCAGATAACTGATCACAGATGCAGTAAACACTCACTCAGAGATAACTTAGACAGAGAGAGAATATATTCATCCACCGGATGGTGGGCAGAAAACTGGCTCCAGGGGAGCAATACAAAACTCAGCCAAGTGCTGAGGAGAACTGAAGGAACTCTCTGTATCAGAAGAGACCAGCTCTGAGTGCACAGCACAGCCTATGACTGAGGCTTTCTGTCCTGCACTGGATGCTGGAATGGAGGAAAGTGTGGGCCTTTTATAGGCACTGCCCAGGCCTTCTGGACTGGCCGACCAGCAGGGTCGGTCCCCTGACTGGTGGCCGACCAGAACAATCTGGAAATCCGACCAGGGTCGGCCCTGGTTGGGCCGACTGGCCCTGCCACAGGCCCCTATAAAAGGGAGCCCTGTGCAGCCAGTCCATGAGACTGTTTGATGCTTCCAAGGAGGCACAGGCCCCCCCCCCCCCCCCTTAATTCCTGCAGTTTGCAGACAGCAACCAGCCCGTGTGCTGGTTGCCTATGATGTCTGTGTGGGTCTCTCTTTCCCATCCCTCCTACCTCTCACTGCCCCTTGTCCCCTCAAAACGGGGGCTCACAGGTGGGCACAGTGAGTCTCTAACACCCCCCCTCAATGTCACAACTGTGGGCCAATCCCATGTGTTTGATGAGGTGCTCCATCTGTTCTCGAGGGAGTGCCTTCGTGATGAGGTCGGACAAGTTGTTGGCAGTCGGGCAGTAGATAAGCTCGATCACGTCGTCGATGATGAGCTCTCGAACAAAATGGTAATGAACTTCGACGTGCTTGGTCCGCGCATGGTACACTGGATTCTTAGCAATAGCTATGCAACTCTGATTGTCACACATCAGCACTATCGCATCCTCCTGACACACGTCCATGTCCTCCAGAATCCACCTCAACCACAGTGTCTCACAAGCTGCTGTACAGGCAGCTTTGTACTCTGCCTCTGTAGATGAAAGGGCCACTGTGGGTTGCTTCTTACTTAGCCAAGAGATGGCACTAGATGCAAGTAAGAAACAATATCCTGTTGTCGATCTTCTGGTGTCAGCATCACCTGCCCAATCACTGTCACAGAACCCGCCTAGTTTGATGCCTTTGGTGTAGGTGATCCCATAGGTGCAAGTACCCTTCAGATACCTCAGCACCCGTAAACCTGCATCCCAGCGACTCTTCCTGGGAGAAGCAGAGAACTGGCATAATAGCCCAACTGCATAACAAATATCAGGTCAGTATTGGTAAGGTAAAGCAAACTTCCTACCAATCGTCGATACAAGGGAGTATCAACCAGCTGAGATGTGTCGTGAACACTTAGCTTGAGCCCGACCTCCATGGGAGTTAATGCTATTCTACAATCCTCCATCTGAAATCTCTTCAGAATTTCTCTGCAATATTTCTCCTGTGAAATAAAGATCCTGTCTTTGGCCTGCTTTACTTCAATCCCAAGGAAGTAATGTAATAACCCAAGGTCAGTCATCTCAAACTCAGACATGAGTAGTTCCTTAACCTGTGAAATCTTCTTGACATGATCACCTGTCAAGATAAGATCATCAACATAGAGGATGAGTACCAGTCGCAATCCCTTCTCAATGAACAAGTAAAGGTTTGCCTCAGAAGGACTCCGACTGAGCCCTATCTTCTGAAAGAATATATTAATCCTTTGGTACCAAGCTCTGGGGGCCTGTTTCAGCCCGTATAACGCCTTCTTCAACCTGCAGACCTTTAATGGGGACCCTGGATCTTGAAAGCCCGGTGGCTGCTCCACGTATACCTCCTCCTCCAGGGTTCCATTAAGGAATGTGGACTTCACATCCATTTGAAAAATAGGCTACCGGAAATTGGCAGCAAGAGCAATCACTGTCCGGATAGTAACCATGCGGGCAGTGGGAGCAAAAGTCTCATCAAAATCCATGCCTTCAGTTTGAGCAAAGCCTTTCACCACCAACCTTGCTTTATACTTATCCAAGCTGCCGTCGGATTTGTATTTAAGTTTGTATACCCACTTAGTGCCGATAACTTTCCGTCGCAAAGGCCTGGCCACTAAGTCCCATGTATTGTTCTTCAGGATAGCATCCATCTCTGCCTTCATGACAGCCTACCATTCTGGATTGTCCTTCGCCTCCTCGAAGGTCCTTGGCTCATCAAGCTGAGCCACCAAAGCAAAATTCACGGATGGGGCCTTTTGAAGACGTTGAGACCGACGCAATCCGAAACTGCTACTCTCAGGTAATGCGGTGATCCGAGACTCTTCCAATGTCCGTAGGTACGATTGGGGCAACCTTTTTTGCTTCTCTATGGGAGGAGGAACGAGAACTTCTTCTGGAACATCCTGCTCTTCCTGAGTATCTTGTGGAACATCAGCTTCTGATTTTGTCACCTCTTGGATAGAATTTTGGTATTAGAAGATGCTTTACAGCAAATTATGAACCAGCAGCTTCAAGTGAATGCTGGTCAGAATGGGGAGATGGTGCAAGCCTTGTCGGCTAGGCCATCTAGGATTGATAAGGGCAAAGCTCTAGCAGAGCCAGAGCCCAGTATACATTCATCAGAGCGTGCGAAGGTCAAGGTGCCTATTATTGCCAACTATAGACCGGAGAAGTATGCCGGTCGGGGATGACCGAGCGCAGTTCTGATGTGATCGAGGTTTGGTTACACAAGTGGGAAGAAGCCTTCGCCATTTGTGAAATCAGATCTGATCTAAAGAAAATCCGTGAGGCCACTCACCTGTTTATTGAGGCAGTGGATAGATGGTGGATAAAGCAACAGAAAGATCAAGTTGCCCCTACCACCTGGGAAGGGTTTAAAGCTGAATTTAAGAAACACTTTCTTCCTCTTGATGAAGAGTCCCGAGCTTGGGATGCTTATAGAAACCTTCGTCAGAGGAATTTGTCGGTAGCAGAGTACACTGACAAGCTCAGGGAATGTGTCATGAAAATAACAGACCCTCTCCCTATGTCGGTTCAGTTAAAAGACTATATCTATGGACTGAACGACAAGATTAAAATGAAAGTTTGGGCTAAATATGTGACTACATTAGATGAATCTATTGCAGTAGCCCTAAACTGCGAGGATGCCAGAGGTAGATCTGGTGGATTTGTGCAGGCAGGGACTCAGTATGAGTACCCGAGAAAAGGGGGATTTCAGAGGAAATGGACTTCAAAGACAAGTGTCTCGCAGCCAAGTGGCCAAACCAAGCAGGTGAAGCCGGTTGAGGGACTAGCAAAAACAAGTACCACCGTTGGGGTGAAAAGGAAAATAACTCCAATGGCAGCCCGGGCTTGGTCAAAGTCCTCGTTGACCCCTGAACAAAAAGAGAAAGCTAGAAAAGAAGGATCGTGCTTTGGCTACCTTCAGCGACATCAGCGGAAAGATTGCCCACTGAATAAAGACCGCCGCACGGCCAATATGATAATATCTGAATGCGACGCGGAAATGCAGGAGAGTCCCAATGCGGAACATATGCAGATGCAATTGGCGGGACCTTCTCAGAGGTTAGTACCTGTGTTGTTAAGTGTGTCTGTTACTAAGTTAGTAAGCGGTGCACCTGATAACATCCTTTCAAAGCCCGCAGCAACGGGATATACGGTTTTCGATGAGTCCGAGTTGATTAAAATGAAAGGGCAAGTAGCCAGTCATGATGTGATTGTGTTGTTTGACTCAGCGTCAACACACAATGTAATCAACCCAAAGCTTATTAAGAGGCTCAAGCTGAAAACTAGTCCGTCTGACTATGCTTATACGGTCAGGATGGCGGACGGAAGTTCAACTGAAGTATGGGACCAAAGGGTTACCCAGTTGGAACTTCGAATTCAGGACTATGTTGAGAAGCTGGACTTTTGAATTGAGTAGACTTGCTCACGCAGATATAGCCCTAGGCATGGCTTGGCATTTTCGAAAAAATCCAGCCATTGATTGGAAGAAGCATATTTACCAATTCACGATGAATGGGGTAGAATATGTTTTGCGAGGTGAGAAGGATTTACCTCGAGGACCACTGATTTCAGCCATGGAAATTCGGAGGACTCCGAAAGAGTTTCTGTGTCTGTGTATAGCATTGGTAGAGTCGATTGATGATGCATTGACTAGCACTGAGGCTACCCAAAATGGGAAGATGGCCGAGTTGGCTAAAGAAATATCAGAGAAGTTCTCTGAATGTTTTAGGGATGAAGTACCTTATGGGTTACCTCCAGAGCGGAAAGTTCAGCATAAGATTGAACTGATCCCGGTGGCAGAACCTGTAAATAGACCTCCCTATAGAATGAGTTTTACTGAAGAGGCGGAGGTGCGTAGACAACTGGAAGAATACTTCAAGTTGGGACATATTCAAGCAAGTTTCTCACCTTTTGCTTCGCCAGTGATATTAAAGAAGAAAAAGGATGATACGTTTCGCCTCTGTATAGATTACAGAGCATTGAATAATATCACTGTTAAGCACAGGTATCCGATGGCTCGGATTGATGATTTGCTAGATGCATTACATGGAGCCGTGATTTTCAGCAAGATAGATCTTAAGTGTGGCTACCATCATGTCCGGATTAGAGCCGAGGATGTGCATAAAACCGCTTTCAGAAGCAGGTTTGGTCATTATGAGTTTTTGGTAATGGCCTTCGGACTTACCAATGCTCCAGCGACATTCGTCATGCTTATGAACGATTTACTATGTCCGTATATCGGAAAGTTTGTAGTACATTTTATTGACGATATTCTAGTGTTCAGTAAAAGTATTACTGAGCATCGTGAACACTTGAAAATAGTGTTCAGTACTTTGAGGAAAGCCAGTCTTTATGTAAATAAAAAGAAAACTATACTGTGTATGGTTAGGCTTGAATATTTAGGATTCATAATTACTACACAGGGGGTAGAAATGGATCCGAAGAAAGTGGCTGCGATACTAACTTGGCCAATCCCTCAGAGTTTGACCGCGTTGCGATCATTCTTGGGATTTGTCCAATTTTATAGAAGGCATATCGAAGGATATTTCGAAACAGTATCGCCATTGACTGATTTGACCTCAGATAAAGTACCTTTTATTTGGGGACAGAATCAACAAGAAAGTTTTAACACCATAAAACAAGCTGTGGTCACAGGACCGGTGTTAAAAATAGTTGATCCCCAGAAACCGTTGTTCCTGGAAACCGATGCAAGTGGCATTGCGGTAGGAGTAGTCCTTCTTCAAGAGGGAAGGCCAGTAGCCTTTGAAAGCAAGAAGCTTTCTCCCTCTCAAAGGAATTGGCCAACTCATGAATTGGAGTTGTATGCTGTTATCCATGCTTTGAAAACATGGAGGCATTATTTGTATGGTTCAGAGTTTTATGTGGATGTGGATCATGATACTGTGAAACATTTTAGTAAACAGCCTGACTTGAGGGGCCGCCAAGCTAGGTGGGCAGAGCTCATGCAGGAGTTTAATTTAACGATTCGGTACCGAAGAGGAAAGGATAACAAGGTTGCTGATGCGTTGTCTCGCATTATGTACAACCTGAGTTTCACGGTATTAGAGAGTGCTCTAATGACCGAGATCAGAGAAACTCAAAAAGTGGACGAGTTTGTCCAGAGCTTATGGCCTAAGGCTCATGTGTTAAAACCCGGGGAAAATGAAAAGGATGACCTGGCATCTAGAAAAGGCCAGACTTCTGCAAGATATACCATAAGGGATGGTATGCTAGAAAAAAATGGCAAGGTTGTAGTATCTAGTCAGAATGATCTCAAGCAGAGAGTCATTCGACAGTGCCATGATAGCCCATGTGCGGGACATCCAGGAGTCGAGAAGACATATGATCTCGTGAAGCGAGATTTCTTTTGGCCAAAGATGAAAAAGCATATTCATGAATATGTGACACGGTGTTTCTCGTGTCAGGTAAGTAAGGCCGAGCGGGTGAAGCCACCCGGACTTTTACAGCCCTTGGAAATACCACTAAGTAAGTGGGAGAGCATTTCCATGGACTTTATTGTAGGGCTGCCTACGACACAAGGAGGGTATGATTCTATCCTTGTGGTGGTTGATCGTCTTACCAAGATGGCTCACTTCATTCCGACTAAAGAGTCTGTTAGTGCCCCGCAAGTGGCGGATTTGTTTATTAGACATATATTTCGTCTGCATGGATTGCCTAGATCCATAGTGTCAGACAAAGATGTCAGATTTACCGGTCATTTTTGCACAGCGGTATTTGAGACACTAAGGACTGAGTTGGGAATGAGTAGTGGGGATCATCCTGAGACGGATGGTCAGATGGAGAGAGTCAACCAGACCTTAGAGGATATGCTGAGGGCATATGTGTCATTGAGGCAACATACGTGGGACAAGTGGTTGCCATTGTTGGAGTTTGCCTACAATGATAGAAAACATTCCTCTATAGGGTTCAGTCCGTTTGGGCTGAACTATGGTTATAGACCAACAAATCCAACTATAGTTGGGGTAGCTCAGAAAGTGCCTAGTGCCGCGAACTTTGTAGTTCAGATGTGGGAGATGCTAGCACTTGCGAGGGCCAATATCCGCCAGGCTATGGATAGAGCCAAGGTGTATGCGGATGAAAACCGGTCTATAAGAGTATTTAAGGAAGGAGAAAAAGTTTTTCTCAGAGTTCCTTCGCACTCGAAGTCATTGACTTCAGGAAAGTGTGCTAAGTTATCACCTCGATATTGTGGGCCGTGGTTAATTCTAAAAAGAATAGGCAAGGTAGCCTATAAATTAGAATTACCACCGGGGTGTAAGGTACACCCAGTGTTTCATGTTTCTCGTTTAAAGAAATTTTTGCATACTGGTGACTCACTAATCGAAGGTGTGGTTTTGTTTCAGGAGATAGAGGATAATGCAAGACGCAAACCAACAAGAATCTTGGACCGAGGAACAATGCAAATACGAAATCGGAAGATACCCACGGTGTTGGTTGCATGGCATGGTCAGCCTCTATCGGAAGCTACTTGGGAATCCGTATACCAGTTACGGAGAGTGTTCCCAGATTTCATTATCGAGGACGCTGATGCTTGAAGAGGGAAGGAATGTTATGCTCTAGCCGAGATAGCATGACCTCGGAAAGATCGGTGGGCATTTTCTCTTAGATGACCGACTTCTGTAATATTTAATGTGTGTAAATAAAATGGTCAAGAGAAGTAACTGCCAAGGTCCTAGGTGAGGGTGAAATGGCATTGACTAGGTGGTTCTGAGTGCTAAGGCCTAGGTGCACCTAAATATGTAATAATGCCAAGGGGCAAATGGTTTAATTGTGCCCCAAGAGAGGGGTAAAAAGGTGTACCAAGTGAAAAGGGCTAAATTGATGACATGTGGCAAAGGGAACCATCTAGGGAGTTGTGGGTCTTGTGGATAGGCATGAGAAAAAGAAAATACGTATCTGTTGAAAATTGCGATCCATGAGAGCAAGGCTGGGTGGAATAACGATGTGCCATCACCCGTGATTGACCTTGACTAGATTAGAGAAAGAAACAGGTTCGTTTCATTGTCAACCTGGGACGGGGTGGGTTTGGGGGTTGAACAATCTCCTCCTCCTCCTCAATCTGAGGCTCCTCCTGGGGTTCAGGTTCCTTTTCCACGAAGACAACATCCCGACTGATGAGTATTTGCTTCTTTACGGGGTCGAAGAGGCGGTAGGCCTTGGATTCTTCACTATACCCAACAAAGATACATTGTCTGCTTCAGGAATCAAGCTTGGTCCTGTCTTCCTTGTGCACATGCACCCATGCGTTAGAACCAAAAATGCGAAGATGAGAGATAGAGGGCTTCTTACCATAAAATGCCTCATATGGAGTCTTGTCCTTGACGGCATTCGTCATGGTCCGGTTGAGAATGTGTACGGCTGTATTGATAGCTTCACTCCAATAGGCTTTAGAAAGATTCCTCCCGCGGAGCATAGCAAGCCCCGTCTCTGTGGTGGTTCTATGCTTCCTCTCGGCTACCCCGTTTTGTTGAGAAGTATGTGCCGTAGTGAGTTGTCGCTTGATCCCATGCTTGCGACAAAATGTCTTGAACTCACTTGAGGTGAATTCTCTCCCCCTGTCTGTGCGGAATGTCTTGACATCCTCCCTTGTCTCCTTTTCAACTCTGGCCTTCCAGTCTTTGAATTTCTCGAAAGCCTGAGACTTTTTAGCCAAACAATATACCCAGGTCATTCTACTGAAATCATCCACAAAGAGAAGTGAGTACTTGGATCCTGCCCACGATGCTGTAGACATTGGACCACAAATGTCGGCGTGAACCAACTCAAGTGGTTTGCTGGCCCGAAACGAGGCCTCTTGTGGGAACTTATCCCTGTGTTGCTTGCCTTCTAGACAAGCCCTACAGACATCATGCTTGCCTGTAATTGGTGGAAGTCCATCCACCATCTTCGACTTCGACATTTCAGCCAAGATTCCATAGTTGACATGACCGAAGCGCTCATGCCAAAGTTTGGACTTTCCGTTGTCTTCATGTACCAACATTGCATTGAGACGGTACAGTCCATTCTCTTCAACGCCTTGAGCCACCAGCTGCCCATTGCCTTTGGATGTTACGGTGACCTTGCCATCTTGAAAGAGAACTGCCATGTTGTTTTTGTCCATCTGACTTACAGACAGTAAATTCTTGCAAAGATCGGGTACATAAAGTACTCCAGAGATATGCTTCTCCTCACCCGCCGTTGTAATGAAAGGAATGCTACCGATGCCATTTACTGGACATGTCCGGCTATCCCTGACAGAAACTTTGGAACCTGGGTGTGTACTTTCCATGGTTTTGAACCAAGCCCTTCTGTTGGACATGTGCTTGGAAGCACCACTGTCAACATACCAACCCTCTTTACCTTCACTGACTGCATATGCTGAACAATGTTCACTGAGTAAAAATAACTGTCCAGTCGTAACATTGGCAGAATCATTCTTAGGCTCTTCTTTGTTCTTGGCTTCTCTCTTCCGCTTTTTATCCGCCTTCTTCTTTCGGCATTCTTTGGTGGAGTGACCAAGCTTTTCACAGTAAAAGCACTTCATTTTCTTCTTGCGTTCAGCGTCCTCTGATTTCTTGGAATCCTTTGGCTTGCCTTTTCCAGGCTTGTCTTTGGCAACTAATGCCTTCTCGTCGGTTTGCGTAAAGAGTTTCTCTCGAGCCTCCTCCTGAGCCTCCTCCTGAAGTAGGAGTGGACCAAGCTCCTCAAAGGTGATTGGCTTAGTCCGTTGACCCGCAGTGACCGTAGTCACAAAACTTTTGAAACTCCGTGGCAATTTGTGGAGTGTGAGCAATGCCAATTGACTCGTGTCCACCTTCTGACCAACCATTGCGAGCTGGTCCCGCACAACTTTCACCTTTGTCAGATGATCATGCACACTATCACCCTCATTCATATCAAGATTATAAAGCTGATGCTGAAATTACATTTTAGAAAGGGAAAATCTGATTTGCTTACATTCATCAAGAATCCCAGAGAGGGGTGGAAACAGGTTAAGGGCCAAAAGAAAATGGTCATGGGCAATATCTCTGATGAGGAAATGTTGGAGTATGTCACCAAGCTCTATAATCATGCCAATGCCACAGAAATGGGAGATGAAACAATGTCATATGCTTCAGCCAGCCCTTTCACTTTTGAGGATGTTGAAGCAGGGTTGAAAAAGATGGCAAATGGCAAGGCCCCTGACCACATGCACCTGTGTGCTGAACTCTTCAAATGGACAGAAGACAGGGCACGACAATGGCTATCCCACATACTGAGAAACGCTTTACATCATGGCTTCCCTCCAGATTAGCAAGAGAATTGGGTTCAACCTCTATTCAAAGGAGGAGACAAAAAGTCAGTCACCAATTACAGGACTATAATGGTCAGTTCCACACTAGCTAAACTTTTTAGCACAGTGCTTGAGGCAAAAATCAGCAATTGGGTTGAAGAGACCAAGAAGAGGGCCATTGGCCAAGCAGGCTTCCGTAAAGAACATAGAACTGTAGATCACCTGGTCACATTAAGAGTACTCATGGATGAGAGCAAGCTCAAAGGAGAAACTCTTCTGTGTTGCTTTGTAGATTTCAAGAAGGCATTTGATACAGTGCCGAGAGGTGGCCTATGGAAAAGAATGCAAGACCTTAGAGTCCCTGCTCTAAGGGTAGGCATCTCTCGCATATACGAGAAGGTATCATGCAGACTCAGGCAAGAACATGGACTGTCAACCGCCTTCCAAAGTAATATGGGGGTGAAACAAGGTTGCCCTCTTTCACCCACATTGTTTGGAATCTGCATTGACAAGCTAGAAGAACTGATTAATGAATTTGCAGTAGAAGAAGGGATACAAGAGCCCAAGCTTGGGCTATGGACAATACTATTGCTCCTATATGCAGATGACATGGTTCTTTTCGCTAATGACCATGACTCCATGCATCAACTATTATAGGTACTACAGGTCTTTTGCACGGGAAGTGGGCTGCAAGTTAACACTGCCAAAACCAAAATGATGGCAGTATGCACCACCCGACCTGAACATCCCCTGGTTATCAGCTTTGAGGGCCGCCCATTGAATATGTTGATACCTTTAAATATTTGGGAATTGACATACCAGCCGATCACAGATGGTGGCAATGTGCACAACTAAGGCTTGATACAGGTTGGGGGAAGTACTATCAATTTGAAAACGACTGTAGGCACACTGACACCTGGAACTGGAAGATTCAGAATATGTTGTTTGATGCATATGTGGTTCAAACAGTGTTATATGGAGTAGAAGTATGGGGGGGGAGCATCTCTCTCTCCACATGGAATGAGATTGAAAAAATGCAGAAAGCTGTCCTACGAAGACATCTAGGAGTCAAGGCAACTACCCCTTATTCAGTCCTCTTATTGGAAACGGGCAGGCGGCCAATTGAATTCCATGCACTGAGATCAGAGTGATGCAGTACCTTGTGGAAATACAACAAATGCCAAAAGAAAGATTGCCACATAGAGCATGGACTCCTAGTATGAAACTTCAGAAGAATCATAAAAGCAAGATCATCTGCACAGGATGGGGGACAGATATAAGGAAATGGTTCAGCAGATGGAAAGTGGAATCATACCTGACTATGCCCCCTGAAAAGGTCAAGATGCAAGAATTCCAGTTGTCCCTACTATGCACTCTACAAACCCAATGGTTGACAGCAGAAAAGAGGACCAAAGCTAGAATACTATCAAGATCAAATAAATCCTTTATGCTGGTCATCTTTCATGACACCAGATGCCCCTGCTCAGCCATACATCAGTACTCCCATACCTCTTCTCTATCGCAGGAATATTGCCAGATTCCGCACACGGTCACATACCTTGGCAATAGAGACATGAGCTTGGCTAAATCTGTCGCGACATGTCAGAGGTTGCAGATTCTGTCATTCGCAGACAGTAGAGACAGAGGCACATATAGCCCTACACTGCCCCCGATACGCACACATCCGAGACGACTATTAGCAGATACTGGCAGACACCACTCAGATCTCGTCAGTTCTCCACTGCCTCTCCGGCAGCATTGGGATCTTTTGTCACTCGTCTTTTTTTGTACCGTCAAGAACTTGAAAATTCTTTACCCCTCCACAGCGGAGGAAATTTTTGTACTAAGGATTAGGTCCCATGGGTCATTTTTGGCCCCTCGAGGACAATAATAAAATTCTACTTCTACTTCTACTTCTCTCTCTTTCTAGTCCTTGAACATTTCTTGGTGAATATTTACTCTCTCTGTTCGTGCATTTGTGAGGACCGAGATAACAGGGAATTTTTCACAGCAAGCTGAAGCTCTTCCTCTATGAGCTTCAACAGCACATGTTGATCACTTTGTTGATCTATTGTGAGATACCTGGCCTAGAGGCAAAATATACTACAACGATGTGTCACACTGGTTATAGAGCCACACTGATCACCTATTATGGCATGTGACTTTTGGGGTTGGGGACTAGAGATGGACTGTCATCTACATTGGGATGTAGATATTGACATTGCTAGCTGGATCCACTTGCTTTCCACATGGATATGGGGGTCTAGTGTAGTTGATCAGCATTACCATTGTACCATGGAGCTTATCGTTCATCGACCAGCTCGTTCAATGTTGACAGACTCAGGTGTTGAAGGAGTGAGTTTTTTCATCCACTTGATCCACCTTTGTTTTCGAGATCCACAATTTCATTCTAAAGCAAATATATATTGATGTTAAGAACTGTACACAATGCATTGATCAGATTTAGGAAATGGGAGCAGAAACCTTTGGGATTGATGCTATAGCTGTATATGACCTCTGTAGGGATCAACGCTGTAAATAAATATATGGGTAGGTAGATAGGTAAGTATGCATAGCTAGGTAGATGCATATATGTTAAGTAGGTAGGTAGCTACATAACAAACATCTAATGCTGCTTCAAAAGTTTGTTATTAATCGGGTAAAGCATGTGGAATTCACTGTGCGACCAGTATAAATTTCAAACAGTAGAGTAGTGTTTTGGTTGTTTTGAAAAGGTGCTGAACCCCTTCTAACTGTCCTGTTGGGAATTTTCCGATCTCCTGTTAATGTTTATTCAGGTCTACATTCAGGGCCAGACCTCATACCGAAAATCAAACGTCCAATTCTGCAAACAGCTTGCAGCTGGCTCTACTCCCACCTGCAGAATCACAAAAAAAGATGGCACCTCCTGCAACTACACGCGCACCAGCAATAGATCTCCTAAGTGGAGAGTCTCTTCCAGACACATCTCAATCATCTGCAAATTCATCTAGTGCACAGCCAGTTCAGCCTTTGGTATCAGCTCTTGGTCAGCAAGGGTCATCAAATGTATTCAGCAATGGTGCAGGATTTGAAGCTGTACCGGCTACACCATCTTTTTACAGCAGCTCTCCTCAGCAAAATCAGCAGAGTTATATGCAATCAAATGGATTTCTTCCAGCTCAGTTAGGAATGTCCTCCCAACAGAGCAATTATAGCCAATTTCCACAGGCGCAGACCCCAGCCCAGTCACCTGGGCAGTTTCATGACAACAATTATGTGGTGCCTTGGGCTCAATCAACTGGCCTTTCATTGAGTTCTCAACAACAAGCTATGATTTATGGTCAGTCTGGTCCTCAAGTACAGGCTCCACAAAGTGCACAGCAGCTTGCCTTGACATACATGGGACAGGTACCTAGCGTGTCTCAGCCTACACCTCTACAAGTGTACGGCTCTCAGTTGCAACCTCAGCAGGCATATGGAGCTGCTCAAATTCAGCCTCAACAGAATTACAACTCGCTACCTTATGCATATGGCTCTCCTCAAGGACAACCACAGCAGGCTTTGAGTTTCAATCAGCAATCACCAAAAACACATTTACCTCCTGCCCCATGGAGTACTGAGAACACACAAGATGTTCCTCCTCTTCCTCAGCAAGCCCCACATTTTTATGGAAACACCTCTTTATCATCCTTTCCCCAATCGCCTGTACAATTCCCTGACAGGCAACAGCTATTTCAGCAGCAGCAGATTTTAGCTGCTGGGCAGTTCAATTCCCAGGTTGGCCCTACCAGGTTGCCTGGCCAAATGCAAAACCTCTCACTTCAAGGTGCACCAGGTTATTATTCACATTTGCAATCACCAGGCCAGTACACACAGCAAGCTGAGTATCCGTTGTACCAGAGGCCAGGTGCTCCCATGAAAGTAACAAAACCAGAGGACAAGTTATTTAGAGATCTGGTGGACTTGGCCAAAACAAATAAGGGAGGAACTTCTAGCAAGTAACAGACATAGTTGTGTTATTTCATTGAGATTGTTGTGCTATCTCAATGGTCAGTCACTCTCTTGTAGAAATCTGATCTGCTAGATTGTTGTAGTGTTTTGCAGTGGAAGTTTACATGTATATGCCTATTGTTTTAAGCTTAGAGAATCAGTTATGCAGTTTTGCAGATCTGCATTGTTAAGGTTCTTATTCCAATAATGAGTGTATATGATTGTTTGAACCAATTATTAATCAATCAGCATTTGCCTTGGAGCGGTTTTAATAGCTAAACCCGTGCTGCAGGATCTCACCTTTATGCAAGGTGATCAAGTTGATTAGTTTTGTTACTAGGTTGAGCAGCGTTCTTAATAGCTAAACCAGCATATAAGTTTGTGCTGCAGGATCTCACCTTCATGCCAATATGATGGGAGGATGTTGGGAAGGTGATCAAATTTATTAGTTTGTTACTTGAGGTCGAGCAGCCCCATAAAAAGAGCCCCCCCCAATGTGCATGGAAAGCTCCCCAAAAATGGATCACCTGCTTCTTTCCCCTGTTCTCTTCTCAGTTTTTGTAGGAGTTGGCTTCATCGTTGGCAGATGCATTGTTTCACTGCAAAGGACCATTCGATAAATGAGACATGATGATCAGGATTTGAGGAGGAAGAGGGTGGTGGGTGCAAGCATCTGACTATCTTTAATAAGCAATGCTGGCAATGACACAAGCCATAAAAAGAAAGGAAATGACACTGCTTTTCTGTTTAAAAGGACATACAGTACCCATCTGTAAGCTCTGCTGAAATACATGCCATTGGAAGTTACACTGGGGTGATTCGTCAGCCATGACCTCAGGCCTTGGCATGGGATCATCGATCTTGACTTGCTATCCCTGGAGACAAGCATTTTCTAATGTCGATTACATTTAGCTTTCACATGCATGATTAGAGATTCAGCAATTACATTTGTATTTAAATAGATAAACTCTTCTGTATCTTCCAAAATATGTTACCTTTTTCCAATATGGCTGAACTGATGGTCAGTATAGGTTACAAATGAGAGTTCATTAAGGCGACATATCTACAAATTTTTGGAGCAACCAAAATGGTTGATTGATTTTGGTATGGATGGTAGTGGCAAGTATACATATCTTGTTTTGCTTTCTTTAAATTTGTACTATGAGCAAGTCTTAAAAGTGTCTTGTGCATTGTATAGGATTTAATGAAATGCACGATTTGACCAAATATGTGAAGTGAAGCCTCTTCTTCGCGTGCACATGTAAATTATCGTGGACATGTAAATAGTCTCTATAAAAGCAACGGCAATGCATGCCAATCTTGAACTCGATTACAAAGTCGTCGAGCTTTAGATCTATTCATGTGCCTAGATTAATATAATATTTTGAAGAGAACAATCCCATATATGTTATTTTTTTATGAAGAGGAGCGAGTATACAAAAGCATTAATGTGTTAACCATTGAGGTGAGTTACCATGGCATGTTCAAAGAGACATTTGCATTTGTATTTGGATCAATAGCACATTGTATGAATAAGAAAACGATTTGGGGAGGTGGAGGAAGATTGGATATGTATTTCACTTCTCGATCGAACTTAGAAGTGATAATATGTTACAATTCAAAGATGGCCTTCTGCACTTCAAATATGGAAGAGAGGTTGGCTCTTTCCACCACCATTGCAGGTTTTCTTTTATTCCGAGGTTAAGTTGTTGGGTTGGTACCGAGTCTCGTAAAAGTCACTAGTTAAGCTAGCTAGTTCTCTTTCTCCTTTAATGTCTTCTGTGAAGTTACTTGGGAAAGGATCTTTTTGTTTAGTAATTTGCTCAGCTTTTAATTTTTGTTTGATGTTGGCAACCACTTGGAAATTATCAATCTCACCCACAGGGTTATTTAAAAAGCATAGTCCTCAGTCAAAAGTGTGTTGAAGTAGCTTATTTCATTGTGTGACTATCATGAATGGCTTGGAGATTTAATCAAAATTCTCAGAAGATTGTCCTTGTTGCTTTTCTACTCCTGTTCTATTATATACACCATGGGTTCATATCCTAACAAATAAATAAACATAGCAATAAGACAAGTAAGAGGACATTATTATGAAACATAATCTATCATAACAAGTACACACACAAATATGATGCAAAATGTTTAACTAAGTACCAGTTGTGTGGACTCACAAATAAGTTTAAAAGATTGGTTGTGTAGCATTTCCTATTTATACCATCAAAATTCCTAGAAAGAAAAAACAGCTTGGCTTAAGGAAGTGCCCCTCAAGGCCATATACTTCTAGCGCATCTTTTGTTTCGAAGTTGAGCAAATCACGAGGATGCACTACCACAGGAGTAATCACCTCAAGGTCGAGCTCATGTGCTATTACATAAAGAGCAAAAAATAATTATGCAAATGCCACACCTACAAAAATATAAGTTTAATTACATGTCATCATCAAAATCCTTGAGCACACGGCCCAATAAAGATTGTCCAACAAACAATCATCTTTCTCGTAGTGTCTACCCATTTCCTCGCATGCCTTAGCCATGTTTCTTGTCTCATGTTTTAGTTTCTACCCATAGATGCCTTGGCCATGTTCCATGTTTCTTAGCCAATGCATCTATGACTGTCTCCCTCCCTCGTGTAAATATGGAGCAAGTACTTGCAAACAAAGTGAAAGTCACATTAGCGAAAGGGGATGACAATACCCCATACTTTCAGACTTTTAGGGAAGAATAGAAACATTATGACCTACTATCCTTATGGCCTCGGTCATGACATACGTGCATAAGGTATGCGGGGAGGTGGTTTACTTGACTCTACAGCAAAGGATTGAATGACATTTTGAAAGATGTCCTTTCCATAGCTACGTACTCCATATCTCTTCCCTTTAGATGTCTCTACCAAATGTTTCTTATGTCCACCTTCCCCATGGTCACCTTCCTCAAGTACTACTTGGACAATAGTACTAGCCATCCCCATGACAATGAAGGATACCTCATGTGTGTCTTGGTCCCCCCTGTTTCCTACCATCATGTCTTTTATACCTTAGAGGATATCTAATCGGGTAAGAGATTATCACTAATAGATCCGTAGGTTGATTTATGGAGGATCTTAACCGATTAATCGTCAATGCCATTTTCCCTTTTTGTGGATTGTTATTAGCTAATGAAGTATTATAAAAATAGTTAAGGGATGGAGTACTTGCCCTAGATTCAATGTAGAAAAATGAAGCGATTCCTTGATATAAAGACTATTAGCATTAAGTTATATTACTCTTGTACTTACGTTGCGAAGAAGATACCATATGAATTTATAAAAAACCTTTGAATAATTTGATATGATACACTAAAAATCCATAGAAATTCGAATTTCTTTCAACTTGATCGTCAAGCTATTGTTGGAATTATTTGATTAGGTTTCAAGGCTTTGATCAATCCGTCTCCTTGTCTTGCAGTCCTCTCAACTCTCACGTTGCTTCTCCCTTGCGTCACCTTTGCTGCTACCGGAACTACTTCTCTTTTGAGGTGTGGAGGGCACTTGCTAGCTTTTCCTAGTATATTATCGTTTTGAAGAGCAGTCTTTTAGCGATTCTTTGAGTACAAGTAGCAATATAGAGCATGTAGGAAGGATAGCTAGCTTGATGCAGTTGAGGGTGTATCATGCGTAGGGGAAAGTGAATCTATACCTACATTATTGTTGTCAAGTGGAACCCATTCAATATGCCAACAAGCAATCTATTATTCCCCAATGAGCATGATTAGGTTCTCTACGAATGTTGCCAATGGAGATTGATTACTCTATTGGACACCACTTATAAGATCTCAGCCAAGGTCTTGAGCTTGAGGTTGTGGCTCCACCTCATGGATATCATCCATGACACATAGGCAGGTTTTGTTCAAGAATATACTAACACCTTCAAAAAAATCTATTTCTTTTTTTGATTTAAAAAAAAATATTGTGAGAAGTTGGAATTGCCTCCCAATATCTTGCATATGCAAAAATGGTTTTTTTCAAAATAGAACATACTAGCATCTCGTACATATGAAATATCTTTGGCACTTCCTTTACATACTCAAGACAATATCTAAATAAATTAAAACTTTTTCTTTTGGGCCAATGCATAATTCGGTAAAGCCATGTTCAAGGAATATATTGCACATCGGTAACTTGCCTGACCCAACAACTTATGAATAAATAGTACATATTCCAAACTTGAATATGAGACTTTAAAAATATGAAAATATTGTGAATGAGATTGTTAAATCATTTCACATGCTATGTTGCATGTGAAGCATGTATCCTAAACAATACTGGGATGCAACTATTTATCCAAAAACATCAAAAATTTGTTCTACAGATACATGCACCCATGTAATCATTCAAAAGTGCACTACATAAGCTTCCCCTCAACCAAAAGATAGACAAATTTGAGAACATTTGGTATGGTTTAAGGGGCCGGGCCTCCAATCTTGTGCTCAAATTATGCACACCTATTTGAGGGCACAATTCATAACTTTTTCTTGATTGGTTGAAAACTAAAAGGATTGAAGAAATGGAATCATACTTATGAGACTAGTGCACGATAGTCTTAAAATATTTAAATTTGGCCATATTGGTGTCTTTATTCACCCTAGAATGGATGAATTGCATATGCGAGATCTTTAAATAAATCCAACACTATTTATCATTTTGCATTGCTTCTTTTTCCATGCAGTTCTTTTGCTATAAGGTCCATAAGCATGTCAAATGCCATTGCATTTCACAATTTACACCATCAAAACCGCTAGTGTGCCCTTTGGCCTATTTATTTTTCTTTTAGCATCTTAGGCTACATTGCACTTGCTTTGTAGGGGGGGGGGGGGGGGAACTAGTATATCCAATTTGTTGATGTGTATCGTTGGAGTGGGAAAACATGGTGGCTGAAATTTCACATCTCCCATGTGGGCTTTCAAAATTCAATGCCTCCCACTTTGGCGAACCTTAAGTATGGTACATGAAAAGTTGCATCTTCCGGCATCATGCTATAGTGCAGTGTACCTCCTTCCAACTTAGACGGTCATTCTTTCTCATTTATTCGGGTAAGTTAGACTCATCATGTTCCTTTTCTTGCTTGCTTTACAAGCTTGTTGGTCTGTATTCTAGTAGTTTATTGATTATCGTGGCAATATGCAGGTTGTCATGCCTTGCAAGAGAACCAGATAGAGGTTGGTACTTAGGACAGGTGTAAAGCTTAGTTAAGGCACAAGGTCTAGATTGAGGGGTGAGGAAACACCACTGAAACGATAATGGAAGACATGTTTGCAACGTTTGCAGAGGGACAAACAAGTCTCCTTGCAGAGCATCGGCAAGTAGTAGTGGTAGATGCATGCATTTGAACATTGCCATCAGAGAGAATAACATGAGCTATGGTCTCATAGTTGGTGGGAGAATTTGAGGTAGCAACACCAGGCCATTTCAATGACTATCAATCTTGAGTCTTCAAAATATTTATCGTGCAAGTGAAAATTTATAAAGTGACAACTCTACCAACACCTCAGGAGTGCACACCCAGGTGAGTTTACTCTCTCACTTAAGAGAGGGCCAATGCAAAGTGAAAGGGGTACACAACCTAGATCAACTAGCTGCTAAGAGAACAGCATTAGCTATGTTAGTGTCCAATGAAACAAAAGTGAAATGGCTTGGATGCACAATTTCAAAGATGTTGTCAATCTAAAGGACCAATGTGGCTCCAATGATTGGCCAGAGAATGGAAGTAATGTAGCTCCCATTCTGATGTGAGGAGTCTGCAAGCATCAACAAAATGAAAGAAGAAAGTCATTGCTAAGTGACATTATTCTACCACAACAACATGAGAGTCTCCAAGACATCTACAAAAAAGGGACGGGATGCAAACAGTTTGATGAGCACATCATAGCATGCTTGACACAATGTAGGTTGGTAAATGTCATTTGCAATAAGCTAGATTGTCTTGGAGATCATGTGATTATCCTAAACTAGCCTGATGGTTGAAATTTTCTTTGTATTAGTTTTATTGTTGAATTTCCACCATATAAGGAATTCACATTTTTTATGTGGCAAAAGGAATTCATATTTTAAAAAAGAGAAAATATATGTGTAATGTTCTAAATCCGGACTGGATGGAATCCTAGACATGCCAAGTGAATGTCCTAGACTAGCCCTGTGGTTGGAATAGAATTGAGTTGTAAACAAAACAACATAAGATCTATAACCAAAAGCCTCATGATTTGGGATATCTCTAAACTTCTTTTCAATGTCCAGACACAAATGCTATTTCTTTCATGCGTTACATATGTTTTGTAGTTTTTTCAAGGAATTGAAAAGACTGTGAAACATATCCAACATATGAAAGAAAATAGCATCATCAGAGAGACTTTAGACATATACAATTCTTGAAAGACAATCGATTCTTGAAAGAGAATCAACATAAAGGAGAATATAAGAAGAAATGCTCAGCCTAATTGTACACATGTTACTACACCCAAGCCATATGTATGCATACTTCGCATATTTTGGCATAATGTGTTTGCTTCGCATAGGCCAAAGTCAATATCGTCCTTGAGGGGTCTCCTTTAGGGGCAAGGGCCATATTGATAAGCCATATAGGCAAGGGCCATATTGACAAGGCATATGTGTCCTGGTGGCATCATTCACCTACCAAAAATAAGCAACAATATATTTCACATGCTCTATGAAAAATATACTTTAATTGACATTCTTTGTGTGCCTGAAAGTCTATTTCTAGCCACTAAGTTAAGGTGATAGTCCTAAACTAGCCTGGTGATTTCTTATGCGCTATGTTTTGTTATATTGTAACGAATGTTCTTTGCTTTTCCAATCATCTCTATGGTTGAAACCACTTTTTTTTTCAATAGTTTGATTTATGTTCTTAATGTGTCCATCGGGCATGTTCAAAACTAGCTCGCTAGTTAAACTAGCCTGGTGGTTCGAACAACATGTTGTTATAATTTAATTAATAGTAGTTAAATGTTTTTTAATAGTTTAATTTATGTTAATAGGTGCCAAGACCCCATGGTTGAATCAGCCAGATGGTTGGAAAAACATGTTCTTAGAGTTTAATTACTAGCTTAATTTATGTTTAATTAATAGTGTAATTGAGAGCCCTAACCTTTCAATCAATCAAAGGATCTGCATTATAAGCCCTGGTATGTTAAGAAACTCAAAGACAAGATTGTGTGTTATTTGCAAAACACATATAGACTTTGACCTATGTGGAAAGCTTTGAATGACTTGATATGCAGTCATATTGGAGCATTGCTTCATGGACATAAATGCCCATGTATCGCACATGAATTCTCGATTTGCAGCCACCTAGATTCTTGTCATGCAAGGGAGACTAAGTTTGGTAGCCTAAGGTCTATATTGCCATATTACCCAATTAGTTCTGAGCGACATTTGTCCCTTTGGATCTATCATTGGTATACACGTTCACACATTTGACACCAGCTCAATCTCTTGGCATTTAGCAGTTCAGCACATTAGTCTGACACTTGGTAGAGTGATCGTCCTTGGATTCAAGATTGTTGCATTCATCTTGGACACACATATGCCATCCATGTACAATCATACTTATTGACTATTTTTGGCATTGGTTCCTACATAGATCCATCAACCTTCTATAGCCTCTTGGCTAAGCCCGACACACTTTTGTCATCATTGTATTGTAGGCTTGATCCTTGGCACACAATTGTTTTTCCATCACATGACTTGGTTCACAGATTGACATTCTTAGTGGTAAGCCCCCATTGGAAACTCAAGCACAAGACCCCAATGGCAGCTTTCATATAGTGCTATCATGGATAGACACTCTTGTTGATACATAGGTAAGCCTCTTGCAAAAAGCACCAAACCGCATCTAGCATGAAGTTATTTAGATCACATAGTTGATGATACATGAGTCATGACTTTGGATGAGATCCATTAGTGAAAAGAGAACCTACTTTGACCATTCATTGCCATAGAGTATGTACTAGTTTATGATGTAGACTCAAGCATCATTGGTCTTAAGAGATCAGATGCAGATTTACCACATGTTAGCATGGATCAGACTTCATGTTCTTATCATCCACATTTGACGGTTAGCTCTTAGCATGGGTCACATTTCGGTAAGCCCTCAGCTCAAGGCACGCTCTCATTCACATCAACAAAGTCTGGTTCTAGTGATGTATAGCCATCACATTCATCATGTATCCGACTCCATCTACTATTACACCAGATATGCTGATTAACAACAGAAGTGATCATGCAGATTTACAGTAGGCAAGTCCTCAATATGTGGCACTCACATCTTCTGCACCATGCAATGATACATGCCACAGTGCATTCAACTCCTTAGATGATTCCATTCTAGCATCCATCACTAATGCTTTAACCTCTGACATGGAGAACATATCTTTTAACGTAGTTTTCATCAGTGATACACATTAGCAGTTCAGTCTTCATGACATTCCAACAATCATGTTGCATTGTATCATGCTTGGATCCAATTATTACTACCTCCGATCAGCAGATCATTTCTCAGCATGAGGATATTTATGCATCATTGCAGCCCTGCCCCAATGTAATGGACATCATCAAGTTTAGCCATGGCGCAACCGGACGAACCTCAGTGTTTTAGCATGCACTTATTATACATTCCTTACTTGATGCAGATTAGTGGTTGGATCCAAGACTTTAGATCAGTCCCTACATCAGCATGTGGTACCTCATATGCCTCAGGGACATCTAATATTTTCTTAGTTGTATTTAAGGCTTTTAGGCCTTTATACCATCAACTCCACCTTGAGTCTATGACATATGCTACATCCCATGCCGATAGATGTTTAGCCATGCACAAAATAGATAGCATTTAGCTCATGACAGTTGAGTACCTTGTTGATTTTATGGGCCTTTTCTTCAGTAGAGTAGTGTATCATACTGGTAGCTTTGGATCTAGCTTTTATGCAACCCTTGGATCACTCTGTCCACACCGACCATGCGGTGTTCTTCAATATTGTAACATTTGATAGAGATTATATTTCTACTGCAGCATACCTCACATATTGTAGTCAGCTCTATTGGGTTGGCGACACTCTTATATGTCATAACCTACTAGTTGCATCTTCACAGCTACACCGACTAGCTTCATATAGGGATGCCTCTTCTACAGAGTAGTTGCACACTCCACGATGACTCATGACATGTTCAGCTTTGACATGATCGATATGCAGCCATATGCACTATTCTTTATGCAATCTTTTGATTGACTAGTATTTGACCCAAGTGGACTTCTTATTTTTTGGATTTCCTTCCTCGTCCCTTATGGGTTTTACTCCCAAAGGTGAAGTGACCCACAACTTATTAGGGGGGAAATGCATGTTATGTGTAGGATCACATAAGTTGTACTCATTGTACAAGCTTCTGCTATGTGGTCATCACTATGCTCACATGTGCACATACTATGATTCTTTTCAGTTTTGGATGCTATCATATGGTCCAAAATGAAATCCATAGAAAGATCTTGTATGTGCACCCTCTACTTACCCTGTGCAATTTAATAGGGGTGCACCATCTAGATAGGGCATTATGGGCAAACCCTAACCCTAAGGGGTTCTCATGTATATATGTATGATTTTTGTCAATACAACATAGTGTACAGGTAGCCCTCTCTCTCTCTCTCTCTCTCTCTCTTTCTCTCTCTCTCTCTCTCTCCCTCTCTCTCCCTCTCTCTATCTATCTATCTCTCTCTCTGAGTGATGCAGTATCTAGTGGACGTGCAACAAATGCCAACAGACAGATTACCACACAGAGCATGGATAGCAAGTATGAAACTTTAAAAAAACCATAAAAGCAAGATCATCTGTACAAGATGGGGAGCATACATAAGGAAATGGTTCAGCAGATGGAAAGTGGAATCATACTTGACTATGCCACCTGAAAAGATCAATCTACAAGAATTCCAGTAGTCCTTACTGTGCACCCTATAGGCTCAATGGTTGATAGTACAAAAGAAGCCAAAGTTAGAATACTACCAAGATCAAATAAACCCCCTATGCTGGTCATCATTCATGACATCAGATGCCTTTGCTCATCCATACATCAACACTCCCATCCCTCTTCTCTATCGTTGTTCGTAGGAATATTGCTAGATTCCCCGCACTCGATCACACACATTGGTAATAGAGAAAGGAGCTTGGCTAAATTTGCCACGACATGCTAGAGTTTGCAAATTTTGTGATTCAGAGAGACAGTCAAGATGGAGGCACATGTAGCCCTACAATGCCCCAGATATACACATATTAGGGACGACTACCAACATATATTGGTAGACACCACTCAGCTCTCATTAATTCTCACCATTGCCCCTCCGACAACGTTGGGATCTTTTGTCACCTGTCTTTTTTCGTACCGTTAAGAACTTGAAAATTATTGACCCCTCCACATCGGAGGAGATTTTTGTACTTATGATTAGGCCCCATGGGTCATTTTTTCCCCCCCGAGGACCATAATAAATTCGACTTCTAGTTTTACTTCTCTCTCTCTCTCTCTCTCTCTCTCTCTCTCTCTCTCTCTCTCTCTCTCTCTCTCTCTCTCTCTCTCTCTCTCTCTCTCTCTCTCTCTCTCTCTATCTCTGTCTCTCTCTCTCCCCACTGTATCAAGGATGGTGTAAATTGCACCATCTAGATAGGGCATTAGGGGCAAACCGTAACCCTAACCCTAACCCTAATCATAATCCTAACCCTAACCCTAAGGGATTCTCATGTACATATTCATGATTATTGTCAATACAACATAGTGTACAACTAGCTATATCATGTGCACTCCTCTCTCTCTCTCTCTCTCTCTCTCTCTCTCTCTCTCTCTCTCTCTCTCCCCCCCCACTTTAAGAATAACATCTAATAAACGATATCATATCATGGAGTGGAATGAGTTTTTAGGTGACCTAATATTGTGTAGAACACCAAATTCAACTCTTATTTCTAGTGTTCATTATGCTACAATTATGCTAGCTTCAAGATATAAGGGTTAATTGACATCATAGGAACCTTCAAACATTTAATGTATACTTATAGAGTTCCTCTAATCATGAATGAATGGTACTCATAAAAAAAGTTATGTGTAGAATACTTATATATGGGATAATTCAAAACTACAAAAGTGAGATTTAATGTGCAACCTGTTTTGATAGTTGAGATTAAGAGTACTTACTCTCTTTTATTTATAGCCTCTATTGTGATGTGGTGACTTTTACCTATGATAGGACTTTATTATTGTTAATATATGACACTTTGTGAATATTATGTGTAGTGTATAAAGATGCATGTTTATGAAATGTGACTTAAAATGCAACCCACTAGGCTAACACTCTTGTCAATTGCTAAGTCAATCTTGCCAATCGTATATTTTAACAAGTTTTCTCACTCTTACATGTTTGATATACTTATAAAAACTTTGTAAAAAATGCTATTTCCAAGGATCCTACACAAAGTTTCAAATTTGAGTTTTTCCTTGTTGAAAAACTATGTTACCATAGATTTGTGAGAATTTTGTAATCACATGTAATGGTTTTTTATGCTCCTTATATTTTTAAGAAGTAGTCACATGAGTCTACTTTAAGCTCGAGAGAGGGAATTGTGAGAAAAAACATCTACATCAAGTTGTGATTTTTTTGCCAAAACATCAAAAGGACACTTTTATGTCCTACTATGTCACCAAACTAGCACTAAGAGATAGAGAAAGGGCTACCATATAGTCACTATAGGCACCCTTCATCATGGTTTCTACCAGTTGGGTATACATGAAAGCAACATCTGCAACAATGATTACATCTATTATGCAAGATGAAGAATTATGACATGTTAGATTTGGCCACATGAGTTATAGAATTTATAGAAATACAATGTGTTTTCAAATATGCCTTCATTGGCAACCCCTCCAAAACATGTTTGAAAAGAAACACTCCAATTGGGCTCAATCTAAGATTGTTTGGATTGTATTGGCCTTTGATGGAAATATATTTGTCACCCAGTATGGAAAAGATGCATAGAAATTCCTTTCCAAGGAATGGATTTGTTTGGACAGTTAGAAAATTATAGCTTATACACACTGATGAGTGTTCTCCCATGAGGACACCATCCTCGAAAAAGTATTTGTATTTTGCGACCTTTATAGACGACTCTTCCAGATCTACTTGGGTCTGTCGACAAGCTGGATGTATTTATGTGTTTTTAATAGTTTGTCGCCATGGTTGAAAACTGAATACGTTGCAAGTGTAGACATTAAGAATAGATGGATGGGTCGAGTACATGTTACATGTCTCTATGTCATGTTTGTAGAAAAAGGCAATTATTGACTATGTTAAATGCCTCTGTGTTATATTCATTGGAAAAAGGCATTACCTACTAGTGTATACTGCCATGCACCCCTTAGCAAAAAGGTGTTGGTAAGACAAAAAATAGATCTTTAATGGAGATGGCTAAGTGTATGGTCAAGGGCAGAAGGCTACCTCATAGATTTTAGATGGGAGTCATTATGTGTGCTACACATGTTTTGAACAAATGGCCAACCAAAGCCTTAAAAACCATTACACCTTTGAGGCTTGGCATGATAGGAAACCCATTACCTGATGATGTTTGGTTTCATAGCATATATTATATCCTTGAAATGCATGGTTGTTGGAAATTATAGTGAAAGGAAAGGATACTATCTCTACAAACTTTATACAGAGGATTCCTGTAAGTAGATATGGTATTTCCTCGAAATTTATATTTTAGCCCATGACTGAGTTAGTGAGACAATTTATTGTAGGCTCATAAGAAGTGTTTGGTTTCTATAAATAGAGATATGGTATTGTCTAAAAAATTAGATTTTAGCCCATGACTAAGACAGTAAAACAACTTGTCATAGATTCAAAAAAAGTATTTTCAAAAGTTGCTCCCATTGCCATAGTAAAAAATAGTCTATAGGGGTTGCTCCCACTACTAGTAAATGGTAGTTCATTGGCAAGCAAAAATTCAGCAATTATAACTTGCACAATAGGATTTGGATGCTCCATAACATGGTAAGGAACAACCCAAAACTCATGAGGTTGTGGAGGACAATTATCAAAGTAGAGAGGGCTACTATACAAGAAGTAAAACAATCCCTAGATGGTTGAAATAGACTACACGATAGCAAAATATTGGCTCCTCTTCCAAGTAGGAAACAGGCTGATTTACGAAGTTCTCAAAGAGCTCAATATGCTAATATAGCTTGCTCAATGTGCTAATATAGCTTGCTTGAGCATATTTTGTGATGCAAATGAACCTAAGAGCTTTGAGGTTGTGAGAGAGAGAGAGAGAATTTGATAAGAGCCATGCTGGATGAATTGGATTCAAAATTCATAAGAACAACACATGGAATGTGGCTTGAGGTGTCTAGAGGCAAGAAGTCTATTGGCACAAAATGGGTCTACAAGGTGAAATGGAAATTTGATGGTATCGTTGATGGGTACAAGGCAAGGTTTATTGCCAAAGGCTATTCTTAGCAAAAGCGAATAGATTATAATGAAACCTTTGTCCCCACTTTTCTGGGATGACAACTTGTAGGTGTATTGTTTCATTTCCTATTCATTATGTGTGGAAATTACATCTATTGGACATAAAAATAACTTTTTTGAATAAGGGACTTGTAGGAGGAAGTCTATGTAAGTCAACCCATTGTATTTAGCCTAGATAAGAAGGTAAAGTGTGTATGTTTTGTAAGGCATTGTATGGTCCTCTTATGGTCTCAAACAAGCTCCACAAGCTTAGTATGAGACAATACACACTTATTTGACAACCAAGGTTTGAAAATTAGTCCAACTAAAAGTACCCTGTATGTCAAGAGAGTTATGTGGATTATTTGCAAGTCACAGACATGAATGGCAACAAGATTTCGAAATTAATAATGATCTTGAAGCCTCATTTGAGATGTCAAATTTGGGGCTATTGCATTATTACTTGGAACTCAAATTATATAGTTAAAAGAGGGCATTGTCACTGAAATAGTCCAAGTATAGACATGGGTTATTACATGGTTTTGGAACGTAGAATTGTAAGCCAATTTCAACTAGGATTCAACTTGGGCTTAAGTATTCATGTGTAACAATAGTGAACGTTTGGATGCCACTCTTTATAGTAAGATTGTTGGGTACCTGATTAACCTATGCAACACACATCTTGACATTCAGTACAAGGTGTTACAAGTAAGTAAATATATGGCATTTTTACATACTTGTACGACACACAGCATCTTAGATTGTTTTATGCCAGGGGTGACTTTCAATTCCATGCATTTATGAATTCAAATTAGGATGGTGACTATGATAGCAAATAGACCACCATCGGGGTGCATTTCTTTCTTAGTAGCCTATGAATATCTTGGGTGAGCAAGAAACACCCCTTGTAGATCTCTTCATGTGAAGATAAGGAAACCTTTACAACTATAAGTGAGTGTATATGGCTCAAGAGATTGATGGCAGATCGTCATGGGTTTATGCAAAAACCTACTCCTATTCTCACTAGTAGTCAAATGCTGTTGTAGTAGCATGGAATTCTATGTTTCATGCATTCACAAAACACATAGAGGTACATTATCATCATGTCAAATAGAGAGTGCATGCAGAGAGATCAACTTGATCAATTTTCCTACACACCAATATCTAGTACAACTTTTCAACAATGCACTACCTAGAGAAAAGTTTGAAGCTTTTTGCAAATATTTAAGCCCACTAGCTTTTAGTGATTGATTTATTTGTTTGTACATGCTTACATTACCTATATAGGGGGTTTGTTAGAGTATCAGTATTGTGGTGTGAACCTACCATCGGGGCACTTTACCCTCTAGCTAGGAGGTTCTTTGCGCCAGTAGGGCTAGTACTGGGATTAGATTACCTATGTAGAGGATGTATATCTTCATTTTGGTCTTTCTCTTTGTAACACACACTCATGCAATATTTATTGTTTCTGTGTATTCTATATTCACTCTCTCAAACAATAAGGCCATGCTAACATAAATCAATGACTTGAGGTTAGTGTGATTGAAGAGGCTATGTGCTTCTTCTTCTTCTTGAAAAAAAAAAAACACAGGAATAGGAGAGAAAAAAAAACACAAGAATAGGTTTTTTCTTTGTGGCTTCTTTATTACGTCATCATCAATGTCATTACTATTGAAACAATAGGAGGTTGATGAACAAAATGGCATCTAAAGCTCAAGAACTTGCCTTTGAGGGGAATGGGACGAATTTGGACCTTCGCCTATGCTTTAATAATTTGTGCTTTCCTTAAAAAGCATTAGGATGGGTACATACTAATATCTTTTTTCTAAGCATAGTACATTATATCATTTATGTGATGGAAAAAGAGAAAGAACTATTTTGTATTAATATCAAGAGAAAAATCCTTCTAAAAGTAGCATTGTTGTATAATTTAAGTTCATATCTAAGTGAAATATTATCCACTCATGTGCCTAAAAATTTAACTGACATATATCAATGAATTTGTTCTCTTTCTATTGAAAATTTCACTTTGACCAATTTAGATAATTTGTAGAGATAACATGGTAAACCCTTTAAGTAAACCAATTTACATTTAAGTAAACCGATTTATAAAATTATATACACAAATTAAAACTATTCATGACAACAATATAGATTAATAAGCATTTCTAAATAGTCTTAACATCAAGATTGAAAGTTTTTGCTTATTATGGGCATATCATAGAGACACACCTTACGCAATGTAGTTGCCAATATGCATGTGAGGTGACCTCGAGGTGACATCAAAGTTAACTTCAAAATATGTTAAATAAAATCTATTTGTGTAATGTTAACATGATACATATCTTTTTTTCCTTACTAAAGTTCACAACTATATGCATTTTAGTATTAACTATACTGACAAAATCACAGTTTAAAGTGCATGTTGTGGCCGAAAATGAATAAAAGTCATTCTGTCAATTGATGTCCGATATTATTGTAGTTGTTAAAATGATGCCACCTTGCATTTATGGATGTATTTATAGAAGGCATGCTTACTTTGATATAAAAATTTGGTAAAGCACCTAGCTTTACATAGCTTGTCTTTTTTGTTTCACATTATTGATAGGATATAATACTATTTTACCTTTTTTGTTCAAATTTTATTAGAAAAGATGTAAATTCTATCAAAATTTTAAAATTTTACCATAGGATTTTCAAATATTGGTGAAATTTTTATGGTTTTTATAAATTGAGGCACAAAAACTTTCACAACTAATATTAACGTTTAACTTCTTAACAAAACTAACACAAAAAATGATAGATGCTTACATAGAAATCATGCCTCAGTTCACAAGAAAAAAGATAAAGACAAAGAGAAAAGCCCAATTCATGACTTATGCTCGATGTCTAACATGATTAAAACAATGTAATGCTAGGGCTTGTCACTTGTCTTCTTCTTTTAGTTATTATTTAATAAAATGAATTCATGACTATGACACAACTTGATATCATTTCAATTAAACATATAATACTTATCATTTCATGAACCTTGACCATGTTTAAATGTAGACTTTGCTTTATAGTGTTCTTGGTTTTAGATTTGATTATTTTACCAAAAGTAGTTTTGGAAACAAACCTTTTGGAATAAGAAAAAGCATAAGGGTGCTAATGGACTTGTGATTGATGCAGCTATCTTTTGAATGTTTTGAATCTATTTGCAAATAGCTATCATCATGATGATTTCCTTTATCTTTCCTTTTTGTTTGCCTTTTGGTGTTGAGGTTTTCTTTTGAGTTTTCATATCTTCCTCTCATATCTTATCATTCCTCCTCCCTTGACTCAATTGCCAACATCTACTGCATTATAGTTTATTGCCATTGCAATGAAAAGGAAACTTGAGGTATTTGATTTTTGATTGTTCTCCTCACGTGTGATCAACGGCGTGTGATACTAAGCAATTTGGACCAAGTTTACATCGACCTTTGTTTAGGAAATAAATCAACCTAAATTAGGATCAAGGGCAATTTTGATATTTGGATGTGTTGTCGATTCACAGAAACAGCAAGGAATATATGAAGAAACGTCACTTTGATCAAGATTTTACATGCCATCTAGTTGAGGCATCTCTTATTTGCAATTGGAAATCCTATGGTCCTCTATACAAACTATAGCAAGAGTGTAGCTTTTGGTTCCAAGGCAAGAAGAGCAATCTGATTCCAAAGGTGAGGTAAACATTGCAATTGACATTCAAGATTATTGAGACATTTCAACTAGTTAGAAGGCAATGTGGTAGACTTTGGGTACTAAGGCAACTTCAAAATGAAAATGTATCACTTTAGCAAAGGATAGATCTATACATAAGATTTTATAGCACCTTTGGTTACATCATGGAAAGAATGACCATGACTTTGGTGAAGTTTAAGCCTAAAATCACAAACATGGAGAAAGCACATTGAAATTTTAGAAATGAGGCGAGTAAATGTGAATGCTATGTGTGACTTTAGCTATGAACTATGCAAATTCAAAATCAGATCCCACATTTTTAGCACTAAGTTTCAAGTTCTTCAATTGATCACTCTGCAAGTACAAGGCTTTGAGTGTGTCTCTTTATGCAAGTATAATGCTTTGAGTGTTCCTCTTAGTAATTTGATTGAGCATTCCACAAGTATCTGAGAATAAGGGAGAGGGGTAGTGTTACTGCACACAAGAGAGAATATCTATAATATAAATCAATTAAAATTTTGAAAAGTATCCATACAAGATAAGGTTAGGGTTAGGTCTCAATGCCTTAGCATACTAACTCAGCCCACTCACTAACCTATGTACATCTCATGAGAAGTAATACTAGCTTATTCTGACAATTTCCCTTTAGTTCAAGGTCTCATGTTTATGACACACAAAGACTTTATCTGAATCTTGAAATTTTTCTCTTGGCAATTCCTTGATGGATAGGTCCACCTAGTTTTCTTTAGAGGAATAGTGGAAGGGTTGAATTTCTTCCTCATCACTTTGATGTGATAGGCAATATTGATATACTTTGTCTTCTCGTGATCTTTTGGATTCTTGCTATAGCAATTGTGTGCATGTTACCACAAAATATTGTAGTTGGAGTACAACAAGTGCACCTAGAAGCCTTCCCAAACATATTGCTATTAAATCAATATATTTTGATTTCGATGTCAACCAAGCAAGTGTACTACTTCTTGCTTGACCATACTATGCAATGTTGATTGAGAAAGAATATAAAGCTACTTGTTTTTTCCTCCACCTCAATGTACATTACAAAATCCAACTAGGTGTGGTTTTTTATCTAGACACTTTAGATATGATAGTTGATGCTCTATTGTACATTTGAGGTACTTGAAGGTATTTTTACTACTTTCCAATGATGCTCACATGGGTTTTCCATAAATTGGTTGACTAAAACTATTGAATAATCGATATCCCACATCATATAAAACTTTGCCAATATAATGTAACATCTTGGAACTACTCACGGTCAATCTTAAAAGTATCCTTTGTGACAGATTTTTTTGACTTTACGTATGCATCAATCTTGCTATAGCGAGCTCTTAGAGCTTCTTTTGAACCATGAAGTACTTTCTTTATTTCGCATACCATATGCTCTTTTCCTTCTACCTCAAAACTTGGTGGCTTTGCATGTATACTTCTTTCTAAAGATCTCCATTGGGGAAAAAAGATTGGCATCCATTTTGATGGATACATAACTCTAGAGTGCATGCAACTAGTAGTAGCAATTTGACTATCCTCATTTGGATCGCTTGTAAAAAATATTATTACAATTTACTTTTTGTTAAGGGTAAAATTTGCAACCAATTTGGCCTTGCATATTTCTATCATTCCAGTTGCACTAAGTTTGACTTTGTAAATCCGTTTGCAACCAACTATGTTTTTGTTTGGAAGTTTACAACTTGCTTTTCATAATGCCTTCATATTCTTCCTCTATTGCTTGAATCCAATGATTGGATTTGGTCTCTTCTTTGAAAGGAATTGGCTCATTGTTGACATGTGTTGACATTTGTTACTAAGCAACATAGACCTTGCTGTTAGGCTTCTTATCCTTGACAATGTCTTGTGCTTCTTCCTTAGTTATCCCACCTAGCTAGGTTGAGGTTTTAATTTTGATGTACGACGATCAACTTTTTGAAGTTTCCTTAGAGAGCTTGATGACTCTAATGTTTTAGATTGTTGCTTAGTACATCTAATGTTGCTTGATCTTGATGCATCTCCTTTATTGCTCGTATCTGTGCTATTTCTTTTATTTGATTTAACTTAAAATTCTCTTGATCTACTAGATCATGACCGTGATCGTGACCTATACTTTCCTTTGGCATTTCCTAAAAAATAACATCCCAATTGTAGAACATGTTGGTTGTTATTAGATTGTGTCATTTGTATGGTTTCTTCTCTTTTGTTTATCTAACAAGCATACATTTCTCACCCTTTGATGCAAACTTGGTCCTTTTGTCCTTTTGGATATGAGCATAGGGTATTGAACAAAATACTAAAAAATGTCTCATTGTTGGCTTGTCTCTTGTCCATTTTTTTATAATGTCATACTTTGATTGCATTGGTTGGTGAAATACTAAAAATGGTCTCATTGTTGGCTTGTCTGTTGCCCATGCCTTTTCAAGTGTCACATCTTTGACTAGTTGCATCTGAACCATTGTCCAAACTTTTTTGGCAGATGGACACACCACGAAGAGATGGAAGACATCTTCTTAGGACCCAGGACAACCTCTATATTTGCCATTCCCTTTTCCAATCCTCAGCCCCCTCAAGTTGGTCCACACCGCTTTATGGAAGATAAGCTAGAGCAGCATAGACATCTTCTTGGAGATAGATTATGACCAAGTGTTAAAAAACCTCTGCTTCCAGCAATGAGAGGAGTCAGAGGTATTCCATATAGCATTTAGGATCGAGATCATGTCTCCTATGTCTTCATACGAATTGGGCACATGAAGCAAATGAGGGGAGAGGATCCAACTAAACTCTAAAGCGTAATTTAGAACTGCTCTCCCCTTCCACCAAATGTCCCCTTCCCAAAGAGATAATCTATTAGTTACAAATAGAGCCTCATGGTTCAAGTATCATTTTGCATCTGAATTTATCACTGTGCCACAACTTGTATTTATGATTTTTTTTGTAGATTTGATAAGTATTGATGTGTAGCTTTGTTACATTTCCATCTCTCAGGAGATTTTACTCTTGAATATATGAACTTTGAAAATGCTTTCCCTTGTCTTTGGAGTTTGTTTTGGACATATCTCCTTTGACTACATCATTGTATCATGTCCATTTCCTTTCGTTTCTCCTTGAACTAGAATTGTAGCAAGTGCATATAATGTTATTTCTTGCAATAACTACAACCTTGATATTGTCATATAATGATGGGGTTAGAGTCATGAGAATCTACTCTACAAACTCTACATCTTGAAGTGTTCATCCCATGTTTTTGTTTTATATTTGAGAATACACATTTGTGTCAAGTTTTCCACGATAGGTTCACTTTCTTCCATTCTGACTTTAGGTCCAACCAATTCATCTATAATTTTATCTATAAGAATACACATTGGTGTCACATGTTCATGACAAGTTCATGTTCTTCTATTCTCATATTAGCTAGTTTTGACTTCAAGGTTAAGCTATTCATCACTAATGGCTTCCCCTCATATATTCTTGCCGATTTCCCCACAATTTTGACCATTTTTGTGTGTGCAAAAGTTAGGTTCATTATCTATCCAAAGATTGTATCTTTTTAAGCTTGCCATAGTGGCTTATTGCCCAAGTGTATTGAGAGTGTACTAGACTCAACCCACACATTAGCATCTGTCAATATCACTAACTTATTCCAATATACAATGTTATGAGTGTTTCTCTTAACAAAATTTCAGGGGTGACAGGTATGGTAAGCTCACTTAGAGCTTTGAATAATTTTTTGATTTTGACTATAACATGAAAAGGAGAGTGGGGAACACAGATATAGAAATTGGAACAATCTTATCATTATGAAGAATAGATTGGGTGAAATAATAGGGTATACTATGTATACAATGTGTGTACTATTATGGGGTCTCATGAAACCAAAGATGGGTTGGATACAGCATGTGAACAATACGTACACCATGCATGCGCACAATGTATTGTAAAGTTGAAGGTTACCATGTTTGCATAATTTGCCTTGCTATCATCTTGTCCTCTTAATAGAGAATTTGGAAGTGGGCTAGTAATTATGATTTGAAAAATTTTGCCCAATTTGCTACTACTCAAAGAAGCATTTTAATTCCTCACAATGAACTAGGTTGCTTCTACCCACATCGATTCATCACCAAATTTTCCAAAACTTAAATTTGGACGGTTTCCCTACCACTTTAGCACCTCCTCTACCAACTCAGCTTGGGGCATCCACATCAACAACTCTATCACCTCGGCCACACCTTAAACCTGATCCTGCTTTGTTCCTTTCTTGATGTAATATTCCCATTGGGGCTAGGCATTGTAAGTCTATTTAGCCAGTCTTGGATGAACAGTCTTGGATGAATAGAAAGGGAGATTGTTTTGGTGTTTAGCTTTGTCTTGTTGATATGTCCTCCTAGTTGTGAGTCGTTTAACCTTTTCTTATTTTGGTCACTATGTGAATTGGTGGAGACACTAATGGAATTTGATCCTCAAGCTCCCAAGCAACACTCCCCATCCCATCATATCATGATGGAGGTTTTGGCAACAATTCTTTCTGAGTTAGTCCAATCCAATGTTCACGTAGCAAATCATGCTGCACGTTATCGGGGTAGGCTTTCAATGCTGGCCATGATTCAAGAGTTTGTCCTAAGCCTTTTACAAGATCAACGGATGAGGATGTGTATCTCTAGCTTGACCACTATTCCAAACTGGTGGAATACCATCGGTGGACAGATTTGCAAAAAGTTGAAGAAATAAAGCCATCATTTCAAGGACTTGCAGCTACGTGGTGCCATCAATTAGATGAGAACATTAAACAGTCTTGGCCCCATCTGCAACATGCCATGACAATAGCATTTGGCAACACAAATAGTGTAAAACATGCGTTGACACAATTGCAAGAGCTCAAATAGCAAGGTGAATTGGTTTCCCAATTCAGAGTAAAGCTAACTCACTGGTTACATCAAGTTGACCCGAATATGATTGAAGAGATGAAATTGTTTTTTTTATGGCCTCGTCTCTGACATGACATTTCAACTCAAATGCAAGATTAGGGTCCAAAGTCTTTGAGTGAGGCATTATTGGTCGCCCAACAAATCGAGTTCGCTTCTAGGAAATTCGGTGCTAAAGTCCCAACTCTTCTTCCCCTACTTCCAATTCCCTCACATAATGCTGTCTTAATGCTGATGGAAATAGATAAACCTCAAAATTTTCAATGTAATTTTTTTTGCTATAAACCTATAGATTCCAATGATAAAAGATTGCCTGATAGGGATCAGAATGGAAGACCTAGTTGTTTTAAGTGCAATAAGTAGTATATTGCTCCAGAATGGCATCTACATTCCATTGTTTCAAAGGAAGGCGATGTGTATAGCTTTGGGATGGTCCTACTGGAGATTGTGGTAGGCATGAGAAACATCGTGCTATCGATGCTAGATGAATCAGAAGTGTGGTATTTACCATCATGGGTAGTTCTCAAGGCTCAAGATTCATCTATGGGCACTGATATAGAACTGTAGTTCTCGGGTTCAAATTATAGTTCCAAATACGGTTTTGCCAAATCAAATTTTTTCGGTGACGTTGGGTTGTAATTGGCTTCTACAAAATAAGGCCATAATCGATTTTAAGAAAAATTGTCTGCATTTGGATGGTTCTCCTCTGAATCTGTGGCTGTATTCAAAGATTATATACATCATAATATTTCCTCTACAATAATTATACAGGATCCAAATGGCTCTTGTGTTATCCTTGCCAATTTTGGTGATCCCAGCGGAGTACCTCAATCCTAAGCCGCAGGATATTCTTCAACAATCCGAAGTAAAACAATTGTTGTCCAAGTTCCATAATGTATTGCAAGATCAGTTCCCACGACAACAATAGCACAAAATTTTCATGAGATACCGACTTCCACCTCCTGACCAATTTCAATTGCTCGATGAATAAGATCTAGTCGGGAGTTTCAATGTTGAGGGAGCACGTAAGGAAATGTTGGACAATATTATTTCACATTCTAAAAGTTTGTGGACTTTTGAACCACATTTAGTCAAGAAAGAGGATGGATCATTCAGATTTTGTGTTGATTTCAGGGCATTAAATTGGGTCATAATCAGGACAGATTTCCACTTACTCGACTAGATTATATCATCGATTCTTTGGCATATTCAAAGTACTTCACCACTTTGGATTTGAAGTCAGGTTATTAGCAAATCCCGCTCAAACTAGAGGATTATGAGAAGACGGCTTTTCGAACACCGTTTGGATTTTTTCAGTCCAATGTCATGTTGTCTGGGCTAAAGAATGCCTCGAGAACATTGCAATGAATGATGAATTTCATATTACATGACCTCATTGTTCAAGGCCAAGTGACATGTGCAAGTTCTCCATTTTCTTCACAACTACAACCTTTGACTCAATCCAAAAAAGGGCAAATGGGCACAAGTGAAGCTGAAATACCTTGGGTTCATAATTGTAGGTGATGGAATTCAGCCAGATCCAGAATACATGAAAGCACTTCAAAATTTCCCAACTCCTCAGAATATGAAGCAGGTTCAATGATTTTTGGATATGGCTATTTTTAGCTCTAGATTTATGCTAGAATTAACAAGTTTCTTTGCTCCTTTGCGACATCTACTTCTCAAGAATGTCAAGTTCAATTGGAACACTGAATGCTAGCAAGCTTTTGAGAAGACCATAAATCTATAGAAAGATGATGCACTACTTCGACATTCTGATCTACAACCACCTTTTGTAATTAGAACGGATGCATCTGCGCAAGGTTTAGGGGCAGTTTTGCTTCAAAAGGATGCGCATTTACACCTACGTCCAATCATTTATCTCAGTCATGCTTTGATAAGTCCTGAGACCAGGTATGCTACCACCTAAATGGAATATTTGGGGTGGTCTAGGCAAATTTCTAAATTGTATGCTTATGTACACGAATCCGGTTTTGAAGTATAAACAAACCACACAGCTCTGATTGGTTTGTTGAAAAAGAAAAATCTACATGGTCGGATGGCTAGGTGGGTTCAATTGCTGTAGGGTTACGATTTCAGCATTTCATATCGGCTTGGAAAGGATAATGAGGTTGTTGATGCCTTATCTTGGGCACATGGCGTAGCGGCTCAAGTAACGGTAGAAGGTCCAATTGCTTCACACACCCCTTTACCAATCCCTCATGCATTGCCGTCTTCTCTGCATTTGAAGATAACCCAAAACCCCAAAAGATAATTACATAGATGTATTCTTCTAAACTGCTGCTCCATTTCAGGATCATTGATGATTTATTGTATTATCACAAAGCACCCTTCTAGCCACGATTGTTTATTCCCATGCAATATAGGAATCTCTATATTCATGCCTTCCATCATGGTGTTTTAGAGGCCATCTCGGCTTCTTAAAAGTTCTCACAAAATTGCAATCAAACGAAATTGCACAATTCCTTACATTACTACCTTCAAAGCTGTCCTATGTGTCAAATGTTCAAAAGTCCTACAACTAAGCCTGTTGGAGATATACAGTCAATCTTCGCATCGAGGCCATTTGAACTAGTGGCCTATGATATAATGGGACCTTTTCCGTCTTCCTCAAATGGGAAGAAGTATATCATCGTCTTAACAGATTACTTGATCACGTGGACCATTTCAACCTTCGAAAATGGCACTTACTTCGGAGTGGCTGAATTTTTGCTTCAAAATCTCATCTTACTGCACAGTGGTTTGGAACATCTACTGTTGAATCAAGGAAGCAATTTTAAATCCGAAGTAATCTAGATTATAATAGATAGGCTGAATGTCAAGCAACAATTCACAAGCCCTCATCATCAGGATTGCAACGGGCCAATGTAAAGACTCAACCACACGATCAAGCTGGTGCCGGCGATGTATGTTGATCCTCAATACTCAAATTGGGACATATCTCTGCCCTACATTGTTGCTGCTTATAATACTGCAATTCATGAGTCTACACGGCTCAGTCCGTTTGAGGTCCTATTTGGGAGGCTACCTAATTTCCCATCAGCATGACCAGATCAAATATAAGGATGCACCTTATGCACAGTCTTGGGCAAATTTTCTCTCAGAAGCACTGTCTTTCATTCGATAGAATGTGAAGGATCACTTAAAGGTAGCTTAGAGCCAACAAAGATTCATCTACAACAAGCGACACAAATCTGCAACATACGTTGTTGGTGACTTGGTGATGGTGCACTAAGAAAGATCTGGTCGAAAAATTCTTGGCCAAGTGGGTTGGCCCTTATCAGATCCTCCTTACCATAGGGAGAACAACTTATGCTCTGCCAAGATGCTCAAATGGACACAAGAAGACCCGCACGATAGCACACATTGCATGAATTAAGCTGTTTCATGCGTGGACAGTTCTTTTTTTATGGGGGGATAGACGTGACAGTTTGCTTGCCACTTTAGTACCTTATGTGCCAACTCAGCTTGGGGCATCCACATCAGTAACTCTGCCATCTCGGCCGCACCCTAAGTGATCCCGCTTTGTTCCTTTATTGATGTAATTTGCCCGTTGAGGCTAAGCATTGTAAGAGTATTTAGCTAGTCTTGGATGAATTGCCAATCTGGCCTACTAGTCATGAGCCGTTTAGCCTTTGCTTGTTCTGGTCGCTACAATATGTATACAAAGGCAATTTTTCTCATGCTAGCCAAAGTATGGTTGTGAGCTATACAGTAAAGTGACCAATGTATGATTGTAGAGCAAACCAAAGGTTTTCTACTGAAGCTTATACTAGAGGAGCAATTTGGTAGTTTACTTCTATAACATCATGTCGCTTGTTATAAACAACATAACGAAGCTTCAAGGAATGAAATTTTCATGTTGTTCTTGCTACATTCTATCGATTTGCTACATTGCATAAAAGATTACCTAGTCTTTTGAGGTTTTATGGACATGATGCAACAACATTAACCTAGAAGGGGATGTTTAGGGACAAGTAGATGTGGTCATTTAGAAGGGGTTTGCAATGTGGCATGAGTGGGACGAGGTACACATCTTTACAAAATCTTTGTAGATTTTTATACAACAATTTAGATTAATCACAACTAAGACAAGTGTCCAACAAGAAGGCAAGAAAGTTCAAATCCCTTCAATGATCCCCACATAAAAATTTACTTTGTTGGATTTGAGTGAGAATGCATCCTTTGAAGAGGGGGTTTCTTTTTTATTTAAAATTTCTACATTGTATAGAGGTATTTCTCTCTAGATCCTATTATACTTATCGTGTCCTAAAGGAAACTTATAAATATGCAAGTGTTGTATTATGGTGCTTAGGAATGTATAGCATTTATAGCATTTCATGAGCAAAGAGGTGCAGTTGAAATATGTTCTTGTGATGCAATCGAAAGGACATGTTTCTTTTGTCTTTTCTACTAGTTTGAATAAGTGGAGTAAAATAGGTGCTAATGTGAGAGTTTTACCAATGATTTAATTCCATTCTTATGGTTTCAACAACATGCACTGATGTGAGTTTTTGTTTATTATATGATAATACATGGAATTGATGGACATGGCTAGTTTTCTTTAACATGTTCTTTAATAAAATTTATAACTCCACCATAATATGTTAATTTACTGTTGCTTTTCGATAGGCAAAAAGTAATTCTATTGTTATAGTGATATGGATGATGAATCTCTTAGAGTGACTTGGCATGCATTATTTTATGAGAGAAAGACATAGTGCCATGTTGAGCATCTGAAATGTGCAAGCAAAATTTTGTTTATGCAACAAGCATAGAGCATGGATGTTATCCACTAAGTCATTTGGATAAAAATGGAGAAATGAGAGAGAAAAAAATGAAGTTAGAGGAAAGGAACTATTGAAGGTGATAATGTGATAGCAATGGAGATGTGAGAGGCAAAAATATGGGGAAGGGAAGGTAAGAGGAGGAGTGAGGGTGAAGGGAGGAGAGGGGAGTTGTTGGAAGGGAGAATGGTAGGCTGGATTGCTAATAAGAGAGGGGCGAGGGCAACCCGTGAACTGAGAGAGAGAGAGAGAGAGAGAGAGAGAGAGAGAGAGAACCATAATAGGGGACGGGCTTGAAAGAACGTATTATTCATACACCCAAAACAAATAAATTTTAGAAGGCCAAAGTGAGGGCAAGCAAATAGGACAAGGTTGATGAAGGGCCAAGAACAGGAGAACGAGTGGGGAGGAAGCAAAGGGTGGCGGAGAGGCGGAAATGGGCGGCGCTGGGAAGAAGGTGGCTTATATATTTTATATAAAAGGGCGGAGCAATGCTTTAATCAGAAGCGTTGTTGTGGGTTTTCACCCATTCGATTAGGCTGGCGCCGCCGCCCGAGCCTTTGGACCTCTTCTCTATTATAAGATAGCAGTTGCTGTTGCTGTTCCTTTTCCTTGCACTGCCACTCTTGTTACGTATTCTTCCCCTTCTTCCTCCTCCTCACCACCTCCCCCGACCTCCTCCTCCTCCTCCTCCTCCTCCTCCTCCTCCTCCTCTCCCCACGTACCCTTTCACACAATCCTATATTCCTCCTCTCTTTAGCTCTCCTTTCTCCTCCCCAACAACTTCCCCCTCCCCCTCCCCCCTCCTCCTCCTCCTCTTGCTGCCGCCGCCGCCGCCCACCCCTTTTGATGCCCCAAGAACCTCTTCGCTTCCTCCTCACGTGACATGGTACGACCCAATTCCTCCCTTTCTTGCTTCTCGCACTGTTTCTCTCCCGCATGGCTGCGCTTCGCCCCCCCCCCCCCCCCCCCGCTCCGAACCTCAATCGTGGGCGCTGCAGCCTAGTAACGCTCGTCGCTTTTCGACGAGCTCGTGTTAAGGATCCCGTAGTCGTAAAATTTGGATAGCTGCGGGGACCAACCCATCACGCTTCTTTGCCTCCACGACTGCGTGCAACGAGGGAGGACTTCTGCCGTTGTCGGATTGGCAGGTCGTAGGACATTTCATTCTCTTAACTTCGAGGACGAAGCGGATCTTGAACCAGCACTCACGTAGATGACGGCCGTTCCATTTTCTATTTCTGAGTCGTTGAAGCTCTCCTCCGACCTCGCATGGATTGGCAAGCGCTGAGCTGGATCTACGACGTGTTTGCTGCGTTCAGTTGATTTATAAATCAACTTTGGGCATGGCCCCTTCCTTTCTTCTCAGAATCTTCGCCTTTTATCTTTGAAAATCGTGCATGAGACCACGTTACGTCACAGCCTTCGGATCTATCGATCGAATTCGTCCGACTGGAGAAATATGCGTCGTTGCGCTCGGTTGCTTATGTTACAACGCGCTGCTAGTATCGGCAGGAAGGAATATATATTCGTTGCAGGTTGGTCTTTCGGAGTCTCACTGCTTGCCAAAAACAACCCCACAATTGTCGAGCCAACGGGGCCGCTGTGCAGGAGAGCATGTATTATATATTGACGAACAACGTCTCTTTGTGGCATGAGTCGTATGAGTCTGTAAGTCCGATCTTCTGCCACTTAAACTTGACCAAGAATGGGCTATTAAGGCCAATTTTCTCTGAAAAGGAGTAGTGTTCGAATACAAGGACTCTGTATAGTATATAGTCAAATCATTTGCCGCTTATCTCTAAAAGGGAAACGGTTTGTAATTTGGGTGACCAAGGAGCTATTGCCTGTACATAATAAAATAAACCTTAAAGGTTCATGTCCCTTCATCTTTACGGGGGAGAGTTACAGTCAAAAGTACACGGGTCCAGATCTGGTTGTGGTGGTGGTGTCAATCTGATGAGCTCATAAGTCAGTGGAGCAGTTTCTTTGCTTGCAGGTTACTTTCAACTATACCTAAGCCACGGATAACTTGTACACTGTCAGTGCGAGAGTTGACTGTGGCATCCCAGCTCGCTCCTAAAGGTGCAGGGGTTTGATCTGAGCTCTGTCTTGAACATGATTATGACTTCATCACAATTTCACAGCTTGTGGGAGGGCAGATACGCATAAAAAGGAGGATTTTGGAGTGAGATTGCATGGAATGAATCAGTCACTGGATTAGAGCGTGGCTAGCACCAAATTTTAGTTGTTTAGAGATGAGACCCTCCACTGAAGGGCCCTGATCTAAACCTAGGACGCGCAGTGAATCACAAAGTCTGTGCATGGTTTCAATTATTCAATTTTTTGGCTGTTCACAGTAAGAAAGTTGGATTGACATGCGGGAGTCTCGCTTTTTGCTGTCCTGTGTGGTAAATATACTCTAGGTTTGTGCAACATGTGGCAGATTTGATTGTTTGTTTTTATCTTTGTTACTCGCCTTTGCTGTAAGCTCAAATTATCAACAATGTAAGGAGGCTTCCACAACCATAATGCTTAAGCCGCTAGTTATCACAGTGCATTCATAAAACAACAGAAAAAGCACATTCTGCAGAAAATCTTTTCAAGAAAATTGTAGTGGAATCGTAACTGATGAAAACTACATTTTATTTCACTTTGCACCTGCCACTTGTGATGACCTCCGGCAAAAGAAACTAAATAAGACCTGCAAAAGCGCATGCTGTGTCTGTGTTTATAATACAGATGATACTCTGCACAGGTAGGTGCTGAGGGCAGGAATCCTGCCATTGCAAGGACAATTCTCAATAGGTGTCTCAACAAATTCATTCGTGTTATGTAGCAGGTGTACTGGCATGAAGATCTTTGGGCTGCTAGTTTTTCATTTTAATAAACCTCTGCAGCCATTCTCATCCTTCCTAATGATATCCAATGCAGTTTTGAAATCTGTCAAAGTGTTACTTATCTAAATCGTTCTTGAAAGCATCTCACTGCTACACTGAATCTCCCTTCCTCTGCCTTCTTCTGTGTTGCAGGGGATTGGAGGTGTATGTGTTTTGACATCTTTTGGGAGATGGATTTTGTACCAAATCCTCTTGCACCATACAATTTTCCCTGGCTTTGTGAGAATCAATACATACTCGGCGTTTTTTATTGGAAAAGATGGTGCAATGCTGCTTGCCACTGCACCAGCTGATCACCGCACTGCCCATCATGAAGCCATTGGGAGATTTCCTGTCATCCCTGTGTCACCCCCGTGCACCAGCATAGCATGCAACATTCAGTGCCTCATCTTGGTATGCAAGGCTGTAAGTAGATGTCCCTTCCCCTTGTCCTTGGGAGCGACCAAGTGCTTCACCCAGGATAAGATGTCGGGTTTGGTAGACATCTTTACACTATTGTGTGGAATTTCCTTGCAATGGTAGTGCCTGGACACCAGGACCAAAGGGGGGCACAATGGGACAGTGATGTGGCTCCATCAGTTCGGGCGTGGGTTAGATTTTTATGGAGTACGTGACTCTAGGATGTCATGGTATGGTTATGGTTATAACCCTTTGATTTATCATCTAGTGAGCTATTGCTGAGTTGGCAAGAGATGTGGCAGATAAGTCATACGGCTAGCTTTGGTTTTTTACCACGAATATAGTAGAGATTATGCCACCTCTACAAGTCTATTGAGATGGACTTTTATGTGGACGAACAGTCCAGATCATCCTGGTAACCACAAAGTCGTCTGGAGCCAACTGATGGAGACCTCTCTGCAAGAAGATCTTACAGAGATCACACCAGCACATATTGGACCAGCACTCATTATTTGATTGATGAGGGGCTTATAAAGCATTTTTTATAAGTGCTTACTGACACCACCATTAGTCTACTGTCTCCTCTCTCTAGCTTTCTTGCCATGAATGCATTATGGTGCACACTTGGTTTTAGAGGATGTGCCATTTTTTTGAGGTAGGGAGTGCAAAAACATGCTTATTGCATAATGTTTAGTTTTGCTCATTTGGAGACAACTTTGCAAACTTATATCGGTGAGGGCCTTTTAAAGTCACCTGAAGAGGATCTCGGGGTTTTATGGTTGGTTACAGCAGCTGATTGGATTACATTGTGGCATGGTTGTTTCCGTGTGCTTTGCTTGATTGGATGGAAGGTGTTGGTTTCAAAAGCATCTAACATCACTTGCTAACTATTGTAATCAGCAATGACCTGTGTTCCCTTCAATGAGTCTCATTCCATCAAGTGTGAAATCCAATTTTTATCATTCTCCTGTGGGCAGAGAAACTTATTGATACTGAACTCATGGAATGTCTAGGAGTTGAAAAGGTTCACATTTCCCTTGTTTTGGCATGTCAAGTTAGCAAGCTATGGTAAAGCAAGTTCAAAAGTTCTCTCCAAGGCTTTTTCTCTTCTTTTGATCAAATTACTTCTCTTTGTTGAGAATGGTGTAAATTGCATCATGGAGATAGGGTTCATGGGACAAATCCTAACCCTAACCCTAAGGGATGTACATGTATATATTTCACTTTCTAAGGAAGACAACTTAGTGTACAGTTAGTTATCTCTTGTGCACTCCACTCTTTCTCCCCCCGATCCTTCAACTTGGTATCAAAGCTTATGTTGCTCTATTCTTCGTAGAGACAGTGTAAGCCTTTTTTTCCATCAAGGTACAAGCCCTCCTTTTGAGGCATCTTCATCCTTGGTCAAGCTCATCTTGTAGGGCTTCTTCTATTCTTAAATTTGCTTGAGAAAGCGCTGGTTTTCAAGCTCTAGAGCTCTAGTTATGCCTTCTTGAGTGTTAGTCTTGCTTCTTCTCTTTGTGAAAATCCTGTGTGTTTTGTGACAGAGACCTTTGTGAGTTCTTTGAGTGATTCTGAGGTAGATCGAGGGTTGTGAAGAAGGATTTGGAGCTGCAGTCGTCTTCAAGGACACCTGCTATCATCTTCTCGAACTGTGTTGCAGCTGCCATTGTTATTACCGAGGTTTGCATTCTCTTCATCTTCTTGAACTGTGTTGCAGCTGCCATTGTTATTACCAACTTTTTGGTCTTCAGAGCTGTCGCCCTGAGCCGCCTTGTCCGTACTCAGACTTCAAGCAAGACAGCAGTGACAAAAGACAAAGCCAAGCAGCAAAGCAATGGTGCAACAACAACAGCAACGCGACAGCTATTACTGAAAAGCAGCAGAAGACATGCACTGGAAGCACAACATAGATGCAAGCCATACCGCAGCAATGACAGAATTGAGTCGTGCTTACATTTCACTTCGAGGTGAACCCAGACGAGCATCAGTAGTACTCCACTCCCTGATCTAGCTTATCATGTTTCCAGGAACTAGCCACTTGCCCAAAGGTGTCAGTTCTTATCCAGTCCTGAGGAAGATGGCTTCAGAATGCTTCACGCTTTCTAACATATCTAAATTCAAAGTAATAAGGTGCTTGTTGAGGCGGCCTCTGCATCCAAGTGACCCCTCTTGTTTAGTCCCGAAAGACCTCAACAGATGTACTCCCTTCGCCTGTAGAATGTAAATGAATGTAAATCCAAGGAGCTGCTGCTGCGGCAGAGAGATCATCAACTCTTTTGCACAGGAAGATCAAGTGTTGCGGATTAGTTGCTTGGCTTGGCCCCTCTTTAGTCTCCACCTCTCTCTCAACTCTTTTCATTTTTGCGAGTCGACCGATGGAGTGCTTTACTCCTTGATCACTGCTTCGTTTTGTATAGCAGTTCTCCATCCGTTGGTTCTCCCAAGACCCTTCAGCATCACCTTGATGCTTGTGCAAACTCTACACAAGTCTCAAGCCCTCACATTTTTCTCCTCCACACAGACTGTAGATTAGATTGGCCTCTGCACAGCAGACTGCAACCACACTATACACATGGCCACTTGCCACATCAGCATCCACATGGCAAATAAGGTCACTCACAAAGTGACACATGACATGTATTGCCACATCATCAGTCCCACATAGGAAGTCCAATCAAAAGCTTGACACATCATCTGCCACCTCAGCATTGGCACTTCAACTGCCATATCAGCACCCACATTTCACACATACTGCCTCATTTCTGTGCTACACAAGCCCAATTTTACTACAGCACATGCATAACTACCACATCACTTGTGCATGCCACAGCATCATTTTTGAGCACTCTTTCTGGACAAACATTTAAAATGCATAGCTTTTGATCCATAAAGGATTTTGAGGTGCTATAAAAAAGCATCTCATACTCTACACACTAGTCACCTGATATTTGAGTTCTGATCTACTCACTATGCTGACAAAGAAAATAAATATTTGCTGCATTTCTCGTCTCGACATGTAGAGGAGATCGAACTCCATAACGCCAATTGAGCCCTTGCTTGAAAATCTAATTGGTTCTGACAGAGTCAGTCCCATGGATCTATCATAGGCCTCCACATTCATACATATCGACACCACTTCAGTACCTTTGGTAGTGTGCAGTTCACCATGTCAGTGATTCGTGTGGCAGAGTGATCTTCTTTTTTGGATATTGGACAATTCTTTTCTCTTGTACTTCACACTTTTGGTGGCCATTTCTAGCATTGATTCCTATAGATATTAGCCTTGTTAAGTTTCTTGGCTACTTCTAGCACATTGTTGCCATCATCTTATTACAGATTTTGATCTTCTACATCCAGTTGTCCCATCATGAACTTATCAGACATTTTCTTGAGAACCCCTCTCATATCCACATAGGTTGGAATATATCTTACAAAATAGTTTGTTTTGAGAGGGAGTATTACAGATTGAGTAGGTTAAGCATAAGCTCGACAGAAGAAACTTAGATTTCTTAGCTTTCTGCCAACGTTCATGGTTTATGAATGCGCACAAATCAACATTTTTTTTTAGCAGCCTTCTACATTGAAGCATATCTATGTTTTCATGGGTAGATACTCTTAATGGAAAATGTCTGATGGGTTAGCCTCTATCACAGAGCCCCAAATAGTCTCCAGCATGGAGCCATTTACATTTGGATTACACTAATGATATTCCATTCATGACTCCGGACGAAATCTGTGAGTGGAAAAATTAACCACTTTGTCTCCTACTATCTCAAATGAAGCGAGTTCGAATGCAACATATGTATCACATGCTTGCATGGATGAGAATCCACTTTTTGATCATGTTGATTTTTGTAGGCGAGGTCCTCTCATCTACATCAACACAGTTTGATTTTCATAGTGATGTACATCCATCACATGCTTGCATGGGTCACGCTCCACTTTTTGAAATTGTAGGTTAGCATGTAAGCCCTCAGAATGAGGCCCTTCCGAGATTTATGCCATATTGCATCGTTCATGTATTCACTTTTCATAGCTACTTGTTGATAAGCAGGTCAATCCTTAGCATGGAAACATTTTAGTACCAGTTTAGTCATGCCATAGGGCATCATTCACTACCATTGTGATCAACAGATCAGTCCTCAGCATGAGGATATTTCAGCATCCGTTCAGCCCTACCATAGTGCAGTTGATACTATGCCATAGAGTGAATTGGGAACGATAGTGTTCCGGCCTGCATTCATGACTGTTTTCATAGTCCATACTTGATGCAGATTTGTGGTGTCATCCAAGACTACCAGGTTGTGTCTAGACAACATTCCTTTGTCATTTCAGCGTTTGGCAGCTCACATGCTTTTGGAACAATCCATGCATTCCCTTTTGCAATCAAGGCTATTAGGCCTTCTTACAGTCAGGTCCCTTTATGAGCTTATGACAGATTTAGCTGCATGTGATGCCGACAGATGTATAGACTCTCCCATTGCATATTACCTTCGGCTCATGGTAAGAGTATTCAGGCTATGAGGCCTTGCCCATGGTATCTACCAAAGTCTTCTCTATATGTGATGAATCCCTTGGATCCCTCTGTGGACGCAGTTTCATAGCTTGTCCCGTTGCTCGATAGATCTTATTCTACTTCCGCATAACTTATGCAATGTTGCCACTTGTCTTGGTTTGGTGACACTCTTGTTTGTCATAAACTCCCGTATTTTTTGGCCTGCCCCAAGGGGGGTAGGGTATAGTGACCGGTTCGAGGCATCTGCAGCACATTTTCTGTGTCTTTTGTGTATTCAATCTCAAAGTCATAGGACTGCACCGAGACTAACTGATTCTTTCTTTGAAGTCAGTGCACACACAGCAGGAGCCATCCTTTTTCACCAATATCCTTTGCAAAGAAAAAGGAAGATGTGCTTTGAGAGATGGTTTGCTCAAGCAATTCTTTCACCTATTGTGCTGCTCCTTTTATTTCCAGCTTAGAGAGCTTTGTTACTTGATTTGCTTCCAGGATCCAGAACTATGGCACATCTATCTTAAGAGGCAATTGACGAGGTATATCTTCAAATATATTCTCAACACATGAGAGTATGTGCTGAATGTGAACATTCTCCACAAGGTGACATATTATATGTGTATGTGGCTTGCATATAGGGCATTTTGTTTCTTGAGTTCTCTGCCAATTGCTGTGGTGTAGTTATTTGCAATTTAGTTCTGTGTTACCCTGAACATTTTCCCCTGCCTGTTCCTACTTCTTTTGCTTCCAGGAAATCCTCCCGTTTTGCCTACTTCCACCATCCTCTTCCCCTTCATTTTCAGTTGCTCCACCCCTTGTGCTTCCAGCATGTTTCCCTTTTATTGGTGCTTCTTTCCACACCATTTTTGACTTTTTTTCTATTTTGCTCCTTCCTGGCTGTGTTTTTGGCGTCCCCCCCTCTATTTTGCACCCCCTCTTGCTTAATTATGGGCTGACTGGGTAATATCACCAGCAACCTATTGGTGTTTCCTCTTTTTGGAGCCCCAAGGGCTGATCACAGCCCTAGCATGGGCCTCCTGTCTGAAGCATGCCTGATCCAATGCTTTCATACCTTCCCACTCTGCTTGCTCACTGAGGTGTATCTCTAGTGTTGACCCATAAATTTTGTCCATCAAGTGGCCTACTGTAATGGTCTCCCTGCATCCATAGGGTCTCCTGATTTGTGAGTTGGGATGATGATGTTGATGTCTAGGTTGTAGGAAAGCTTTTGCAAAGGTTCATTGAAGAGGTTGGAAGATCGCTCCCCTTACTTCCTTACCTTGGGTGAGGAATTTTAATGAAGGCCCTCATGACCCTTGGATGTAGCAGTCATCAATTTTGGATGGCTTCCTTCAACCATGCAGTAGGGAATAAAGAGTTGGTCAGGGGCAATTGTCAGCGTAGGCCTTCTGTAGAGTGAAGTCTTGCATGAGGCATGGTGACCTCTTTTCTAGGACTTTAATCAAGAACTCCTTGGAGATACTGTTGTATAAGATCTTCAAGAGGGTTTTCACAAGAACTTTGTCAGCAACTCCTTGGAGTTACTCCTGTATAAGATGTTCAAGGCTCTTGCTGCATAAGATGTTGAAAGAGCTCTTGCACGAGTATCTGTCATTTCTTGTGCCTCACCAACCGTTGATGCTTTCTCCCAGTCTACAGCTTGCCTGGGTACCCTTGTTTGCCTCAGGACTTTAAACTCTGGATTTTGACAAACGCAGTGAGATCTCCTTAAGACTGATGAATCTTGACTGATGAAGTGAGATTTCCTTCATGTCTGCATTGACGAATCTTGACAGATGCAGTACCATTCCCTTCATATCTCATTTATATTTTATGTCTCAATCCTGAATTGATGGACTAATATTTGAATTCATTGCATGAGGTAAGTGGATGCAAATGCACCATTCCCCGACTAGTGGAATTTTCAATCCCTTTTGAAGGATTATTCCATGCTAGCATTGTAGGGCCAGGATGATACAAAACATAAGCTTACGAGTGCATGCATGATATACCATTATGCAATGTTTTAGTATCTACATCAAGTATTTCCATTTTGCAAGTATAATGCTGGAGTTTACGTTCGCAGACTGTAACATGTAGTAGACAAAGTTGTTGTTAAATGTGACCTCATGCTTGGTTCCCATGCAAGGATTTTTTGATGGTGAATGTTCTTGCTCACTGTCATATAAGCTAGCAATAAGAAGTGCAGACTGGTGCCTACCGACCTGCTTTCAATATAGGGTGCACTATCTATGTTTTGAATAGATGGCCCATAGTATATGTGAGCTATCTTTGTCCATGAAGCAGCCTGGCAAGTGGTTATTGTAGGAACAAAGTGGAGACAGGTTGTGAACACAAGTGAGCAAGAGTGCACACACAAGAAAGCTCCAATAGAAATGTTCAAATGAAACAATACAAGTACTTGGTATATATAGTACCCAAGTACTACTGGTCAACCATAGGGTTGACTTTATGCCTACAATACCATATCTTTGTAATCTCTTACAAATCCCCCCTCAAAGATATGGCTGAAAGTACCTTGGAAACATCTCAGGTGTACCTTGCAGTACCTAAAGTACCATGGTTGCACAAATTCATCCAGATGGATATGCAACCTATGGGAGTACATGAAAACAATGTCATTGTGAATCACTTCATAACCCCCCTTGACATTGTGAGAATGTCTATGATTCCTAAGCCATGTCGATGTCGTAAGAAAAGATGTATTGACAGGGCTTTGGTGAAGATATCTGCCACATTGTCCTCAGATGGACAATAGATGAGATCAATGAAGCCATCAGAAATACAATCCCGTACATAATGATAATGATTTTCAATGTGTTTCATGCGAGCATGAAAGACAGGATTGTTGGCTATGGCAATGCAACTCTGGCTGTTATAGAAGATAGAGTTTGCTTCGCCATCTTGTGCATGATGCAAGTCATGCAAAAGCTTCCTTAACCACATTAACTCCGTAGTGGCTGAATTTGCAGCTTTGTACTTTGCTTCACTGGAGGAAAGAGAGACTCGTTCTTACTGAGCAAGTCATGCAAAAGCTTCCTTAACCACGTTAACTCCGTAGTGGCTGAATTTGCAGCTTTGTACTCTACTTCATTGGAGAAAAGAGAGACTTGCTCTTGCTTCGTAAGCCATGAGATACAGGCTGAACCCAATGAGAAGCAATAGCCAGTAGTGGACCGTCTGTCATCAATGTCCTATGACCAATCTTAGTCAGTGAAACCACTCAGCTTTAGATCACAATCTAAAGCATAATGCAAGCCAAGAGAGAGAGTGCCATGGACATATCTGAGAACCCTCTTTGCTGCATTCCAATGTGTGATCGTGGGACAATGCATGAACTGGCTCAAAAGCCCTGTGGCGTAGGCAATATCAAGCCGTGTGGAGCATAGATATATCAAACTGCCAACCAACTGCCTGTACAAAGTGCCATCAAACTTTTCAGCAGCATCATGCTTACTCAGCTTGAGTCCCTTTTCCAATGGAGTCCATTTTAAATTTCTGCAACAACCCCTTTGAATACTTTGTCTGTGACATAGAAATCCCATCATGGGTCTGCCAAAATTCAATGCCAAGACAATAGTGCAATAGGTCCAAATCTGTCATGTCAAAGTTGTGACATAAAGCGGACTGCACTGCTGTAATTTGCTGCAAATCACTGCTAGTGAGTATGATGTCATCCACATATAGTACCAACATGACCAATTCTGATTTTTGCTGCAGAGCATACAGATTTGACTCTGTATGAGTGTTGACGAAGCCTTGGGACAGCAAAAACTGATGTATCTTCTGATACCACGCACGAGGTGCTTGCTTCAGCCCATATAGAGCTTTCGTGAGCTTGCATACCTTGTGCTCTTGTCCTTTCACCTCAAAACCTTGGGGTTGATGTACATAGACCTCCTCTTTAAGATCTCCATTGAGGAAAGCGGTCTTGACATCCATCTGGTACATTGACCAACCATAAAATGCAGCAAGAGAGATGACCGAACGAATGGTGGTCATCTTGGCCATTGGATGAAAAGTCTCCTCATAATCTATCCCCTCCTCTTGTGCATACCCCTTGGCAACCAAACGGGCTTTGTATTTCTCAACTGTGCCATATGAATGGTATTTCACCTTATAAATCCATTTCGTGCTAACCACATTTTTCCCAATGGGCGCATCAACCAAGTCCCATGTGGCATTCTTCTCAATGGATTTAATCTCAGCTTCCATAGCTTTCTGCCATGCCGGATTATGCTGAGCATCCTTGAAGCTCTGAGGCTCATTTTCAGCTTCCATCATTGAGGTCATCAAAGCAAAATTGACCTTTTTCTGATTTTTCTGAGTACTGGCCCTGGTTTTCCCCAAAGTAGGCTGATCCTTAGCATCTTGAATGGTCAACCTTACCCAACGTGGAATAGATTTCTCTGCTCTACCACTCGGAGCTGCATCAACATCTTTAGTGGCCTCACGATGTTGATAATGCTTCCAAACATGAGGCTGTCTATTCTCATTAATTGGCTGCAAATCTGAAACATTTAAGGGAGAGTCATCCTCAACATGTGGCAAGCCATCTGAACTATGAGAAGTAGAAGGGGAAGCATAAGGAAACTCTGTCTCATCATCCTCAAACTGGATGATGTCCAAAGAGGTGTCATCGTATGGTGGCAAGTCTGCACTAGCGGGCTGCATGCACTCATTCTCAACAAAGAGAACATCTCTGCTGATTATTACCTCCTGGTAGTGGGATTATAAAGGCTAAATGCCTTGCTTTCAGTGCTATATCCCACGAAAATGCATTTGACACTCTTGTCATCAAGCTTTGTCCAATGTGCATCTGGAAACAAAGCATATGCCACTGAGCCAAAAATTCTGAAATGACTGATCTTTGGCTTAAAGCCATACAAAGCCTCAAATCGAGTCACATTAACCAAAGCTTTGGAAGGGCATTTGTTCTGGACCGACCTCTGGGCGGCCGTTTTGGACAGACTGGGTCGGTCACCCAATTGGGTCTAACCAACTACGACTGGTGGCTATATAAGAGCAAGCCCGTGAAGCCCATCATCATCACTGACTACAGCAACCCTGATTCCTTAGCATCCAGCCTTTGTCCTCTATTGTTTCCAGCACGCCATCGAAGCTTCTTACACAGGAGCACACGGCTGGGAGGTAGCGCCATCTATTGTATCAGTTTTACAGTAATCAAATTTTTGATTCTCCATACTATCTGCTTTTCTCTCAATGTAAGTGGCTGTCACAACTGCTTCTCCCCAAAAAGCCTTTGAGACTCTCTTGAATTTCAGCATGCATCTCGTCATTTTCACGAGAGTACGATTCTTCCTCTCAGGGAGTGGATTCTGCTGTGGTGTGTAAGGGCATGTTAAGTGATGTTTAATCCCATGCTGCTTCAAAAATCCCTGGAATGCATGTGACATGTACTCTCCCCCTCTATCCAAGTTGAGTGTTCCAATTCTAGAATTGGTTTGGTTCTCAGCCATAGCTTTGAACTCCTGAAACCAATAGAACACCTCAGATTTTTCCTTCATGAGAAAAAGCCATGTGAACCTGGAGAAGTAATCTATAAAGGTCACAAAGTACCTTGCTCCTCTAGGCGTGGGAATAGTCATGGGGCCACATACATCACTGTGCACTATCTGCAACACTCTGGTTGCCTTGACCCAATTCTTGCCTTGTTTACTGAATGGCAAGCGATGCAATTTGCCAAGTGCACACCCCTCACACACTTCATTTGCTGGTTGCTGTAATTTTGGCATTCCCTGAGTCCTATTATTGTTGTACAAGTAGGACAATGCCCTGTGATGGACATGTCCAAACCTGGCTTGCCATAAATCAGCCTGGGAAGTGTTTGCTACAGCCAATACGTTCTGATCATAAGGCTGAGCATCAAGCTTGTATAAGCCTCTGTCATATGTGCCTGTTGCTACAACCTCATATCCTTTCTTTGGATCCTTGATCCTACATTGGTTATCCTGAAATTCGACCAACATATGTTGATCATGGGCAATGTTTGAAACTGAAATCAGATTTTGCCTCAAATATGGAACATACCAAACATCTCGGATATACTTAACTTTCCCATTATCAAGCTGAATAGGAATGTGCCTAACTCTGATGATGTCTTGAGAAGCATCATTGGCACACGTAACCTGTCTGCCATGAACAGGTGTGAGCTCTCAAACCACTCTTGGCGAGGAGTCATGTGCTTAGTAGCACCACTATCGATATACCATGTATCACTTGCAACAAGGGAAGCATCCCCTGATTGATTTTCAGCATTCAAATCCCCCTTGGCATCCATCTTCTCATTAAATGCAGCAAACACAAAATCTCTATCACCTTGGGCAAGAGGAGCTTCACCATGTGCATCTGAAGCACGAGTTTCAGTGGGGGCAACAAAATTACTGCTAGAGCTGTCTCTTTGTCTTTTCTTTTCATTGGCAATCCTTTTCTGACACTCTGCGATGTAATGCCCTCAGTTTCTTGCAATAATTGCATTTGTCCTTTTTTTAATTTTTGCTTGAACTGCTTGCATTCCCCTCCTTGGGCTGAGTTGTATGGCTGTGTTTTGGCTCAAACTTTTTCTGAAATTCGCCCTTTCCACCCATGGCAAGCGCTTACTCACTCTGACGAGAGGCTTTGGCAAAATTTGAGAATCTCTCCTCTTCCTGCAACAAAAGCCCAACTAACTCATCGAACGAGTGTGGGACTGCCCTGAGAACAATGGTCAATGAAGTGACGAATGTGCCATATGAGGGCCCTAAGCTATTGAGAGTAATAGAGACGAGCTTCTTGTTTTCTACATCAATACTTGCGAGCTGATCACGTAGATCAGTGATCCTGGCAATATGATCAGTGATGGCTTGGCCTTCCTGCATCTCGAGATCCTTGAGCTGATTTGTTAAGGCAATGGCCCTTGCCTCATTCTTAACATGATACATGTTTGCGAATCTTTCCCATGTTGCCTTTGCATCCTTGCACGACTTGATGGTCGTCATAATGTGCCTCTTCACATTTGTGGCAATTAAAAACATCGCTTGGGCACTGCGGCGGTCAAACTTCTTTTGCTCTGTTGATGCTATGGGACTAGTAGGAGGGACTGTAGCAGTCTGTTGTCTGCCTGTCTGCCTGTAGTCTGACCCGAAGAAGCTGTGCTGGATGTAGATGAGTCTGCTGGCCTCACCTCATCCCCACTAACAATATCCCACAAGCCCTTACCATCAATATGTTCTTAAGCATGAATGACCACAAGGCATAGTTTGGTCCATCCAGCTTGTCACCCTCGGACAAATTGCCAAAACTGTCTGAAAGAGTCGACATGATGCAAAATGGGATACCCACAAGCTGCAAATGTACCTGCAAAAAGAACTGCAAGTCCCAAAAGTACAACTGGTTGCAAATGTGCCTGCAAATCCCAAACTAATACTGGCTGCAAATGCAAAGTACGATTGGCTGCTCTGAAATGCCACTGATTGCACAATGCAATCACTACAAAAATGGCATCAACCAATCACTGCACTCTTCTGCAATCTGAAGTGCAATCCCAAACTGAAAACGCACAACCCAAATCTGAAAGAGCGCATCCACAAGTGCTCAAATGCATCCAACGGAGCTTAAAAGCAGCGACAACTGTAAAGTAATTGCAAATGCGCCCAACAATGGAGAGTATCTGCAAATGCACCTGAGAGTGCAAGAGTATGGGCTGCAAAAACAGTCCTGAAGCAAAATACACAGCTCAAAACACTTACTGAAAGTGCACCTTGGCCCGAAACACCTGCAAAATAATCCATTGATTTTGTGGGCAAGCCGGAGATGACAAAGGAGCTGAGTGAGCCGTTTGGAGCTAAATGAAGCTGTCGGGAGTACTTTTGAACACAACACACGTGTAGAGAAGAGCCTGGAGAAGTATGGAGACGCCTGGAGCTGCTGGAACACACCCAGGAGAGACTGGAGCTGAAAAAGGTCCAGATCTGAGCAGAAACGCCCAAAAACAGTCGAAAACTGCTCGAATCGCCTTCTAACAAGTCGTATGGGCTCAAAATTAGGTTCCGACAAGTCGTATGGACTTGTGGCACTGTCGTGCAACTGTACCGGACAGATCCATACAGACTGCACGGATGGGAAAAAAACAGGATATTTTTTTTCCCCCCGCCTGAAATGGTGCGGGACAGGCTTGTTTGTATGTGGGCAGCTCTGAAATTTCAAAAAACGTGAAAATCGGACCTCAAAAGGTCAAAAAACAGCCGTTGGACTGTTGGAGCTACCTCAAGAAAAAGTTGGAGAGCTGAATGTAAGAACTTGGACGCGCACTGGGAGTCTGGAAGCAAGCGCGGGAATGGGCTCTAGAGACGGAAGCGCTCTGATACCAAATGTAGGAACAAAGTGGAGACAGGTTGTGAACACAAGTAAGCAAGAGTGCACACACAAGAAAGCTCCAATAGAAATGTTCAAATGAAACAATACAAGTACTTGGTATATATAGTACCCAAGTACTACTGGTCAACCATAGGGTTGACTTTATGCCTACAACACCATATCTTTGTAATCTCTTACAGTTATCATGATAGCTGAAAAGCTGAAAACTGTATATTACAAATACTATTGTGCTTGCTCTTGTTGGTAAATTGGGCTTGTAAAAATTTTCTTGAAATTGGCAACGCTGCATTTAATGGAATAATATTAGTTTTGCTAAAAGTACATACATACATACATACATACATGTGCTAGCACTTTTTAAAAATTTGGCTAGAATGTGGCTTCATAAATTTGCCATACTTGATGTATTATGTTGCTTTGTTGTGGGACTTTCTCTGTTTTGGGACATCACATGGTAGTGTTATAATGTATACACCTTAATAAAGTTTTCTGGCTTCCTATTGCCATTGATGCCATTAACAAAGTTTTCTGGCTTCCTATTGCCATTGATGCCATTAAGCATCTATTGAATCACCTGTTCTTGTGTTGTCCAGCATACGATGGAGCCTGAGGCTGGAAAATATGGCCTTACACCCTACGTAGGAGAGGGAATCTTGAGTCCCAACAGGCAGATGGTAACTGACCTTGTGAAGGGCATTGTGACAAAACGACCATCTTTTGCAAGGACGATCCAGAAGAGATGTTTTGGTCCATCAGGAAGAATGGTAATGTGCCTTTACTGAGGTTCATGCATTTTTGGCATAAAGCAATAGAGAAGTATATGCTTGAGAGAAAATATAGAGTAGCTATGCATATTAACCCTGATTTGCAATGAGCAAAGCTTTGATTTATCATGTTGCAGGCTCTTCCAGTCATGTTCATGAGCTCCTACCTGACAGGGTCGAAAGGGCAAGTTATATTAGAAGATGATAGAGGTTTGACATGGGAAGTAGAATGGATAGCTTACATGCAGTCTGGACGGAGACTCGCATTGACTGTTGGTTGGCCAGACTTTGTTGCATACCATGATATGAAAGAGGGAGATGTGTTTCTTGTTGAAATTGTATCGCCTGAGCATTTCAAGGTTCAAGTCATTCCAACTACTGGTGGTTACACTAGGCAGAGATACAAATCGGTGCGTATTCTATAAGGTTATTAAATCTTAAAACATAGTGGCATAATTTTATCAAGTTGATTGAGAATACTAAATAACTCTTTTAAATTTAAAAACCATAAAAAGAGGCTTATGCACAACATTTTGGCTTTGCTTGAAAAGGGCCATTCTTCAAAGGGGCGCAAGAAGATATCCCCTGCAAATGCCATGAGTTTACATGAAACTAGAATTGAAGGTGACGAGGGGGCTCAAACTCTCTCTGACATCAGCATAGCCAGCAATGGAAGAGAACAAAGCATCTGTTTCCGCCCCTTTACAGCTCCAGCAGCAGAAACCAAGGCAGTGAGAAGTAAGAGGTCGAAGAAAAGGAAAAACATGGAAGGTTTTGTTTCTCTTTTAAAGGAGAACATGCCAAAAGCAGTCCAATGTCCGACAGATGTCCTTCTTGGTAAGGGACGCTCTTTTGGATCTGACCAGGTGAGCAAGGCATTGCCTGTGGACCATGTGATGGTTAATGCTTCAAAATTTGCATTCACAGATTGCATCCATTCAGATGGTATGACTGGAGCAACAGAGGGAAAAGTGAGGACACTAGTGAGAAATTTTAGACAAGGTGATGTCTGTAGTACATTGCAGATGCGAGCACAAGGCAATTGGAATAAATCATCTTTTTTTTCTGAAAAGGAAGACTCTAAACAATCGTTGTTGCCGATGCAATGCACACAATCTATGGTTCGAGCATTTGATAAAAAGCGAAGATATCAGGCTTACTACTGTCAATCTTCAATGGAGCCATGCTCTCAATATGTACTACATGGATTCCAGTTTTGTATTTTGCATATTCTGGAAGATTCATCAGCCCCTTACAAGCAATGTGATTTTATTGAAGTGCAAACACAAACAAGATGTATGTTTCCTGTGTGTCTCAATCTTCTTGACACAAGGTGAGTACAAACTATGATTTTTTTGGTGAGTTAGTAGAACATTGAACGTGCTTACAAGCCTTCCTTGTGTACCTAGGCTGAAGCTTGGAAGTAACAAATGCTTTAGTTGCATGTTAATGTATTGTCCAGTAATAAAGACATTTCATGATATTTATATATATACATATATGTATGCGTGCAGGTTTTGTCAGGTTCACAAACAAGTCAGTGCTTCTCTTTCTAATGCAGTTGCCCTGGGGCAGACATTTTGGAAGAGCCTCCCTAAGTTGGGGACTTTTTCTTCAATTATGATGGCAGCAACAGTGTCCCATCAGCTGAATGAAGAGGTCAATTTCTGGATTTGTAGGGATTTGCAAACTCCTAATACTGAGGGTGTTGGTTGTGAATCTGATAATGCAAGAATGAAGCCCCTACAACTTGTGAAATTATCAAGCGTCTCTACTTGCTTGACCAACTTGATGGAGGAGAACTGTGTAGCACCAACTGCCAATCCCCATACCGGAGAAGGAAATAAGCACGAACACGGATTTCAATCTGTTTCTGTGATTCTTAATTCCAAGGAGCTGGGTGATTGTGGAGGATTGAAAAATTCTGCAGCTACAGAGGAGTATTTAGGGAGAAAACTAGAAGGAAACTTTCTAAAGGTTCAAAGCAAGGGAAATACTGAGGTGTACTTAGTGAAAGACAGTAGCCTGATTTGTGGGGACCATGCATTTCACGAAGGAGAGAAAGAGGAGACAATGGGTGTCATAGCTGCTGCAAGGGAGCTTGAAGGCCTTCCAGAAAATGCTGATCCTCAGACCGACAAGATATTTGAAAAGTGCACGAGCACTGACAATAGGAAACATTTTCTACCTTCTTTAATAGAGATTGGATCCATAGATGCAACCCAAATGGGTCAAATGTGGACACCCACAAGATTATTGCAGACTTCTTTAAAACATCCCAAAGATGTGAGAAAGCCTGATCGATTTGAGATTGTGCCATTGATTGATATTGGAACAATAGACATGACCAGTATGGGACTCAAGTGTGGTTTTCAAGAGATCAGAGGAGCTGTAGGGTCAACCCATAAGCGGAAGCACAAACTTCAGCAAAAAGAGGGGTCAGTGGTACGGGGTCAGGGTAGACGCATTTGCTTTTCTAGGTTTGTAGGTGTTCGTAAACGTCCATGGGGTGCTTATGGTGCTGAGATTCGAACTCCTGAAGGAAAGAGATTATGGCTCGGAACTTACCCAACAGAAGAGGCAGCAGCACATGCCTATGATGATGCTGCTCGAATGTTTCGAGGAAAGAGTGCAGTGACCAACTTTGTTCAAGGGAATGAGCAGCCTGTACCATTGCTGGTCAGAGGTGGTTCTCAACATTCTTTAAAACAGGAAAGTGATGCAATGTTCAAAGAGACACCAAAGAAACGAAGATCTTCATCTGGCAAGAAGAGGAATGAAATCTTGTCAACAAAAAGGGGAAAACTTGAGGACTCTGCAGTGACTGATGAGTGTGAAACGAGGGATGCTTTAGCTGTATCAATGGTGGAGAAGGAAAATGCACCTTTATGCAATTCATTTAGACATGAATATCACCATGAAGATACAGATTGTGGAATGAATAAGGCTGTGGAGATGGATGGCATGTTTGACCAGGAATTAGAAGAAAGTTCACGCTGCCTAATTAGGACAAGTGGAGAGAGTGGCTGCCTACCATTCGACTCTGGAAAGTCAGTCTGTCATGAGTTGGAAGAGAATGCTGTACAAGTGCCTTTGAAATGGGAATCTGGTTTCCAAGAAGAAACTTTGAAACATAACAATAGCACCAAATTCTTTCCTGAAAAAGAAGTTCTGGATAGTCATGAAAGTGATACAAAAGATATGCCTACTAAAGTAGCACAGAAGCAGCAAAACATTCATAGAAATGTCCCCCGTGGTAGTAGGCAGAAAAAGAAGTTCAAAAGTATATCCTCAGCTGTGGTAGGAATGCAAGAAATTGATGCTCGTTCAGATTATTCCACTGACAAGGAAAAGAAAGTGGATTCTTTGTGTGAGCCAGGTGAGCGTCAGGATGTGACAGAGCTTGACATATGTTCCTTGCAATCTAAGGCTACGGATGGTAGTGGCATGGCGAACCTAGAAATGGAAGCTGACTTCTCTGAGGATGCGGTGGCCAAAATTATTGAGAGAGGAATTTATCCAAATGGGGAAAGAACATCAACATCTGGGAGTTTTGAAGCAGGTTTTCACGACGGAAAGAGGAGAAAGAAGGTTTGTCATGGCAGGTGCAGTATGGTTGAAGAGGCAGAACTTGACGATGGTAACAAAACAATTCAGCCTGATCGTATTGGTGAATTTGATAAGGTGTCAAAACATGTATGTACAGGTGGCGGGAATTTTCATGGAAAGATGTGTGACCATCTCGATTGTCCGATCTCCAGAACGACTGTACCTAAAGGTACAGGTTTTGTTCAGTGTGTTCTAGCTTTCATGAATTTTGCAAAAATCTGAAGTCAATGTCATGATAAATTCCTTTTAAAATATTTTAAATTAAAGGGTCCTCATATCTTAGGCTTTTCTATTCAATCATGTTCATTGAAGGTAGTGTCTAATGCAGATGAGGCTGAAGGAGTAAAGGCAATGCACAACCAAGCAAAGTCGGAAATTGTGGAGTTTGAAGAAAAAACCAGATTTGGCACAGAGAGAGCAGGTTCTGTATGTGATTATTACATAGAAGCAAATAAATTTCCCATCGAAAATCTAACGGGACACCTGAAAAAAAGTCAAGGTCCTAGTGTGTTTCACAAGGACAGAATTGATTATGAGGATTTGAGAAATACACAACACGCCCGGGTTTCCAGGCATGGTAGTTCTGTGAGGGCCCAGCATAGGGATCCCTTTCTAGGATTTGATAGTGATGTCTACATTGAATCTGAGTATGCTCGCATTTATAAGACAACTTCAAAGCAGCGTGCAATGCAAGATAAACAGGATCAAGAACAGGTCCAGGATTCCTTTGGAGGGAAAAGCGTGGACTTTCACCTTGGAGGTTCTCCTCAGAACACTTCAGGGGTCAGTGAAGAACCAACTCAGAATGTGGAACTGAGAAGCAATGAAGGCGCATTGTCAAAGTCGTCTGAGGGTAACTCCCAAGAACAGTCTATAGGCTTGTTGACAATGAATGTTGCGGCTTCACTAAAGACGGGTGGTGGACACAAAGAGGAGAGTGTATCATCCAGCCGTTCAAAGAGGGCCATGGCCCGTGGGAAAAAGCGAGGACATTTGGGCCCCAGCAATTCACCATCTAAAAAATCAAGCTCCACTCGCTGGGAAGATTATAAGGGTGTTTACTTCAATGGACGAAAATTTCAGTCGATATTTTATAATCCATTAACCAAGAAGCACACATATCTTGGGACATTCTGTACAGCTGAAGCTGCAGCACGTGCATATGATCAAATGGCCTTTACCCAGGTGGGGGGCTCTGCCAAACTGAACTTTGCATTAGACCAGTCTGAATCTAATGATCAGAATTGCGGAAACAGAGTGGAGAACAAATCCACCCTTACGAGCACAACTTTTGAAGAGTTGGATCCCCAATCTCTGGCAGCGGTGGCAGATCCTAGCATCACTTTTGAAAGCACTCAAAAGGATCAGATACTTGGCTTTGGAAAGGATGTAAGGGATGAAGTTGACCTACCGAATGGATTCCAAGGAATGACAGAGTGTGAGACACGGGATGAAGAATGTGCTCTTGCAGACAGTGCTGGAGTAGGCATAGAGATTATGCTGAAGCTTAGCTCCAAGTTACCTGAGAAAATACCCATACAGGAATACAGAACTGTCAGGACTTCAGAAACAAATCTGTCTTCTGAGAATTCTTCTTTGCCTGCTTTTAGAGCCTGGGGACAGCTTTTGAAGGCAAGTGAGGTCCTGAATAATTCTGAAACTAGCAGATCCTTCAAGTGAAGTTCTTCTCACTGTAAACTAGGAATTTTCAGGCAACAGTTTCACTGGCCAACTGTGAAGGTAGATTTTGATTTTTAGTACTCCCTTGATAGAGGAGTGCTATAGGGGAGACTTGGATGGTGATTTGTGGGAATTTCCACATTTGTTTTTGTCTTTTAAAAAATTCTTGTACTATTTTTTGGGAACATCGCCCCCCCTCACCCTTTTCCCCTCCTCTCTCTCTGTCTCTTCTCTTCATCTGTCCATGTAAAATAAAGAGGAGTACCCATGAGCATTCATGCTCTCGTGTTTCACTATTTGAAACTCTTCTTCTAGACTCTCATCAGATATATATGTGCTGCCTTGCACATTCGACTGTGCTTTCCAGATTCAACTTTCTGTAAGGGATTTTGTATGCAGTACAGTTGATATGAGAAAATAGCCAGAGGCTTTTGTACTTTTTCTCCAATGTAGATCAAAGTATTGTTTCTCTTCTAAATGGTGATTTCTTTCTTCAGTCTTGGCACATGCACAGCATAAAACATTGTCAGGCATAACTTGTATGTGGACGTATTGAATGTACAAGGGCTCATTTTATGGTGGGCATTGACATACTATTGGGACTATAGAGAAAAGATCTTCATGAATTTGAGACACGAGCATTTTGTCATGTTTTCCATGGCCTTAAGGCATAGATAAGAAACATCTGGAGATCTCCATAGCAACTTGTGCTGACTTTTTTCCCTCTTTTTGTGATCTTATTAATATAGAATATTAAACAGGAGAAGACCACTGTTTTGTTCCCCTCCTGGGCTCATGCTTTTGGGAGTTGTTCAAATTCTCCTGTCAAATTCACTTGCCTTCTGTCAGAAAGATATTCTGCCATACTTCTTTGCATCCAGATGTTGAGAATGATACGAGTCTGGTGAAAATTGGCATCAAGGGACATGAAGGCTTCATCATAATTTGTCAGTCCCCAAAGCTTCATATTTGCTCCATACAATGAATGGAATCTGCACATACAGCTGACAAGAAAAGCTGAAAATTGATTCTATTTGATGGCTACAATCAGAGATCTTTCTAATTATGTTCAACATTGCTTTGCAATGCTCCATTGTAATTTTCTTTATTTAGATGCCTCACTATATTCTCATCAAAGAGCTTTTACAATTTATTTGTGTGGATGAGTTATTTTTCTGCTTCAACACTTGGAAGGGTTCTTAGTGTTGTGTGTAGATATTTCGCTGAACTTCCACTCTTTGCATGTGTTCACATACAAGATTATGAAAGTTCATAGATTGTGTTTGTATTGACAACAATCGAGCATTCCATGTGCATATAGTCATTTTTTGGTTTATATATTATTCAATAGGGTCATCTAGAAAACTCTAGAATAACAATTTATCAAGTAGTAACATATAATAAAATAAGAAAACATAATGGAGCATTGCTATAATAGTATAGAAGTGGCATGAACATGCCTAGAAATCATATTCAATAAACAACTCTTAAGCTACATTTTTGTTGTAGTTGCCACAATGTATCCAATGTCATCCAACGTCACACTTATATCATCAAAACCTGGTGGTCCTCACAAAGTGAGTAGTTCTTTATCCGTGGATTGCATTGCACCAAAGCATTCAGAACTTCTGAACTTCTGAACCAACAATATAGAACAGAGAACTGCTATCCCGTCTATATGATAGTTGCAACTCCTAGCATACACGCTCTAGAAGCGGTTGCTTTCTAACTACCCCTACTAAGGTTTTGCATAGTCTTTCTATTACGTAGCAAAATAGCTATATACCACGAGTACCCAAGTAGCATTTGTCTACATTGGCACACCTAGTGGTACAAGGATTTTTGTTCATAAAAAATAATTGCGACCTGAACCCACTTAAACATTGGATTTATCAAGTTCTTCATCCATTTCTGCTAGCAAAGAAACTAGTGGATCATCTTCACGATCATGCTCATGACTTGCATCTTGCATTGGGGTAATCTATTCTCCTAACTGTTTTGTAATAGTCTCTGGTTCATATGTAATCCCATCATGTTCTTTTGTAACAGGATTTGCCCGTTCTACAATTACATCAGATTCTTCTATAACAGGGTCGGGCTTTTCTACAACAGCATCAAAATTAGTGTATTGTTGATCTTCGAGATTTCGCATCAGTTAGGTCTTCAATAGTCTTTAAAGACTGCATCATTTCCTCTTGCCACCACGAACTCTGTTGGAACTCATGACTGGTTTTTGCATCTGTCTTCTTTGCTATAAAATCTTTCTGTATCTACATAGACAACATTTTAGAAAAAATATCTTTTATGTTATTTGTCAATACTGGTGTTGATACCATCTGTAGCTTCTGTTGACATTGCATAAGTTGTTGCTGCAGCTCTTGAATAGTTTGTTTTTGCTCTTGAACTTTCTTTGCAAAGCATTAGTGGTGTATTCTTCTGAAGCAAAAGCTTCATATGGCCTTTGAGCCAAAATTACCAATCTTTCTTTGACATTATCCCAGGCATTTTGAGATATATTCACTAGTTCTTCCTCTACATGCTCCATTGCATCAATCTCCATAAATGTACCTTCTACTTCAGTATCTTCGGAAAGTGTCTTCAGCTCATGTTCCACATACTTCAAAGATTCTATTTTTTGCCTGCAGTAACAAGTTATTTGTTTGCAACTCTGAATTGCGTTTAGAATGCAATTCTAAAACATTAAAAAATTCAACTTGCATCTCCTTTAGCCACTCCTTAATAGTAGGTAAACATTCTTGTTGCCTCTCAATTTGATCCATCAATTGTTTCTCAGTCTTTTCTTTCTACTCTCTATAACTTTGAAACCGGTTCTGTAATTGTAATAATTCCTGCTCAATCTTCTGCACTTCACCATGATCTTTTATCTGCGGTGCCAATATTCAATTTTGTGTTTGCAATTCCTCAATTTCATTGACTAATTGCTGCTGGAGTGTTTGCATCTAACTACCCTAGGTGTTCAGAATATCAACTGTCGCAGTAAATTGCTTGTATGAAACCTTACCCAAAGACTTCCCAATTGTAAGATCTTTTCTGATGTCTACTTCCTTATTCGTAGATGGATTCTTATCAACTATTTTCAGCTTTTACTTTAAGTCACTCGTTTCTGAAGAACCTTCTTTTCCTTACCGATGATCGGTGTATTCCATAAAGCTATAGATAGTGACTTTCCTGTAGCCATCTCCACTAAATGTTGATATGTGTCTTTGGCTTTGACCCAGAATGATTGATGGTATCTTTAATTGTATCATCCGAATCCTCAAATAACTTTTTTCCTTTCTCCTTGTGAGATGGCATGCTTTCTTTCTTGTGAACCACATGATTGAACAAAGCCGTAATATATTCACATAGATGGATCTTCTCAGAGGCCCCCCCTACAGGGAAGGGCTCCCCCTTGATGAGGAGTCTTCACAGGGTATGGCAGAGACTGGTAGGGGGTCTCACCGCCCAGATGTAGAGAGGAGTTTGATTGCCAATCCCTTATGTGGCACCCAGAGATCAGAGATCAGGAGGGACGTATGCTCGGACAGTGGACTCACATTGGTTGGGCACAGTGGGATAGTGGTCCAGCAGGGTCCTTTTGCCGTTGGAGTAGACTACCTATGGAGACAGAGGCGAAGCTTGATGCCCTAGTGCATCTGCAAGGGGTAGGGCAGCAAATGGGCAAGATTGACTTAGCCATTCCTGAGTCCTGGTGGGAAGGACTTCACATTTGGAAAGACAACATATGGTTGGGGCAGTTTTCTCGTACTGGTGCTCCCTTGAGGATGTTGATGCAGCACAGCGGCAGCACACCTCGGCTTCTTCCGTGTAGGACTTGGAGGCCTACTTCAGCCACTCACTGAGAGTGACCCTGAGATGGATGGGAGTCTTGATGGGATACACTGGTAGATGATCAGAGTGGTAGGACGTTTGGGGAAGGAGTGGCACATTGACCCTCCCAGTATCTCAGAGTAGGACGCCTCTAGATGGTGCCTTTGGCTGTGGGAGGGTAGACCCCTGAGGGAGGTCCAATGGGATCTGAGAGAGCGGTTCTAGCCCTCCAGGGGCAGCCTAGCTGAGTCGGTGGATGAGGTGCCCTTCTTTTCCTACACCACACGGATTGGCAGGACGCTTCAGATGGTGGACTCGTCGAGGTGGACCCCCTTGAGGTAGAGACATTGGGTGACCTAGAGAGTGCCTCGCGATGTGCACTCCAGGTTTTGGACGCGGTTGTGGTCCAGCTTGCGGTCGAGGAAGATCTCATAGTTCTTCTGGCTGGCCGCCCATGGAGGCTTGTCCATTGGCCCGTGGTTGGAGCAGATACGAGTGGAGGGACAGTGCCATTGTTGCTTCAATGGTGTCCTGGAGACTATCTTGCATTGCCTGTGGAGCAGTCGTAGCATAGTGAGGATCTGGATGGGAGCCCTTAGGATCATGACACGTATGCAGAGTCTTCATATAGACTACACCTAGGGTATGGTGGCTTGGTTGACATAGGGAGGACATGCATTTCAAATTGATGAGATCTCCCCAGCCTACCGGATACATGGTCAGAGCATCCAGAGGATTGCGCTCCACGAGGCAGTCCCCCCTGATAGCCTAGCTCCTCCTCCTCCTAGGGAGGACATTGTTTGGGAGGTGGTAGCCAGCATCACGGCCTGGAACATTTGGGTGGCTCACTGCAGATGGGTGAGCACCCGGTTCCACCCTCGGCTACTCTAGTTGCCATTTGGCAAGATATCATTTACACTCTACGGTCCACCTGGGAGCGTGGGATTCCAAGTTCCAGGGTGACTATCGAGAGGCATGCTTGTTTCTGCAAGGCTTGGCCTATAGGTGTTTTCTACATCTTCGCTCCATGAGGGATTCTCTGGCTGTATAGTCCCCCCACTTGGTTGTTAGCCCCAGTTCCAGAGATCCCCTAGGGAGTGAGCTGGGTTTCTTTGGAATAGGCCGGTTTCTGTCTTTCAGCCTTTTTTGGTTTTTTTCATACTCAGCACCTTCGGGGTTGTCTTGTATGAAATCTTTCAAGCATTAATAGAAGGTTCCTTTCTTTGAAAAAAAAGTAGCCGTAATATATGGTACATCCCGAAGTCCAAGACTATTTCCTTGAGATCTCCTGCATTAATTTTGTGTTCACGAGCGTCGCCCATGAAACCTTTTCACCTTGCTCTACAACTAGTAGATAATTTCTTTGGCCATATAATCATTTCGAACTAGTAGAACAACCCTCTCAATAGACCAACCCAACTACTGCTTTCTGATTGGTTCTGATTGGATTGCGTACTTTGCTAATCATATAACAAATTTTTGACAAAACTAGATTTCCAAACTTAGCCATCATTATCTCATTTGAACATTGATCAGATTGATTGTCCTCTAAATAATAAAGCAAAACACACTTGTGACTAATTCTAGTGTAACTTTCACTCCCATAGCAATTTCTCCTCCCATTCTTTGTAATACTTGAAATTGACTGAGAACATCTAGATTATCCTTCCATAATACCCATAGCAGACATGCAAAATCATATAGTCGAATATTTTTAAACCATTTCTTATGTAATACCAGATCAAGAGATACCTTCGATTCTTGGAATATCGGTGGACTGTCTCATTGATCAGTTGTTTTTTCACCGGCGGATCCAACTCAGTAGCCAAACCATCTGAAAGATCTTTAGCTTCCACTATGACTCACACTCGGACTTTTTGGGTATTTAGAATTTCAAACATTCAAAAAACTCCCTTCCAATTTGATAAGTAGCTACTGCATATACCATTACTACTCAGCCTGAAGTACTGATTCATCTCCCACAATATTTATGGATAATGTTGGTGCATGATATGCTTTTAATCTTGAACCATTCACCGATTTTAAAATTGCTTTGCCATACATATCCTCCAATCTAAACGTTCCTTCTCCCAACACCTCCATATTGTAAGGACCATCATATCTCAACTTAAGTTTTCCTAGACGAGGACCTAACTTAGAATTCAACATCAACACTAGATCTCTTTTTCGAAACACTTTAAACTTAATGTTCCTATTTATCCAAGCTTGTCTTCTCTTTTGAATTACATCTAAAATATAAGAACTCACCACCTTGTCTTCTTCCAACTTCAACAATTGCTAAATCTATGATTAATTGATTCCTCTAGAGACAATCTATTCCCAATTAGCTACTATTCAGAGACTAGGTACAATAAACTCCATTGGGACTACTGATTCACATCCATAAACAAGGCAAATAGTGTCATTCTAGTAGTAACCTTATAGGCTGTACAAAATGCCCATAATGCTGAATCTAATTTTTGATCCCCATCAGTCCGATTGAAACTGTTCTTTTCACAATCTTCTTCAATGTTTTATTGCAATTCTCAGCTTGATTATTGGCCTGTGGATAGTAAGCAGTTGACTTCTTATGCACAATCATGTGTGTGTGTGAATTTCTTCATAACTTTATTCATGAAATGAGCCCTTGATCAAAAACCATCTTTATTAGACAACCAAACCTGGTTATGATGTCTTTAATTGCTCCTCATCTCCAAAGAACAAGAGGAATTTCATTCATGTGACCTGCGAAGAGAGAGAAGCAGAAGTAAGAAAGTTTTAGCAAATTGATGAGCATCTCTCAATACTGGAGGCCACCACAAACGTGCCTGCAATATCTTTTTTCTAGTAATATCACCAGAAAAGTGATCTCCTGAATTTCTAGCATGTGCTTCCATGAGGACTGCTTTCCTTTCATGATCTGGTACACATCTTTGGATAATCTGATCAATAAGAAAGTTATAGCAAATTGATTAGCGTCTCTTAATACCGTAGGCCACCACAAACCTACCTGCAATATCTTTTTTCCAGTAATATTACTAGAAAAGGGACCTCCTAAATTTCTAGCATGTGCTTCCATGAGGACTGCTTTCCTTTCATGACATGGCACACATCTTTGGATAATTTGATCAATACCCCTCCTGTACAAAACTCCAGATATCACCAAAAATGGTTTACTCTGCAACACAAATTTCTTCCTCCGATCTCTTGATAGTGACTGAGGTACCATCCCTTTTGTCAAAAAAGAAGCACTCTATCATACCAATCTTGCTCACCATCCAAGTTCACAGAAAACAAATGGTGCCTCACCATTCATCAATCGGCTTAAATAATCTGCAACAACATGCAGATTATCGGGTGTATGAACAATGCCATAATCATATTCTTGGAGGAGAAATATCCATCTAGCTAGCCTTCTAGATAATTGTGGTTTGTTTACCAAATAGATAAGAGCTTGATGATTGACATGTAAGATCACTTTATTCCCCAATAAATAGTGTCTCAATTTTTTGAGAGCATAAACCATTCCCAATGCCTCCCTATGAGTAACATTATAATTCTGCTTTGCCTTCGCCAATCTTCTACTAGTATAATATATTGGCTGAAACCACCCTTGAATGAATTTTTGCATTAATGGTAAGTTTTAGCTAGGTGGTTTGAGAATTGGTGCCACAACTAACATCTTATTCAATAAAACAAAAGCCTTTTGTTGTTGCTCCTCCCATCTATAAGCTTCTCCCTTCCTGGTAAGTTTTGTCAATGGTGCACAAACATGGGAAAGATAGCACAAAAACCTGCTATGCCATTTTATCTGCCTAGCAAAGCATGATAACTGCTTAAGAGTTCTTGGTGTAGGAGAATTCTAAATAAATTCCACCTTTCTTGGATCTATGGTCATGGCCTCTTCATAGATTCTATGACCCAACAGAACATCCCTCTTAACTACTGCAAAAGCACACTTCTCTGGATTAAGACTAAGCCGTGCAATACTACATCTCTCAAGACATAATCTAAGATGTTGCAAATGCTCCTCCTTCTTTCCAAACACAGAGAAATCATCAAGAAAAACTTTGATAAAAGTTGTCAAGAATGGAGCAAAGACTTCATCAATCTTTTGGCCTTCATGCTGCTCTTCGAGTGCATCAACATCCTTTGTACATTCTTCACTCTAGTCACCTTCTTTTACTGGTGCCTCCTTATTCCGGCTAGCTTAACACATGGGGGCAGAACCTTCTCCTCGATCATCTTTATTTTTGCATCAATCTTTCTTTCTAAAGTTTGAGATTGTGAGGTATCTTTAACTCCCCACTTAACTTCCTTTCTTGCATTCACCTTATCAAGAGCTTTAAGAACATCTTGACGAACTCTATTTTGTTTATTCCAATCAATTGGATCTTTACCTTTGGCTGCCACAGACAATTTCTTTTCAATTGATACAGGACCCTTAGATCTTGTGAAAGCGAGTGCTTCTGGATAACTTTGTTTCTCTAGCATCTCCCCTTCTTGTTTGAAACCCATACAATCATAGGACACTGCCAACATTGACTCCAAGTCTTTCTCCCAGTGCCCATCTGGCTGCTTCACCGCCATGAGTGCATCCTTTGAACAACTTTGTTCCATCTGAATAAGCACAGTGTTGGGTTGACTTTGTGGCTAATGAGGTGATGTTGTGTTTGTGAGTCGAGTTTGGTACTGCACAATGGGGATACCCCTCTCATTGTGGTGTTTGCACCATAACTCACAACCTGGGCCTTGCCGATGTCTGGCTTGACCACAATATGTGAAATTCTGAGAATCATTGTTTTGACTTGATTGTTAAGGATGATTTCCCCAGTTCTAATATGATTATCTTCTTCCTTGGTTAGCAGGATCATTCACACCTACTTGATTGACTGCAGACGGTTGTGTCACTGCCCCAGTGTTTTGCATATGAGGAGGCAATCTCCCCCTTTAATTTGGATTATACCAACAATTGGTACTCTTGTGATTTGTTTTACCATAGAAGGCACATGTAGACTTCTCAGATGAAGCAGCTTCTGACAATACCATGCTTTTCAAATGTTGTTTGATATTTTTCGCCAACTTCTCATCTCTTGAAGAGGATTTGACTTTTTTGTTAGACTTCGAGCTCTCCTTAGATTTCCCTTTCTTTGATTGATTCTCTCTTTTGCATTTGTTCTTGTTGTCTTAATTATTGGAATCATCCGAATCATCAACCTTGAACTCAGAATCCATATCTTCATTTTCACTATCTGTGTCAGAGTCTCCATCCGAACCAACTCATCGCCTTCCCCACCAAAGTGGCTGCCAACTATTCCTTCTTCATGGGGTCATCAAGCTGTCCTTCGAAACCACTTGCTACCCATCGGGTCTCAAATTTCCCAATGTGACTATCAGGGTCTTGTTATATTTTGCCACTGAATATAGCAGAGCGGACTCTAGGGTTCTACATGTTGACTGCAGGGAAGTTTGAAACAACCTATGGTATTATCCCTGGATGGGGTCAAGGTGGAAGTGGATCATACAACCGCCTTTGGGCTCCTACATACAGTCAAAATGTTGCATGATAACCATAAGTTGCACGAATGAAAGCTTCTGAAGGAGACCATGAATTTTGTAGGACTCCAGGATTATCTGCATCGTGGTATTTAGAACTACCACCCAAACTGGTGGAAGGTCCTTCCCCCCATGCTGTGTAGCTAGGAACCCAATCTTCATCCTCTGAACTACCAGCGATTTTGATCCCACCTTGTTGGCATTCGGATTCTTCTCCAACCTCTTCACGACTTTTTTTTTGCTCCCCTAAAACCTCTTCACAGGCACTTGTTTGACCTCTAGCCCGAGCTTTGGTGACGTATAGATGGCCAATACATTGAGGAGATGTCTCAGGTTCTTCTATGCCAGACATCTGCTACCAATGCCTCCATCAACATGCTATAAGAATTCATTGCTCTCATAATTTGCCATCTTCCACCACTAATTTGATGCAACTCAACCTCGATTGTCACCTTCGACAATTTCACATATCATTTGCTGAAAATTATGAATCATCTGTTGAAAATTTGCAATGGTGAACTAAATTCTGTTGCATGCACTCTTGACATCTGATGTTTGAGCGCTTGAACATTGCCTCACAGACTTGGATTTGTTGCTGTAAACATTGGACTCTTCTTTTTTTATTTCGACGGCACCTTCCTACGCTTCACAGCATGCACATTGTCCCCGTTAGACTTGCACAAAGAAGCCATGTTTACTTTATCTCCTATTGGGCGCCTACAAAGAAGAGCCTAGCTCAGTTGAATAGTCTCTTTTGATCTTTCCTCTAGGGAGGGGAAATGGGGCAACATAAATAGCCAAGGTTAAATGGCTGTACATTACCAAAATCAGTAGGAGGATTGGGAATAGTGGATGTGGAAAAATCTTTGGCTAGATTCATGGCCCAATGGATTCTGAAGGCAATACAAAAAGCTAACTCTACTTGGGCTATTCTAATTTGCAGAAACATTGACAACGTAAGGCTTCTCAGATGTAGGCATTGGAATTCGAGCATTGGAACTAGATTCCTTTTGGGGTCACACTCTTTAGCAAGGAGCCATCTGTGGCTAAGGGATTAGAGTTGTGGAAGGGTATGTGGAAGGCATGGGAAGCGATGAGACCTTTCATCACTTGGAAGGGCTTTTCTCAAAAGACCGAAACCTTTTGTAGCCAGGATTCAATCTGGTTCCGAATCATGTGGTGGGAATCTCAAATACAAGATGAGGTGCTTAAAGGGGTAGTGTGCCTAAACAATAAAGGTATCAGAGTGTGGGGAGGCTTGTGGGGTCGAGTCCAGGGTATATGGATAAAGGAAGAGACTTTGAGCTCATCATGCACCTCAATCAAAAATGGCACAGAAGAGATGCTGAAAAAATATGGATGAAAATATTTGAAAGGGTTTGGGATAAATAAGAGCCGAAAAAAAACTCTTGCCTTCTTTGGCTAATTCTTCACTAGGGTGTCTAGACATCTAGTCGGGCGAGAAGGATAGGCCTAGGGGATGGATTGTGCAAGCAATGCTACTGGGCTCAAGAAGATATTCCGCACTATTTTCTCAACTACAACTCTTCTAAATCTCTTTAGGACATAGTGAGTAGACACATAGCCTTGGTTCCTTTTAACTACACTTATTTGTTGTTTGGTGATGCCCCTAGAAGATCGCCTTCAAATTGGAATGTTATCCATAGCTTTGGTATGGACGATCTGGTATCAAAGGTGCTCTAAGGTGTTCAATGACGTTGAGTTTGATACTAATAAATATGTTTTAAATTTATGGTTGATCATAGGAACACGGCGATAACTTCCAAAAGCTTAGCCAACTCTAGGCTTAGATACAAGAATGCTACAAAGAAGAAGACAAGCTGGCCAAAGAAAGTTCACTATTGATCCAACTTCAAACACTGGTGGATAGCTTGGGAATGGAGTTCCACTTGGTAGTCAAGCAGATGCCGTGCCCCCTATCAGTTCTACTCTACCCATTCGTGTTGATGTCCCCCCTGTTCCTCATGTCGGATCCTCTCCTCCTGTAAGCTCTGCTCTTTCCTTTTGTGTTGATGCCCCCCTATCACTACTTAAACTCCACTTGCCCCACCATGCTAAATAGCACCCCCCATCCCATAGATTTTGCTTTTTAAGAGATCTTTCTCCCACATTGATCCAACAAGTGACTCATTTAGAATTAGAAATGAAAATTTATCTAAATAAATATTTTTGGAATCCCTACAAAGGGTTGCGGGGACTGTTGCATAGCCTAGAGATGATACCAAGAAGCATAGAGGAAAAAAATAGTGCCCCTATCCTGTCATGCTGAGCATGGTTGTTATTAAAGTTATCACCCATGTGGTCCTGAAAGAAGAGACACATGATACCGATCATTGAGTTCTATTGTTTTTCTACTAATTTTGAAAGCCACTTCCCCCCTATTTTGCTATTCTCCAGGGGAGAGAACTTATCATGATGTAAAAAGTTTTTCTTAACTTTTTTATATAAACCCTCATTTCTGGGGGGGAAAATTAAAAATGAGAAGGAAAGATAATAAAAATTACCATTGGCACATGTCAATATAGAATCGATATTAATATTTAAGCTTTTACTACTGGTATTATGCCCATTTTATTACATCTATATTAATCTAGTTCATTAGTGAATTTGGTAGGTTACTAAATTGATCACATTATTTTCATGCATTTTTTGACTGAATATGACATTTATGATTGAGAAGTTAATATAAACATTTTTTCAAAATCCTTGTCCCAAACGGTTTTACAAGAGGAGGAGAGCTCCATAAATTCTAAAAAATGTTTAATAACCTTCTCAGAGTATCCATACAAGTCATGACCTTGTACCACTAGTGCTTAATCAAAAGGATCTACTATAATCATAGATCGAACATTCAAAGCATGCCTCAATTCAAGGACATATGGCCAATATTGCTTCTTTGAGATAGTTGTGTTTTACTTTGAAGGTTCCAAGTGGATTTACATAACCCCAATCGGGGCTATCATCTATCAAGATAGTGTTTCAGTGATCATATTGACCTTTCCAAGATTCCCACATAGTATAAAGTGGCTTTAAACATGCTTCCACATTCGCCTTTTTTGGTTTTGATAACAAAGGATTTTACCTTTTATAACATTGCTCTTGTCCCCAAACTAGGAAGGGAAACTTATTATTTACTACTATGATACAAAAATTTGATATCTTTTATTTGATATTGGTATCCTTTTATGTAGGTTTGATAATATATTGTGAGGATGAAGTGCTACCTAGTGGCTATCACTTTATTTCCATTTTCTAAGATATTAGAAGTGATTAAGAGGATGAATGGAATGGATCGTTGTAAATATCAGGTGTATGAATGATAAATACCCTCTAAATACCTTGGTATGGGATGATGAATATTTGTGTATGGGATATTATGGGACTTTTAGAAAATAGGGAGGGTGTCATATAAGGAGGTAGGTCTCATGTCCATGTATGCTCAATTATGTAAGAGAGTTGACATGCCAAGCATCTAGAAGGCATGTGGAGGAGTGTGGAGTTAAGAGGAATCCTTTTAGAATTCCTATGTGGAATAAGGAGGATGTGAACAAAGGGTCCCTATGGGCTCCATGTGGGTAGAATCTTGACTTTCTCAATATTTTAAGAGTCATGGGAATCTTGTGATGGGATACATGTCAAAGGTAGCCAAAAATGACATGGATGGTGAGATAGAGGCTTATGTGATTCATGGGGAAAGGAATTTACAGGCAGCAATTGTAAATGGGTGAAGGAGGGTGATAAAGTATCTATAAAAGGAGCCCTCCTCTCTCTCATTCAACAAGTCTCCCACTTGTACTAGAGTATCTGCATCACCCACATAATTATTTAGCTACTCATGTGAGCGACCACTATGTATAAGCATAGGTTCACCTAATTTGGAATCTCCCACACTTCAATGGGGATATTCTAATGTGAAATCTCATCGACTCCTTGGGGACTACACTTTTGTGGACGTCTTCTTGTTAGCTTTCAAAGTATAGAATCAGGTGCTTTATTCTTTTGTTCCAAATTACTTCCAATCACATGAAATAAAGAGATCTCCAGATAAAATATCAACTTCTATTGATAAAATGGTAGATGGCAACTAAACAAAAACTCAAGACATTAGATGACTTGCTATGCTAAGCACTATCGTGCTTGTTTGTGGCATACAAAGACTAGGCAGTGTGCCATAAAAGCTTATAGAGATCTACTAGATAAATGTGAGACATCATCCAACCTTGATATCAAAATCCCACAGTAAATATGAAGGCATATATTGATATACAATCAAATAAAAAACTTGCTATGCAAGCCAGAGATGCTTGTTCACAACATGCATCTCCATACATTGAGAAAAGAGAGAATTGCTTCCATAGTCTTGTTTGTAGAGTAAAAATGGACTCCTATCCCCCTTCCTAGAAAACCAAAAACCTTCTCAGGTTTTCAATCCCATGCATTCATTTTCTCCAGGCCTTGATCTTTGCAGGTCATTTCTAAGATCCTGAAACAACCCCCTCAGAGCCCTTTCTCCCATTATTCCATGCCAAATTAACCACCAAATACTGATCATACCTTTTTGGTAACCCACAAATCCTTACCAACTTGCTTTGATACCACTTGTTAGCTTTCAAAGTATACAATCTATTGCTATATTCTTCTATTATAAATTACTTCCAATCACATGAAAAAAGAGATCTCCACATAAAATATCAACTACTATTGATAAAATGGTGGATGGTGACTCAATAAGAACTCAAACATTAAATGGGTTTTGCACATCACTACCATGCTTACTACAGCATAGAAAGACTAGGCACCATGCCACCAAAGCTTATAGAGATCTACTAGGTAAGGTGACATAGTCAAAAAATATCAAAGTCCTACAACAAACATGAGGACAAAGAGAGACCCACAGTGAGATAGGAAACTTGCTACACAAGCTCAGAGATGCTTGCTCACAACATCAACATCTCCATACAGTAACACAAGAGACAACTTCTTCTGCAATATATAGATGGGTGTAGAAGAGGTTGACCCCTACCACCACCAATGATGGTAAACTCAAATTTGAGGTTTTCACCCATTATTCCATGCCAATTTAATACCACCAAATACTGATCATACCTTTTTGGTAACCCACAAACCCTTACCAACATGCTTTGATACCACTTGTTAGCTTTCAAAGTATACAATCTATTGCTATATTCTTCTATTATAAATTACTTCCAATCACATGAAAAAAGAGATCTCCACATAAAATATCAACTACTATTGATAAAATGGTGGATGGTGACTCAACAAGAACTCAAACATTAAATGGGTTTTGCACATCACTACCATGCTTACTGCAGCATAGAAAGACTAGGCACCATGCCACCAAAGCTTATAGAGATCTACTAGGTAAGGTGACATAGTCAAAAAATATCAAAATCCTACAACAAACATGAGGACAAAGAGAGACCCATAGTCAGATAGGAAACTTGCTACACAAGCTCAGAGATGCTTGCTCACAACATCAACATCTCCATACACTAACACAAGAGATAACTTCTTCTGCAATATATAGATGGGTGTAGAAGAGGTTGACCCATACCACCACCAATGATGCCTCCATCCGATCTCCAAGAGTCAAGGCGAGTATCCTTGCTAGCAGTATATGCCAATTAAGTTAAGCCACCACATAGCAAAAGAGGTCTCCATGCCATTGCTAGAAGTCATGAGATCCAACTCTCATGGAGCCCTAGCAGAGAGAAGAAAAGCTAGAACCACCCATGTGTTTCCATGTCCATTCTTGCATGTAGTCATGCCAAGTGGCATGGCATTGCCACCACCTTGAACCTTAGGGAAAGAGCATCTCCCCACAAGGTTTAATAGAGGCAATAAGTGCCAATACTTCTAATGGGACATATCCTACACTTCTATGGGGACTTTCTACATCTACATTTCCTTGTGCATGCCCACTTCTATTAGGTCTTGTACACCTACATCTATGACAATAGTTTGTTGTTGCTGAAAAGGGTTTATCAAGAATCCATATGAGTAGCAATCTATATAGTGTAATTGAAAAAAATACATTGAACAACAATCTAATTAGTGTAATTGCAAAACAAACATGTATTGAACACTTCATGCTTTTGAATAGAAAATTGAATAAAGTCCTCAATCTCATAGCTCGCAATCATACTATTGACCTAGTATACATTTGAATATATGACCACAACTCACAATCATGTTAATAAGAAGCATACAAATGTTTAAAGTTAAAAGAACATGGTTCACAATCATACTTTTGCCCTTATAATTTTGAATAAGAAACTTAAAAATTAGTCCTTATATATAAAGAAAAAATGAGCTGCTTTTTTAAATACATGGTATGAAAATTTCATGGTCAAATTTTTTATACTTCATCATGTTGTATGTCTTTTGTGTCATCAATTACATTATTACCTCTATGTTTTCCACCCTCTAGACTCCTCAGAGGTTGTTCATATGTAGCTGGAGTTGCTTGTTTAATGCCTTATGTTTACCCTGTTTAGTGCAAAGGTGAGTATTTTCACCAGAGCTCGCTCATATGTGACTGAGTTGCTTCTTTGATGCCTTATGTTGACCCTTTTTAGTGCCCATTCCCATCCACATCTTTAGATTCACATCACTCTCAATAGGACACACATTGCTTTTAAATCTCCGACATCACCATTTGTTTTTGCAAGGGCTAGACATCCTCTTTTTTTTGTGAATGATGCTTGGGGGTCAAAGCCACCTATAAATATGTCTCTCACATCACCTTTTTTTTATGCGACGGCTAGACATATTTTCTTTATGAGTGATGCTAAGTGATAACAACAATGTTAATATTTCTATAACATAGTGTCCATGAATGAACATATTAAATCACAAAGATATTCAAAATTCCATCTTTCTTGTACATCCTCTATCTCTACCCAAGAGAGATTAAATGGGAAGCCTAATGAGATGAGTTGTTTAGGATCAAAATCATCACCTTTGTAAAAGAAGACACAAAATACCATGTATTGGTGAGATGTTCAATTGGCATATGTATCGTATGAACCTATCTTTGTAAGATGATCTAAATGATTAAGAAATTCTTTTATCCTCCAAATAATGTCTGTTCAATAAATGCAACAAGGACAAGACTAGGAGTTCTTATGAACACAAAAATCATCCCGCCTCCTAGAGTATTAGAATTTGCTTTCAGACATAGTGTAAAGGGCCACGAGACCCAAAAGAATGTCATAGGTTAACTCATTGGAAACATATATAGCAGTTTGCAAGTGTGCTCACTCTGTAGACTATCCATGGTATGTTTTTTCCATATGATCTTGTTAACCAGATGAATTGCCTATATGGTGAAGCTATTATCTACCATTAGCTATGCCAATGGTGTCAACCTCTTTGCCTTGCTTAGTGCATCCTTTATCTCTTCCTTAGACCATCTAGATATCTTTGTTATATTCTTCATTATTAATCTCACATGCACCCTTAACAAAATCCTAATTTGCCTTTTCATTTTGATCTTGAAATTCAGTCCCTCTAAATAATAAAATAGAGTACCATAGATAGGAGGTCATAGCAATGGATACCACAATGCCGTGAAACTTGTTTATTAGGTCCTTCAGGCACTTGAGCTAGCATTGTAAGTTGCTGTGATCAATCTTTAATTTTGTATGTGCATACTGCAACTGAGTGTGAGTGTGAACTAGGTCATCATGAACCACTCGTTGGCTTTCCAACTGCTCTATTAGGGACCTACATTCTACAGCCAGTAGGCCACCTCCTACCCTTCACAGATTGGCTATCTATCCCTCAAAAAATTTGGTCACCTCCTCTCGGTACCTAGCTTATAAAAACAAGTTATGCTCTAGCATCTGTGGGGGAATCCAATGGTTGGCTAGATAGGTTAGGGACTGCACCACATAGACCATGTTCTCTCTAAGCACTTGCCATTGAATTTCTATAACATTGAAATCTTGATGCTCATCTTTAGTCAGTTTTGGGTCGAGAGAAAAGGGGTCTACGGGTCCAAGGCTCAGTAGGGGTGCAAGAATTGGAGGCAAGCTGAGAGGACTGGTGTTGAGTCAACTCCTTGTTGCTCAGCTCTATGCATGGGCTCACCCTCTTTTGGTGGTTCTTGATCCACTATGGCCTCCCCGTCGTTTGCCTTTGCATTAGGGGTATACTACTGGCTGGTCCCTTTTAATTGTTCCTACTCCTTAGGGGTGCCCTACTTGCTATTCTCCCCTCACTAGCTTGCTCCTTGTAGGTACCCTGCCCACTATTCTCCCCCTTATTAGATTTCTCAAAGGTGTCCTTATCACTATTCCCCTTCAGCTTCTCATCTTCTTGTTGTCCACTTGTCTAGCTATCTAGCTGCTCCTTGCCAATTCCTTGCTCCTATTGTTCCTTGCCTTTATCTGGGTGTTGGTCTTCTCCTTTGTCCTACTATTGATCTTCTCCTTTGTCCTGTTGTTGGTCTTGTGCCGATCCTTGTTCCTGTTCTCCTTTATCCTACTTGGGTTTTTCCCATTCCTGCTCCTTTCCCTGTCCTCCCACTCTCGAAGTTCTTGTCACTCTTACTGGTAGTGCACTTGGCCAAGGCACTCTCTTGAACGTGAGTTTGTGATAGAGCATAGATAAATGGGGGCTAAGCTTACAATGGGTTTTCCCCTTGTTGATGGCTTAGAGCTGGTTCTCAAAAGCCTTTTCAAAAATTGTGAACCAGTCCACATGGAGTTGGTCCTCCACTGCCATAAGGACTTGGGCTACATACTGAAGAGATACATACCCAACACTCTTCTTGAGCATGATGAACTTAGACAAAAATCATTAGGTCATCTTCAGGCCTTCATCTCTCTATTTGTTGACGAGGTAGCCCTGTGAAGATGAGTAATTACCCGCCTGAAAGAACATATCACAATGTAGCATTTGCCATCTTCTTGGGGTTAGATCATTGCTTCATTCAGAACGCCCTCTGTAGGAACTCTGAAGTAATCCTGACATGCCTGTTGTTAATAATGAGACTGTGATTGTTCTCATCATATGAGTCCAAGATTTCCTCATCCAGCTCCTCATCATCTCGTAAACATCCTTCCAAGGTAGTTGAGAAAACTTCATAATGCAATTCTTTGCCAAAATACTAGTGAGAACATCAAAGAAATCTTCAATGGGGTGCAGAGGAGAAATGTGAGAGCTACGCTTCTGCTTTGAAGGGTCTGACGATCTGCCATCATGACAAAGATGATGAAGCTAGACACAAAGAGAGAAGGTTATGAAGGAAGCTATAGGTGAGTGATATATTGGCTTGATGAGGACAGTAAGCTCAAAGGGATGGACGGAGGTGAAAGAACGAGAGTACAAAGTATTAGGGAGTAGTTGTTAGAGACGAGGAAAATGATAACAATTGTGTATACTGAATTTGCAATTGGTATCAGTTTTGATCAGTGGAGCTTCTGATCAATTGTAGTAATTTAGAATAAATCTATGACTGCAATGCTCATCAAATCAGTAGTTGCATGGATGTCCCTTAATTTAGCATGATGTCTCAACATTAATGAGCCATTAACATTAATCACTCCATGTGGTGGCACACGATGCATTGATCCACCATAATTAAATAGCTAGCTGGCATGCTGGTTTATGAGAAATTCATCAAGGCATTGTCAATCGAGTGATTTATCTCCGAGTTTCATATGTGTGAAGAACTCACTACTCGGTATTGATTTTGTACAACTCAGAAAAAACATTACCTTCCACGTTCGTGAGTTGCACTGTTCCATTGCCATGAAATTCCACCAACTGATAGGGTCCATTTCATCCCAGCTTAAAATCAGATTTGATAGGCCCAAACCTTAAAGTATAAAGTAATACTAGCATGCCCTTCTTCAAATTAGGCACAATATGTCAATTGTGCTAGGCTTGCCTTCTATGCTATCTCACTGAAGTAGCTCGAAGATGTATCTCATCCAGGTGGCTTAGCTGATCCAATTGCCCTTTGATTGCTTTTAGCTCACCCTAATGATGCTCAATAGCTACTCGAAGACTCGGAACCACAAATTGTAAGGGAACAACTACTTCCAGGCCAAAAGCCATATGAAAAGGTGTGAGGTTGGTAGTTACCAAAGGGAGCCTAGAGTGCTAGCATTGTGGGAAGAAAGGACACTTGAAGAAAGACTGTTGGTCATGAAATAAAAAGGAGAGAGATGGACAATAAGAGAATATGCAGGAAGCAAATGTAGCAGGTAGTGTGTTGCTAGATAACTTGATTCTTTCATTGGATATGATGCATGGGTAGTGGACTCAGGGGATTCATTTCATGCTACACCTAATAGGAAGTATTTTCAAGACTACATTCAAGGTGATTTTGGAGTTGTTCATTTAGGTGATGATGAAGTGTTGAAGGTTGTTGGAAAGGGCAAGGCATGGATAAAATTGTAGAATGGAAACCAATGGTTGTTGAAGGAGGTAAGGCATATTGCTAATTTAAAAAGAAACTTAATTTCAATGGGACAATTGAATGATGAAGGCTACACAACCACATTTGCAAGAAATGGTAATAGCAAAAGGACCCAAGGTAGGTAATAGCAAAAGGACCCAAGGTAGGTATGTTGTATTTATGTACTGGTAATGCTTACTCCTCTATTGCTTTAGCTTCTACAGGAGCTGATATAGCTCTTTGGCATTATAGGCTTGGATACATGAGTGAGAAGGGGATGCAAATTCTTCACTCAAGAAAGATGTTGCTAGGTTTGAAGCAAGTTGATTTGGATTTTTGTGAGAACCGTGTTTATGGAAAATAGAAGAGAGATAGGTTTCTCAGAGTTTGGAAAGAAAAGAAGGGAGAAAAGTTAGGGCTTGTGCATATAGATGTATGGGGTCCTGTTGATATATCATCTCTTGGTGGTTCTTACTATTATGTTACTTTTATTGATGATGTAGCTAGAAAAACTTGGGTTTATTGCATTCAAAGAAAATGTAATGGCTCATGCTTGGGTGTAGCCAATCGCAGTACTATTTTGGGGCCATGACGCGATGCGCTCCTTGGGGAATATTTGAATTTTGTGCGGAGCCGTGCTTTTCTTCAAAAATGTTTCCAACGTCATGAAGGCACACTGGCATAATAATGAGATGCAATCTATTTGTTCAAAACACCACATAGCTCAACACATGGCATCTTTGCACTGCTTCACACAATGCAGTCTCTGGCCTACACCGCTTGATCACTTATCATCACGTAGCCTTTTGCTGTAGCTTTGCCACCTGTCACTGGGCATGCACCCATGCAGATCATTAAAATTTAAGGTTGGCTTGGAGGGACCACCGTGCTAGTTCTTGGCATAATAATTAGACGCAATCTATCATTTTATGTCACTTCTCGACGAGTTCAAGGATTTGGTGCTTGGTCCTCCACTCATTACGGCTACCAATTGGCATGATCTCTTTCTTGATCTTCATGTTGATCTTCAACAACTGATTGTACAATGCATTGCTCAAGGTGAAGAACTAGTGATACACTGGGAGGGCTTTGATTCAGAGGTAATTAAAAATGTGACATTCTTCCAAGGGTGGGATGATCCACAAGCTTGGGGGGAGATTTGGTGCATCTGCTTATTAATTCCTGTGGATAAGCTCATCTTGAATGATTTCTTCTCGACCTCAATACAAAGGTTTCTAGGGAGCTCCTGGATCTACGAGTGCTTTGATGCACATGTGTGGAAGTTGAACAAGCAACCTAGCTAGCTCTACTATTAGCGCATCCATTAGTTCCACCTGTTCATACATTGCCTTAAGTAGTGTCATTTGTTTACAATGTCGGAGCTTAACGTTATGGGATTTAGCTTCTCGATGGCTTGGCGTTTCATCCTGGCCACCTCGGCCTTGATTTCTTTTTCTCTATGCATGGCTTGAAGAGTGGAGAGAGTGAGTGGCCCATAGTATCTTTTTAATTTGCTCCTGTTAAGGTAGCCATCCATTTCTATCCCATCAAGGGTGGCTATTCAGCATGACCCTTGGGGAGTGATCTCAACCATGCGGTAGGGACCCATACCTCGATACTTTAGCTTGCGTTTGGTATTATAGACACCGTATAGGAGTGCTAACTCTTTCTCTGCCAAGTCCTTGTTCTTGAGGTTGTTGTTGAACCACTTCTTATGCCGGGCCTTTTCTACCCAAAGAGAGTAAGCTGCATGCAACCTTGTCTCTTCTAACCTTTCAAGGTTAACTAGCCATTCTGCTAATGCGTTCTCTGTAAGTCTTTCCTTAACGGTAAGGCAAAGGCTAGGAACTAATACTCCATCAGCATCATCGCTTCCACCCCGAAGGCTAGGTTGAAGGGGGTACAGTGCGTGGCCACTTTGTAGGAGGTTCTGTAGGCCCATAATGTGGCTGTGAGCTTATGCTCCCAGTCGGTACGAATGGCTTCTACTGTACAAGTGATGATCTTATGACACGTTTCATTGGAGCTCTCAACCAATCCATTTGCCCGAGGGTAGTATGGCATTGACTTCCTATGTATGATCATAAACTCACTAGTCAAGATTGCTATCGTTTCGTTGAGGAAGTGAGTTCCTTGGTCGCAGGCTAACTCCAAGGGACATCCAAACTGTGTGATGACTTGCTCATATACAAATTTGGTAGTGGGTCTTGCTATGGCCTTCTTTCCTAGTGGAAGGTAGCACAATTCCCCAGTATTATTCTTGTACAAAGCTTCCATTTCTTCATTCATAACAGTTTGCCATTCTCGCTTGTCAACTGCATCTTTGAAGTACACTGGCTCTGCTCTAGCCATGATGGTAATCATAAGAGCATAATTGGTGGTTTCAACCTAAATTGCTTTTCCTTTTTGAGCATATGTCAATCTGGTTGGAGGTGTGCTTTCCCTAGTAGTCTGTCTGAGTTGTTGTGGCTCTTCTTGGGGTGCTTCTAGCAATTCTTGCTCTTCTTCATCAACCTTTTCTGTAGATGACTGAGTGATTGGTGCGTCTATCTCCTGTGTATTTGTGGTTTTCCATTCAGATTCCTCATCAAAGATTACATCTTTGGAGATAATGAACTTTTGGTTGATGGGATCATACAACTTATATGCTTTTCTTTCTTCACTATAGCCAACCATGATGCATTTACGTGACTTCGCATCCAATTCTTTGCAACGGTTGTCATGTATGTGGGCATATGCTATGCAACCAAATATGCGGAGATGCCCAATGCATGGTTTGTGTCCAATGAATGCTTCATAAGGTGTCATATCCTAAATCGGTTCGGTCAATAGCCGATTAAGCAAGTAGTTTGTAAGGGCTATTGCTTCTGCCCAATACTAATTCGAAAGATACCTTTCACTGGACATTGCTCTAGAATTGTTTACTAAAGTACCATTCTTCCTTTTAGCTCTCGCATTCTGCTATTGAGGGCTTACACAAGTCAATTGTCTTTGAATGCCGTGACTTCTGCAAAAGTTCATGAATGCTAAAGACATGTATTCACCTCCTCTATTTGATCTCATGACTTTGATCTTTCTGTTTGTCTAGTTTTCAACCATGGCTTTGAATTCTTGAAATTTGGAAAAGACTTCAATATCCCAAGTTCATCTTTGATTTTACAAGCTCAACTAGCCCACTCACTAAGCTCCTATACAAAATAGTCCCTTATGTTTGGGCCACTAAAAGTCAGCCTCACTTTGATTCAATAAAAAAGTCTTTGACTACCACTCCTATCTTGAGGTATCCTGCATGGGGGAGACCTTTTAGCTCAACATTGGAAGTTTGAACATTAACTTGGCTAGTATCCTACTCCAAAAGGGTGAAGAAAAGATCTTTTTCTTCTCAACTGATGTTGTTTGTAGAAATTTGCTATCCCAAGGATGAACGGATGGGGTTGGCATTGGTGTTTAGCCTAAATCATTTCAAATATTATGTATTGGGGCGATAATTTTTTGCTTCTTAAGGAGGATGGTTCTATCAAGTCGCAGGTGCATAACTAACTAGATGGTTTGTGAAATGGAACTAAATGTTTTAGAAACACAATTCAAATTTAACGTGGCTAAGAGGGGGGGGTGTCATAGTTGTGAAAAATTTTCCTTCTCCAAGAGAACAACCAACTAAAGTTGTACAAGTCTTGAAACTTGACCCTGTGGATTCCTTGTACATGTGAGTGACCACACATTCGATTCATTTCTCTTACCCGTTCAGTTTAGCTGAAAGGAAGAAGGTCTGCTAGAAAGTAAGAAGGTCTGCTAGGAAAGTGAAAACTTATTTTTTCTAGGAGGAATTTTGTACCGCAGGGGACGTGATGGTATACTTTGCAAAGCTGTCACTTTGAGGGAAGGCCAAGAAATCATGAAGAATAGTCACAACAATGGCATTTGTAGTGGACATTTGGCCGTTGACTACACTACAAAGGAGATCCTAAACAATGGGTACTATTGGCCAACTCTATTTCATTATGTGAGGGAGTTTTGCAAAACTTTTGAGGTATGTTAATTCTTTAGTAGGAAGGAGTTACACCCTAATGTCCTTCACCCCTCATTCCCCCTTGTTGCATTCCATAAATAAGGGATTGACTTTGTAGGGCCTTGCCAATGAGAGCAAGAACAAAGAATTATATGTTGATTTCCACTGGCTATTTCACTTAATGGACTAGAGGATCAACCACTATCCATCGTGATGGAGTTGTGATGCTGCCAGTGTTGCAGATTTTGTCATTAGGCACATTTGTGCCTGTTTTGGCTGCCCTCTTGAGTTAGTGTCTAATCAAGGCACACACTTTATCAATTATGTGGTGAAGGACTTGTTTGAAAAGTTGTTTTTTTATCATCAAAAGAGAAGTCCCTACTATCTCAAGCCAATGGATAGATAGAAAACACAAATGGCATCTTGTGTGGCATTATGGGGAAGCCAATTAGCTATTGGCAATGTGAGGGATTGGTACAAGTTATTGGTCCATGCTCTGTGGGCCTACAACACCACTCATAAGATCACAATTGGGTATTGCCCATTCCAATTTGTTTATGTGACAAAAGCTATTATGCCCTTGGAATATGAGATTCCTAGTTTGAAGATCTTGATGCAATCACAACAAAGAAGGGTGGCTTTTCGATTTTGCAACTTCAAAATTTAGATGAAGATTGGCATATGACCAAACTACATATGGAGCCCCCAGATGAAAAAAAAGTAGGCCTATGGTCAAGATTTATTGAAGAAATGAAGGTGGCCCCATACATTCTAAAAAGGTGACATAGTTTTGCTTTTTGATGCTCACATTGATAAGGGATTTGAAAATATTTCCCCATTGGAAAGGACCATATGAGGTTGCAAATGCCTTGAACAAGGGTGCTTACGTGCTAAAGAGGATCACTGGGCAAACTATGCGAACGATTTACAATGGGAGTTTCCATAAGAAATACTTTGTTCCACCCTTCTCATCTCAGGCAAAGCACATTCAGTCGACTCTAGGTGGATGAAAGATGAATTTCATTCACTTGGAGTGAGGGAGAAGCTATTATAGGAATTAAGTTTCTATATACTATAGTGTGCTTGGTTTCATTTCATGAAGATGATAATGTGATTTAGCGTAAGGTAGCACAAGGCTATAAAATTGTGTGCATTTTGTGTTTGTTTATGCAAGTGTGGGACATCTAGATATGGGAAATGTGGATGATTTGTGAAGGAATATCCATGGGCCATCTTGCCACATAGGTGGACCCATGTCAATATTAAGTGAGCTAGGCACAAGGTCAATGGATGGAAATATAAATCTATAGAAGATGTTGAAGTGGCAAGGAATCTTATGCCAACCCTATCTCTAGGAATATTTTGGTGCATGAGTATGGATGAGGTGGCAAGCATCGTTATGTGAGCCCTCTACTTGTTCTCCTAGGTCCTTGTGTGTGTTATAAAATTAGAAAGGAGTCATGAGGCATCTTAGGCTTAGGATAAGGGGGGTTTGATTTTTATAGAAATCGATGTTGCATGCAATTTAGAGTGTGGGACCTCCTTGCTCACATGGATGGTGCCTCCCTCACATGATTCATGTGGGAAGGACAACTTATTGAGGAGACCTTGGCCCATAAAAGGAGACCGCTCTTTGATGTTGGAGGCCTCTCCATTCGACACCTCTCTATGTAGATACTCTCTTCCCTAGTCCTCCTATCTCTTTGTATATAGCCAAGCTGGTGCCTTTGGATTGATATTATGGATGTCATTTTGCCTCCATTCCCTCTCCTTGTGCCCCTTTGCATTTCTCCACCTGTCTCTTCTCCTCTCCATGTTCCCTTGAATGATAATCTCTCTCTCTCTCTCTCTCTCTCTCTCTCTCTCTCTCTCTCTCTTTCTTCCCTTGCATTGTGAATACTCTCCCACCTCCATGCTCTTGTTGTAGTTCTTTTGCTTCATGTGCGAGGTGCATTGATCAAGTCATTGAGTTATGAGAGCATGGAAATTCCACCTTCTTATGATATTGTTGTCCAATTCTCAAGGTGAAGAGGTGCCACCAAGGTTGGCTTTAAAATTGACCTTGGTTATCCTCCATTACTAAAGCCCTCTCAAACAAGGAGTGGTGCCACCAAGGTTGGTTTTGGAGGAGCGAACTTGGGAATACTATGCAACTAAAAATTTCCATATATATATAATATGTATGTATGTATGAGAATATGGAAATTTTGTGTATGTGTGTGTGTGTGTGTGTGTGTGTGTGCGTGTGTGTGTGTGTGTGTGTGTGTGTGTGTGTGTGAGAGAGAGAGAGAGAGAGAGAGAGAGAGAGAGAGAGAGAGAATATGTTGGGAAGATAACTTATCTATGAAGCTCAAATTGACTTTTCATCAAAAAGAGGTTGAAGAGATAGGGATGATGTTGACATCCTTTAAGAAGATGAGGACTACCCACCCCTATCTCATCATAAAATCATAAAATAGGTGAAGTCAAGTCCACATCAAGTGTTGAATGCCTATTGACTTGATGTGAAAATCACCATCCAATGGGATTGTGGCATTCATTCAACCTTTAAGAGAGTGCCCAAACATTGCCCTTTCATTCAACCTTTAAGAGAGTGCACAAAGTTGCAAATTTAGCCTAAGATTGAATGGGCAGCACCAAGCAGTTCCTTGAGATTGTGTCTTAGACTCTTATGTAAAGCCGACCATTAGTACTTATCGTGGCATGCCTTATTTGCTAGATCCAAGCATCCCTTGAGCAATGCTTGTACAGGTGTGAACGTTGTGGATGGAAGTGTTGTGAAGTATGAAAAAGATCATGTTTGTAGGTTGTTCTCCTTGTTGACTTGCGGTCAACCATGTGGGCAAGAATGGTGACCAGAACACTACCATGTTTGTGGGTTGTTTTCTTCAAGGATTTGGGGCCTAGCCATCCAAGTTAGAGGCCGTCCCCATAGTCACCCTTGACTGCCTTTACGAGCTGACGGGGCAATTATGAGGGTCATTCCCATACACAGTGAGCATGCAAAGTTGTTATCCCAGCTCCTCTTCCGATGCCGGTCTAGGGGTGCCTTTGGGGTACCACCTAGACCTCCTACATTCTCTCTTTTGCAAATAAGCACATTTTCAGACCGACATGCGACGATGCTTGTCGTCGTCAACGGATAGTTTGCCAGATCAAAGCCACCGACGTGGTGGTGGAGGAGGTTCGAAGCCACCATCTATACACTAGATTAATGTAGCTCTATGGGGACGATGTCCACTTAAAGAGGCACTGTCTGACAACGTCCTACAAATATGTGCCCTTATCACAGCAAGCAACTCTATGGGGAAGGCCTCTTTGGAAGCTATGTGAGCGAGGATGGTGATCAGAATACGATGAGCTACTATAGAAGCCAAGGTCAAAATTTGAAAGCAAACCGTTCAGAAGTGGTTGAGGGTGAAAAGTTATACCTTGAGACTAGATTGGAGTCCAACTTGAAAGTCAATGGACAAGTAGTACGTGAAACAAGAGTCTTGCTTGGAACTTATCTCATTTTTCATTTTGCAAGGACAAAGAGTGGTGGGAAGCCATGGAATGCTACTTGAAGCACGAGTCTTGCTTAATTGATTCAATAGAAGCAAGTGGTCTGAATCTTGAGCCATGGAGTCCAACAAGACATCCCTGTGTGCCCTCCTGCAGCTCATGTCGCTCTTGGGTTCTTGCCTCGCTACAACCTTCATCAACCACTCCAATACCCCTCTGCGGATCATCGTTTCCTCTCGTCATATACGCGCCTCTCTTGCTGTGAACGCTACCCTTGACATTCCTCGCCCTCCCATATCCTCTTGTACCTTCCAAAATCTCATCACCGCCCATAAAATCCATGCCACCCACCTACAGGCAGATCCCATCATCGTCTTCCTACCTTCCAATCCCGTTAACTTTACGGTGAACGCAACCGCTTTCGTTGAACGTCCGAATGGAGATCTCTTCTCGATCTATATGGATATTTAGAGGCGACCAGGGACGATGAGCTGTGATGATTCAAATTTCGCACTAGTGAGTGTGGGAGCGAGACATACTTAAGGACGCGTATTGCATTCTATGACGCAGAAACTCCAGCGTCTTCTTGTAAGGTTTGGCCGGTTGTGACTCAAATCTCCCTTGATATTACTTGGGTGTCCATGCTTTCTCCTGTGTATTTCGTTTTGTCGCTAGCTGGTATGTTTTGCTTGTGTTGATGCGGAGCGTTGCGTTGCTTTACGGGGATGGTTATATATATCAGACAAAGGCCACGGTGTCTGGTACGCAGAACACGTGATGCAAGCCTCGGAAGCTCTGTCCACATTCTTCGACCCCCTACATTATTTCCGCACAGATGGTGCCGTCTGAAACTCTGGGCTTAGTAACTCTACTTCCAAGAAACGTAGTCGAGACGGTAACAAGGATGATTGCTTCTCGAAGCACGGAGGGGAAATCAGCGTGTAAGCTCCGTGATCTGGAAACAAACACATTCCCGTAGAAGAGGCCTGAATTAAATAAAAACTTGCACCAACGACTACACACTTGCACAAGGCAGTCACAAGTTCTACTCTAGGTGAGAGTTGCACTCTGGTGACATCTGCCGCTGTAGAGTAGTGAGAGGTCAAACCTCAGCAATTGGTGACATTCGGCAGGGATCGAGGTGCAGTATTGATCGAATCATACGTCTTTCAAGCCCGTGTTTTAGCACTTTAGTGCTATACTGTCTCCACTCTCGTTTTGCCCGTGTCCTTTCTCAATTCATGTACTTAATTTGATGTAATTTTACTTTGTGTTGATTGAATGATTAAATTGTATCCGGCTTCTAATTATACTTTATCATAATAGATTGGGTAAACTAGACAGTTATTGATATACTTGTCATGTGAAAATGTTGAATGTACTTTGCTCCCTTGTTTCTACACTAGCTGGAAAGCTTTATGTGGTCTCTAGAGGTGAGATCCAAGAGTTTTTTTTCTTCCATAATTCGACCACATGGTCATCTCCCTTATAAATCGACAAAGGGGATAGGAGGATGAGATTATCATTATTAAAGACTTGGAGTGGGTCACTCACAAATATGTAATCGTAGCACATGGGTTCACAAGAAGGAGATTTTTAAAGAATATTTTCTAACATGTTTTACATACAAAAGGGTACCATTTAAATGGGGAATTCACAGATTGAATAGAAAAAGGGTACACTTTATTCATGAAAAATTAAGAGATAAGGCACTTTTAAATTAGGCCTTGAACGTACGTGATACAAAGCATTTATAGATAGTGAACCCCTTGAGATTAAAGCCAACATCTTCTACTTTTGACTCGCTTATGTCCAACTAATTTGGAATATACCCTTTGGAGGCAAAATCTCCTAGGTAATAAATAGGTTCAAGTAATAGAGTACACTAGTTTTTTAAATCAACAAAGAAAAAGATGACACAAAATGAGCTTAAGAGATTAAATTAGGCTCTAGAGGAACAAATGAAGGAACACCTCTGCAAAAGCATGCACTAAAATTCAAGATGTAGTGGTGGGTAAGAGAAAATGATAGTCTAAGTGTTGGAATGATGGAAGAAAATGGATAAGCTAATTGATGAAATGTTTAGATGCACTCATAAGAAGATACAACAAGAGAATTTCCCATGTCAAAAAATCTAGTAAGGAGTACTAACTTTGGGCAAGAAGCTCTAAAAGTTTCAATTTCAAACTATTGCGGGAAACTCAAAAGAATGGATCTAAGAAACACGAAAAAGATAAGATCTTAATTTCAATCAACTATTGGGAAATTGAGAAATTCAATGGATTCAAGAAAGCATCAACCTTAGATAAGTGCAAGATGATTAGGCCTAATTGCAGACCCAAGGCTATCTCTATTTCAACAACTCTATTTAAAAAGGGTCCTATCATTGGTCCATGAATCTACAACGCAAATTACACATGGTAAGGCACCAAGGGAGAAGAAGCTACTTGTTGAATTTTATTTGATGTTCTAGAAAGTAATGGGGGATAAAATTCTCTTCTTATGGTAGGAATATTTGGGTGGATGTGGCTTGGCTCCCAAGGTTGACATGCATATGGACAAGCTCATACCTAAGGTTGGACTATAGGATTAACTAAGGGAATGGAGAGCCATTCCTATCTTGAATGCCCCCTTCCTATGGTTTTTGTTCATTACAAAAGCATAGCCAAGGATTTATAGCTTTGAGCTTTAGAGACAAGATGCGTATGTGGATTAGAGATGACCAAAGAGAGAGCAAAAAGTTTCATTAAAAGGAGACATATTATGGAAGCAAATTGTTACGGGATTGAATATGCTAATAATCAAGGGAAGGACATTTATTTCTTGAAACTAAATTTTGTTGATGATAGACTGTGATAAAGTATATGATATATAGAGTGGAATGGGCTTATCCCCATTAGACTATGCTAGACATGAGTTGGGGCCCTAACTTTCATAAGTAAATGTCAATTTTTCTTCTACAATCTAGGTCCAATTCTCTATGAATGGGTTAAAAGGATGCTCCCTTTTGGGTTGGTCCTTACAACATAGAGATCGTAAGGAAAAACTTAAGGGATTAAGGTATGGGGAAGATTTAAGAACTTAAGGGAATGAGTAATGGCCACAATCAATAACTTATGGCTAACATGAAATTGAAACCTAGACATGATTGACAATCTCTTTCTACTATGTTGGAATTCTTGGACACATTGTGTATTGTGGGTGGTAAACCACAAGTAAAGTAGGAATTCGAGGATAGTAAACCCTCCACTTCAGGGGATTCTTAACAAAGATGTAAAGAATTTCAAGAAGATGTTGTATTTTGATTATTAGGCTTCCCAATGGGATTATAGCGCATGATGAAAAAAGAGATAGGAGTGGGTTTTGAGAAAAATCAAGGTCAAGGTGAAGCCATGGAAAAGGGTGAAAAGTTGTCCTCAACCATATTCTATTCCCCTTTATTATGCATTTGTTAGCATCCTCTAAAGTAAGATTTTTTAGCCTAAATGCTATGGGGAGAACTTTTTTTGTGTGGGGGAAGATGCAGATCACTCGAGGATCTATAAGGTAAGCTGGTACTTTTGCACCTTGCTTAAAATATTGGACTTGGGATACTTAATGTTTAGCTTGTAGCTAAGAAATTCACATGAAATTCATGAGAAGTGAATTATTAATGCACTCTCTTGTAGGGATAACACTTAGGAACAAGAAACATATTTTCTATCATTTCTTAGACCCAAGTGTAAGGTGTGGAGGTGTTATCCTAAGTTTTTGGTATAATTATGGGTAAAGAATCTTATGTAAGCAAAAGCTCATATCTCTAAACGTCAATATCAAGATGGGGAATTCTTTGTGTTAAGGTTTCCTATAGTAGCGAGTTTGATATTTTTTCCCCTATGCTAAGTAGCATGCACACAGTAATGCAACTCAAGGACTAAGGTCATTAGATCTATGTCATGAGATGCTAGTCTATACATAGAGGCTAGAGGAACATGATACCCTTTAGCTCTATACGGTGCCACACATAGTAGAGGGGTCTTCCCTACACTATGGTTCTCTATAAATAGCTTTTGAAAGAGGTCAACAACCATTTCAAGCTCATGGAAAAAGAGCTTGCTATGTTTCCTACCCTCAGGCCAACAACCATTTCAAGCTCATGGAAAAAGAGCTTGCCATGTTTCCTACCCTCATCAGAGTCTAGTCACCTTTGCCGAAGAGGATGTGGAGCTCTTGAAATGAAGAGATTAGGAGATAGGCCAACGACCATTTCAAGCTCATGGAAAAGGAGATTGCCATGTTTCTTACCCTCATCATAATCTAGTCACCCATGATTCATGAAGTTTTGCCGACGAGGATGTGGAGATCTTGAAATGAAGAGATGAGAAGATTGGTCTAATGTTGCATGACTGGCTTCAAAAGTTTCGAGAGGAGGAGTAGGATCATATTGACAACAAACCAACACATACACACCAATTGCAAGAAAATTGGCTTGAGGCCCTATGCATGTGTGTTTAAGTTTGACTTACCATCACAACGTGCGAAATCAAGGAGGAGGATAAGAAATCACAAGTGCTATTTTGGAAAATGCTAAATGAATTGAGCTGGGGTATGATGCAGCCGATTTCTTTGGATTTATGGCAAATGAGGCACAAGGGAATTGGAGTGCAGTGTGCATAGTTTACAATGATGGTGTCATAATAAAAGGCAAGGAGTGTTCTTGCCTTTTCCATTGGGAGAAAATCTTGCAACTACACACCATCAAGTATGCTCTTATTGTGAGAGGTGACGAACAATCACAACAAAGAAAGACACATGATTGCAAAGCTACTTGATTAGAGAATGGTGGAGGGCAGGTCCAATGCATGACAGTGACATCCCTGCAATGGACTCATGGTTGAGCTGGTTGGAAGTGTGAATGGCGCATTAGGGAAATAATATGATACTGGTAGGTAGTCATTTTGTAAGAATCCATATGGGAGGGCTTTTCTTTATGTGTTCTAACATGCAACTCTTTGATTTAGGTTGAGAGAGTGAGGATAAGGAAAACGCCCCACACACTAGCATGGTAGAGTCAAAGCATGCAAGTTGGCAAGCAAGGGAGGGGTTTTGGAGTCACATATCTTTATATATGATACTTGTGTCTCAAAAATGCCAAATGCAGTGCTCCAAAGTGCAAAGCAATATGCTTACTATAGAGGAAAGCATATTGTCATCCAGAGTTCAAAGGCATGTGAGGCACCAACACTTTGTGGGTAGCACAAATAGTGCAACATGTTGTTTCTGAAACTCCAATGTTTAGAGGTCCATCCATGCTAGAAGGGGATAGCGAGACATCATGACACAAATGAATATCAAATATTGTTTTTGATGTGGAGAATGATAGCACCCACAGACCAGAGTTTATTATGCACACAGTCAATCATAGACCAAAAGGCCATCCAAGGCGAATACAATTTGAAGGGGAGGTGGATCTTGCAAGGGACAATGATTGTGCAGATGTTGTCATGAATAAAAAGCTTGTAGTGAAGTGGCCGGTACACAAGACATTTTGGGCACTAAGGAGGACCCAACCAAGAAGCCGTGTGAAGTGCATGGGGTGGGTGGATGGGAAGAGGTGCAAACATTTGTTGGAAGCTCATCAAATACCGCAGTTGCACCTTTCTTCTACGCAACAAGGGCACATCCCCACCACAACCTAGACTCCATTATCAATAAAATACATTGGGAAATTTTTTTCAAAGTCTAGAAAGCATCACAGTTTTTGTCAATATTAGTATCAACAAGTTAACATTGAAACTAAAGTCGAAATTAATATTGATATTTTTTGGTCTTAAATTTTTTTCTTGATCTAGTTTCGATGCTTATTCCGATGGTAATATCGACGCTTGTAGAAAATCTAGAGAGCTTATCGATAGAAATTTCAACGGTAAGATCGATGATGGCAAAAAAATCCAAAGGTCTGATCGACAAAAATATTGACGCTATCATTTTTTTACAAAATTTTTAAGGATAAATTAGGGCTTGGCCAGGCCCTAATCTTCCCTTTTGTATAAAGGTCTATATTGCACTATAGTGGCCATTTTATATGTGGGTTTACATTGCTTGAGTATAAAAAGGACCAAAATTGGTAGGCCTCTAATTTATGATGGTTCAAAGATTCGTGCTATGTGTTATTGCATTAGCAGTAGCACAAGGTCTTGTTTTAGGATCTGTACCCCTTTTTTTATTGCACCTTGCATCTCCGAATTTTTGATAGGGTAATGCTAAATCTATGACTGCATGACCCGTAATGGTACAAGATTTGGTATGACTCTAAGTAACTTATGGCCCAAGCTTTTTACCAAATCTTGTCCACAAAATAGTTATGCACACCCACTTCTTTTAGAAAAACCATGTAACACATACACTTTTAGAAAACATCCATCGGTGTACTTCTAGCCATGAAAATGGTGTGTGATGGGAATGATACTTTGAAACGGCCTTCAAGTCACTGATTTTAAGGCCTGTGCAAAGTATCATGGCCATTGGGTATCACTTGCATGGCTTGGAGAGAATATTTCCTTGTTTTCACCATGTATCATGCATGAGTGTAGAAAAACATGCATCGGTGTACTTCTAGCCATGAAAATGGTACCTGATGGGCATGATACTTTGTGTGGGACTTAAACTAAGTGATTTTAAGGCATGTGCAAAGTATCATGCCCATCGGGTATCATTTACAATGCTTGGAAAGAGTATTTCTTTGCTTTTCACCATGCATCATGCATGAGCATAGAAAAACATGCATTTGTGTGTTGCTAGCCATGGACATGGTATCCAATGGGCATTGTAGTTTGTAGGGCTTTAAACTAAGTGATTTTAAGGCTCGTGCAAACTATCATGCCCATCGGGTAGCATTTGCATTGCTTGGAAAGAATATTCTCTTGTTTTTCACCATGCATCGTGCATGATCATTAAAAAACATGCATCGGTGTGCTTCTAGCCATGCAAATGGTACCCAATGGGTAAGATGCTTTGCATGGGCCTTAAACTAAGTGATTTTAAGGACCGTGCAAAGTATCATGCCTATCGGTATCATTTTCATGGCTTTGAAAGAAAATTTCCTTATTTTTCACCAGGCATCATGCATGACCATTGGAAAACATGCATCGATGTGCTTCTAGCTATGCAAATGGTAGACAATGGCTTCGTCAGTTATGTGAGTGTGTAGAAAGATAAGGCTTGCCCAGCATAGAAAAGGAGGCACATGTTTTTGCTTGATATAAATCAATCTACATAGTTATTTGCCTCTGCCTTGACTTGCAATCTTGCACTACATCTCTCTCTTATGCATTGTTCTTCTCTAGCTATGGAGATATTTTATTCTCCTTAACTTGGTTCTGACTTTGCATCTCTTGATTCCAACAATTGGTACCAGAGCCACCTAATCGATTCTCCCTACTCTTTTATGGCTGAGATTTATCGACAACGTCGCGCATATGCTATACTGTGTGTCGCTGAGCTCAGATCTGCACTTAACTTCGCTTTTATCTACTACTAATTGCTACTTCAAGGTCAAGATCTGCACTAGCTTCGCTTTTATCTACTACTGATTGCTACTTCAAGGTCAAGATCTGCCTTGTCGGAATCTATTGCTATTTTTTGCCGATGTAGCCTTCTCCTAAAGAAATGTCGTTCAGAACTACTATGAATCTGTTGCTATTGCTCACTGCCCTAGAAAGAATTAGAGCTCCATCTACTATTCTTTTGTGGAAACTTTCTATCTATTACTCTCACGTCTTCTGCTCGAACTGCTTTTGTTCTACCACACCATCACCTGCTTCTGGGCAACACTACAGAATCACACGCCGTCGTCATCTACTATTGTTGTCAACACAGCTATTGTCATTGCTTACAGAAATACTACCATCGAGGGCAACCTTCGTATGTTCAATTCGAGTAGTATGCTGGCTACATCACTAAAGTGAAGAGGTGTGGGTTACATACGTCACCCATGCATCGTCCATGGAAGTCAAGAGACGTAAAATTGAGCCTACAACTATCGAGAAGCTTAAGAGCGTTTCTAAGTTCAAAGTTAAGAAAGCAGTTCTGTCTTAGCTTCTGTTTCTTCATAATACCTCGTTCTGGATCACATCGACAGAGGAGAACATTAAAAACCTAGAAATTCTTGCCAAGTGCATGAAGGTTGAAAAGAACCCCTAAAGAATTGGGTAGATAAAGGATCTTTGTCAGCAGTTGTAACATGATGATCTATGATGTAGCAAACAAAGAAACTTTTTTATTTCTCAAATTTGAATGCAATTGCTTTTGCAAATGCCTTTGAGGATGAGGATGAGGAAAAAGACAACGATGATAATGTTGATGAGGTGTTGAAACATATGGGAAACAAAAACCGTGGAGTGGCTCCTCGGGGCAAAACTGTGCATTCAAATCAAGGTATGGCTAGCAAAGATAGACTATTGATAAGCATTTCTTCTCAACTTTCTTCAAGTCATCAATAGCAACATGTCCATGGGGAACAATGTTTGCACAGTAAAAAAATCTCATTCGCGTTTATTCATTTTGTGTGTATGGATCCTCTGCCCTGCATGGTATGAAATGAATGTTTTCTTGAGTCAATAAGGGTACTCTGCCCTGGCAAATGATATGTCGTATGTTTTTTTCGTATCGATTTTCATTCAAGGGGAGATCTTTTGGGGGGAGGGGGAGAAATTGTACTGATGGATCTTGTCCCATGGCCTCTAAGTCAAGTCCAAGAGCTACGATCGAGTACCTCTAATTATGTGCATCCGCTTCTGCGCCATGCTTTCATTTGTTGAGCCTCTGAACCATACGTATGTACCTCTGAATTAAGTTCTCTTGTAAGCCTTTTAACTCATTGGTAGAATACATCATGTTCTCAATTGTGATTACAACCACTTGATGTCCTTTCCATGGGATCAGACACTGCCTGCTTTCAGATAAGACCTTTCCATAGAGTTTTGTTTATGTTTCATGCCATAGGCACACCCCTTGGCTACACATGAAATTGAACAAGCAACAAGGTGAGGCTACAAAAGTCTGGTACATCCCACTAGGGTTTCAAACAGTGGGACACAATAGGTTTACACCTATTTTGTAAGCTCTTTCATTCCCTATCTCTTTGCATATACTTTTATGTTTGCTAAAGCATATTGTTATATGAGCAATGAGTGTAAAAGATATTGTACACCCAAGGAGTAACAACGCTTTCTAAAAGGAGACGACTGAGCTAGTCTAATACCTAGAGGAGAAGAAAGGTGAGGAACATGACTACATCCATGTAAGTACTCAAAGCCATGATCACTCCCGAGGTGTACTTTTCTTGCTCCCTTTAAAATGTCAAATAAATTTGACACATTTGGTATTAAGCAAGAGTCCAAAGTAGATCAATAGTATTATCCTCAGTAGGTTACTTTTCATTCGACATTTGCACCAAGGATCGCTAGTTCCTAGAGGTCAAAACAAAAATTTATCCACGAGCTAACAAATGGCCAGCCTAAAGAAGTTTCTCCTCAAGCTCTGACTCTTTCCAATTAGCTACTCTAGGCTTACATTAGCTGGGGTCCATGTATAACTTCCACCGTAAAAAAGAGAGGACATTCTTCAAATAGTGACTATACAACTATCCTAAATTCTTCATGCATCATTGCTTTTCACACCTACTTAAGTAGTCCATGAAACATTCCTCAAAATATCTATTTCAAGGGCTTCTGAATCCTGACTTTGCAGGGCACTCTCTTTTATAAAACCCATAAGCTGCTAAGTTTGCCTTAGCTTTGTCCCACCCTTGTCTGTTCTGAAGATGATGACTAAAGATAAAACAAAACCACTGCTGAAAAAGCCTACAACATGCACACATTCAAATGTGTGTGAAGTGTGCACGCACACCCACATGCTCATACGCGCACACAAAAATTGCACAGGTGTGTGGCAAAACACCTGGCAAACATGGAGAAGCATTACAAGAACACTAGCTGCATAAGTCAAATACACTTGCATTTCATCAATATAAGCTGCAAACTACCAAATATATTGAAAGAAAGAGGCGTTCCTTTCTTGTCCCAGTAATCTATTATGGACAATAGTGGCTAGAAGTTGCAAATAAACCCATGCTTTCAAGTCGATGGTACAAACTCAATTTTAAAAGCACCTCCCTGCTACATGTTCAGCTTCTAACACATCATATGCTAAAATATATACATGACACTGAAAAAGCTGCTTCAAAGAATATTGCACAATCTCAGGACTCTGAAGGAAACCACCTTTCAAAGATGTGCCAATCTAACCTGAAAATGCATAATAGTCCCAAAAAATAGTCAAGGAGTCCAGAAACTTGTCCCAGCACAATCAGGCATCACGAGTCCTCCCTGGATTGAATTACGAGTGGACAAAATGCCTCTGGCATAGAAATCAAGCTGCCAGATTGAATTGCTTTCTGCTCTACCTGTAATAATCAAGCTTGATATAAGGTTTACGTACAACTCTTGATCACATCAATTTATAATAACATTGCAGGTATACACTATACTTAACTGCTACTCAAGAGGTGAAAGTGAGCTCACTGTATTAATGGTTAATACTGGACCATGAACAATTCACCCTACGACACTACTACAGGTGTAGGATGCAAGTTGCAAGCCCAGAGTATCAAGGGAACATTGAAGGCAAGGTAGTTAGGTATAGTTGTAGACAAGATGGCTATCATTATGCATGCATTCTTCAATCAGTAGTCCTTTAATTCAGGTAGGTAGTTATACTAGTAGACAAGATGGCTGTGCACAATATCATTATGCATGCATTCTTCAATCAGTAGTCCTTTAACTCACAGCTGTTCTCCTTCACTAGTTGTATTCAAAAAGACTACAAGACCCTGTATCTATGTTTTGTGTTGTGTCTTGATTCACGTCAGCCAGTCACCTAACATCCTGGAACTGTTAATCCTGGAAAACGCCCATCAATGAAATATTTGCCACATGAAGCCACTGCACCATCTTTTAAGCAAGTAGTAATTTCTCACAGGTAATAGGTCCACATATATATGAGAGTGCTTGCTCCAACCTCCCAGACCACATGACCATGTGAGACTATCCAAGAAGGGAATCAATGTCCTAAAGCACATCTCAATTGTCTTCAAAACATTCATTGATGTGACTGTGATGATGAACAACAGCATTCATCCTGAAGACTACCATTTCTATAAAAAAATTGCTTAGACAATCTAGCTGATAGTACAACCACTTAAGATAGAAAGAATTTATCACAATATCAGCAAACCACAACATTGAAAACTTCACAAGTGGAAATTTGTATGTCCGCTAATACGGCAGAAACAGATAAAACATCATCATCGTAGTCATAGTCCATGTGTTAGGCAGAAGGTAGCATTCTACTTGCATCTAGCCTTGCAAACGCATCAGCTCAACCCATGCACGTTGGCCAAGTCATTTTATATGCTGTCATAATCAGCTTTTGAATTATCGATTTTGCTTCACATGAGATTTTGAGATTGCCAAATTGTTACTCCCCTGCTCAATCATGCTCACCCTTGTCGTGAAAATCTGAGTGCTTTTCATTCTACTTCTGTACAGCTGGCGGTGTGAAATGGAAGAATGGTTGCTGTAAAGAGGCTTGAGGAAAGGCTGAAGAAGAAGCTGAACTAGGAAAAAAGGCAAGGTAGTAGGAACTGGGCCTGGAAGTCGCAACCAAGAACAGGCTCTAATAACAGTAAAATGAAGGAAACAATTTCAGTTTGGAACAAGGGGTAATATAGCAGAGGGGAAGAGAAAGAGAGAAACAAGGGAAAAAGAGACTAGTCTAGGGAGTAAGGGGAGATAAACAAGTAGTAGGGAGAACAATTGGTGTGAGAGGAACAGTGCACCAAATAAATCAACGTGTTGTGCAGGCTCATACCTCACACACTCGTCCATCCAGGTGGTCTTAGCTAGCTTCTTATCTTGGGTCTACCTTATATCAGCACCCTCATCCAGTTTTATCCAAATACACTTGAGTGTCCTTGTCTGCTCACACTTTCTGAAATGTTATTGTCTTGTAAGGACCTCTATCATGGAATATTTTGTAGTCGTAAGCCAAGAACTCTATTTTTTCCTTTGCATGAAATTTCATGACATCATCTTTCCATTACGATTCTGTGTATTTGCAAGCACACTAATTTTTATGTCATTCTAGGCCCTCCTCTGAATCAGGTGGAACAAATGCGCCTTCAGGATGATAGGAACCTCATGCCATCACAGAGAATATTATTCAAATAAAATTGGAACGCAGGCAGAAAAAATCTGTAGAGTGTACACCAGCCAATCACGGTTAAAATCCATTGAAGCCCTACACCAAAGACAAATCCACAAAAACCTGCTAGAAAACACAGACACAAGTGACTTGCCATATAAGAGCCAATTTCTTTGACCCTCTGAAATCTTACCTCAAAGAAATCCTCCAGCTTATTCTTCACCAAAACATACTCCTGCTTCAGCTGATGCAAAGCTTGCCAACACCTGCCAGAAAACCAACCACAAAAGCTGCGATCTGAACCCTAAACCCCATATCAAGAACAAACAATATGCAGACAATACTACTCTAATGTCACTAATGTGAACTATGGCATGCCAGCTCATCATATAACAACTTGCAAAGTATCAAAGAATGTCGAACTGCAGTTCGATAGGTGCAGGCAGCTCTGCTCTGAAACACACCACTTCAAACAGAGAGCACTTGATACAAGGCATATGTTTCTGCAGGCCACAGCCTTGATGTTGGCAGTGTTTATATTTTCCGTGAGGCTCCCCCCCAGTTATGGCAGACCAAAACACACAGCCGTTCAAGCTTACCCTTCTAGATTGTTTGCATCACAAAGGGCACGAAATGTCACACATGCGTTCCTCACTCGATGAACACCTAAGCTGGTTCAGTTCCAGACAAAAACAGTAGAAAATTTAGCAAGGATACAAATTTCACATGACAGAAACGATAAGATCTTGACAACAACATATCCAAACCACAAAAGGACAATACACGTTAAATTACAACTTAGGTGCACCATGGGGCATTCTTGGTGGCTACCCCTACTGCTCGTGTTAAAAGAGGCAATTGGCTCTTACAGGGCCCCAAGCTAAACTTTCTCATCTAAGACATCCCATTTAAGAGCATAACCTTCTCATAACGAGATTCAAAGCGCTAACCTTGAGCTACTCCCTTTGAATTGATGCACATAAGCATCTACAAGTTTGAAATCTGTTGGATCTTGGCCCCTGCCGTACAGTATGGCATTACTAAAAGCTTCACACCTTCCCGAATTGTCATTTTGCAAAAAAAAAACTCTCTCCTGCGTTCATTCTGCATATGCTATGTTCATATTCACAATCTAAGTCCACGTATTAAAAGAATAGAAGTCTTAGTTTGCACTTTGCAGCAGCATCTGAGGAGCTTGTATATTGCGTGAAATCTATACGCATGCAGGAGATTCAACAAAAACTTCCAATGGCGTTCTGTTATACAGTGTTTTGGTGAGCTCTTCAAGTAGCCTTTCAGAGTCCTCGAAGTACAATCCAACGACCTCAGCAACAAAGTCAGGATTGCTCTCATCTTGGAGTTGTAAAAGTTGTAGGAACTGGTCGTCTATAAAACCCTGCAATCAAGTAGAACTGAACCCGTGAAGACGACTGCACACTGCAATAACCTGAGTTCAATTCCTAAACAAGCAAAGCCTAAGCCACTCAATTGCAATTACGAATCTCCCTACAATTTCCTTCAGATGGGCAACGACAGTTTCCGACATCGTAATGGGCAAGTACTCACCTCGAGCATTAGAGAGTTAATGTGCTCTAGCATCTTCGAACTATCCATTCTCTGTCCAATAGATAGTTGTTGGATGCAGCTAGGAGAAATTCCGCATTGTTTCGTTCTCCCAGCCTATTTTACGTGCCAGCTCTTGGAGACGCTCAAACAGAACTCAAGATACGATGACGTTAAAGGCAGGAAAAGACAGAACCAGTCTGTATGGAAAAGGAGTGTTAGACCCAACACTGTGGCGGCACATTCCATTGTAATCGATGGGAAGTGACAGCCGGGAGCGACACGTACAGGGGGCATCACAAATGCATAATGGGATCTATCAAATCCGAGGATATAATACGAATTGCTGTCGATTTCGGGAGGGGAGAGCGAGGTGAGTGGAAGGAATCGCGTGCACTTATCTTTGGCACTAGGAGTGATAGTGGAGCAACTGTGCTGCAGGAGGCTCCCATCATCATCACGATGCTCATTCCATGCACACCAAAGTTGAAAACTCCCAGCTTTCGCCATTTGCTATGGGTCTTTACGTCATGGGGAATGGGCGCGGGACTGCATTCCCTCCAGGAAAGTGGCCGGATCTTGCACTCGGCCCTCGGCCACTTTCCTTGGCTCGCCGAGTGCTAGCGGGATCCTGGCGAGGGAGTGATCGATCATAGGTGCCTCCGTCTTATTCTCCCACGTGGAGGGTCACAGTGCAGCCGGCAGCTCATGAATGTTGCGTTGATGATGTGGCATAGTGTCATGGGTCGATGCGTCGAAAAGTTGGAGCAGCCGATGAATCACATGGCGGGGCCGCGGACCAAATTTTGGCAACAGGTTGATTGAAGCACTTAATATGAATAGGAGGGGGGGAGCAAGGGACAAGGGGGGGGCGGGGTTGGCTGATTTTCTTTCTAAAGAATACGGCGAGCACCGGAGGTCGCGAGTCGGACTTCAAGGACTTTCCAATCGGAAAGTTCGACCACGGTTCATTCCCCCCCTGTGGAGGGCCAAAGAGAGGTGGTCCAATGATTAACCTTGGGTGAAAATTGTAATTATGGGCATGTTTTGTGTTAGTTGGATTTAATTCTGAGCTAGTTATTTTAATTGTGGAGTTTAATTAGAATTGTATGTTTTATGTAGTTGATTTAATTAAGCAATAGTTAGTTTAGTTAGAATTGTGTGTTTTGTGCTAGTTGGATTTAATTGTGGGCCAGTTAGTTTAATTGTGGACTGTTTAGTATGGTAGGCTGAAATTTGGGGCATATGGAGTAGGGGAGGCCTTTCCTTGGAGGAATCCGGCCAGATTTTGGCGATCGGCTAGGGGATGGAAGCCAAAATCCAGCCATATTCCAATCAGGAAAGGCTGACATGTGGCCCCCTCTGGCCGTCAAGGTTCGCTATGAGCTCACTATGAGGAACAAAGTGCCTACCCGATGGTGATAAAATCCATTAATGAGCAGTAGGACAAGAAGAGCCCATCCTAGTGGGAAAGCAAGGTTGGTTGCCCATGGATACACAAACTTTGGGCTTGACTTGGCAGTTAGGCACGTAGTGTGTAAAGCATTCACCGGTTGTAATTCCTGTATTAGTTGTCATTGGTTGAAATGTTTGATCATGGTGAGCACCTACTGAGTGTGTAACAGCCCTATATACGGTGATGGCTGGCAAAATTTGAAAATATAGGAAAAACGATGGAGAGGCGGCATGATTTCCACCCACCTGAGTTGGCTACCCATGTTCAAATCCTACAAGATGTGTCCTGCTGCCTATCTCAGTGAATGTGCCCTCATAGTAGACCATGGGTGTGTGAGTGGGACAAAAAATACTGGTGAAGTGGCCCCCTTGATGAGAATTTAAAACCCTAATGCTCTACTCTTAGCTTAGCTGGGTTAGTCCACTTTTCTTTTTCAATTGAATTTCTCAATTGATAAATAAAGGCCTTTTCCCTTTAGAAACTAATATTTTTTGAGATCCAATAGGTCCCCCCAACTCAAAAGAATATTGATGATGACAAGCGATTTCTTTTTATATAACTATTCTCATTTTCGAAGTTCCTCCTTACCATGTGTGCTTCCACAAAGCTTAGCTTATCTAACCTTATCTGCCACACGAACACACCTTGCTCTCAAAGGGTATCGTTTCATCACATATTCATAAGCTACAACACACCATTTTCCACTAGCTGCAACATGCCACTTCGTCCTTAAGGCCCATGCTTCCATTAAAGGCCACTTTACATAATCACAACTGTGCTTCATGAGGATGAGGATATCCTACCATGACATGGTGGGTGGGCCTCATGAGCTTGCCATATTCAGCCACATCTACACCAAGTTGAAACCATGTTGAGATTCACTGACCTATGACTTCTTCATCATAAGAAACATTAATTCCTACCTCTTCATGCAAACTATTGGGTCTGTCAATGTTCTATGTTAGAAATTTAAAGACAACTTGCCACCAAGGGGATTGACGGTACACATGAAATTCTATGATTGCATGTTCACTAGCATTGTACACACCATCATTAAAATGTCACCTTGTACCCAAAGGATGCCTCATATTATTCTTTAATGGTGACGAACAATTGTGGTCATAATAAACTAATCACGTTTGAATGGATTTACAAAAAGTTAGAACCCCATATACCAACTTTAATGGAAGTAATTAAAATAGCGATTGGATAACTAAAAGAATAGAGAGCTGAGGGCTACAAAAGAAGAAGATGACAAAAGTGGATCAAGAGTGCTGATGTAGATAGTGAGTTCAAAATGACAAGGATAGCTCTGACCTCTATCACAATAGATAGGCACCACTTTATGCCATGTCGACCATTCCACCTTAGTCCCTTTTTAAGGCACTTCACTCATCTTTATGAGCAAATCATTGTTTTAAAGGCTTTTCTAATTGTTGTTCATAGTGGGCGCATATTCTTTTCAACTAACACTACATGATATTCTCAATTAATAGATTGTTGGGTATTGAAGTAAGGAAACAAGCATAGCAAAGTTCTAAGGGGGAGTCGAGTTGTTTGTCTAAGGCATTATGAAGGTATGGAAATTTTTTAAAGGAAAACTTTACTACTGCATTGGCCCCCTCTTCCATTTTTGCCAATGTCCATCCTCTTTGGATTCCTATTAAATACTTTAGTAATATATTTATTCTCCATTTTTAATATAATATATGTTGATAGACCACGGTGCATTAAAATTCTAGCATTTCTCTCAGAATATATCCTTTTTTAATATCCCACCCCACATACACATCCAGAGTCCATGGAAGCAAGATATGTGCTTCTCAAACATGATGAATTAATATGTGGTAAACAAAAATAAGCATTTGCTATGTTACCTCACTAGCTATACACAAATTTGGAAACATCCTTTCAGTTTCTATTATCGTTGAAGGACCTTAAAATATATATTTATTCCATACTGACTTGCTAGTTTCAACCTTTCCTCATACAAGATTTTTTGAGCATCGTTATTCTTTAGATCCTCATTTATGAACCCTTAATATGATAGATTGTCACTTTTTTCAATAGTACATCTGGTGATCTGGCAACTATGCTTTCAAATGTCCCATCTACTTTTCCTCATAGTATATCTTCCTATCGTGAGCCATAGCCACACATGTCCAATTTCATAAGAGCAAATTTATATTCACATAATTGATTGTAAAAGTATTAATTTGTATATAGTAACCTGTGTCTTCATTGTAGCATTCATCAAAGAAATCGGTAGAACAACCCCAGAGCAACGCAATAGCATAATAAGCTAAAGTAGCCTTTTTCTTATATAATACTATTGAGATATATAAAGTTTTTAATATTCTAGATCATGCAAGTTGGATAAGGTTTCGAACATATACTAGATAAAAATGTCGCATTTTGATTTTGCCTTTAATAACAAAATTTCATTTTGTACTTTCTTAGGAATATCTTGCTTGGTTGCATTTCCCCTCAAGTTTTAACTCATCTACACAGCTACCCATATATTACTTCCTCTTTTGATTCTCCTTAAAAGACTTAAATATAAACTTCTTTTTATACTATATGTAACTTGGATATCTTTATGTACTTTAGATATTCGTTCAATTATTCTCTTAGAATATATTTATCCATTGACATTGCTCACCTAGGTCTAGCTTCTATTGACATAATATGTGTGGTTCACATAATGATTATTGATGAAATATGAATTTGTCTTTAAAAGCATGTGTTTTCATGCTTTTGCATTCATCAACTCTCTCTCTCTCTCTCTCTCTCTCTCTCTCTCTCTCTCTCTCTCTCTCTCTCACACACACACACACACACACACACACACACACACAATTCTTTACATGTGGACTCTTTGTTGATTACCTTAGTATGATTCATATTTTCTCTAGGGTTTTCAATGGCAAATAGTCCTTATCTTCATCCACATACACACCATTTTCTGGAACTATATTTCCATGCTATAACAAAGTTATGTGGCTTGTGTGTGTGTGTGTGTGTCTCCGTCTCTCTCTGTCTCTCTCTCTCTCTCTCATTTATGCTTTTGTAATGTGTGCAACCCAATTTCCTCTAAGAGAACTGGGACCTCATGAGAGTAGAACCGCATGTTCTAAGACCATAACTACAATCAAAGCGCAATCAGCAACACATCTCAACCCTCTTAATATTCCCTAACTTAATGGCAAAATGGATCCACTATTAGATTGCTTCCCATGACTCTAACAAAACCCATACCCCTACTTTCAAAAATCAATCACCAATACATGGCATCGCCAGCCTAGCAAAAAATTGGACAATAGAAACATGTGCCTTTGTACCTAGTAACAACAATTGCTCAATAGAAATAGGTGCCTTTGTACCTAGTAACAACCCAATAGATCCCATATGTGCTAACACCAATGCAAAATTAGATGGATGAACGCTATCCATGATGCAAAGTGATAAGACAAGATAATAGGGAAACCTTACTTATAGATGCACAAACTTTTGTAGTATCTTTTAAATAGAATTGGGACCCTCATGAATTGTGTGGCCCAAAAAATAAAACCATGCTTCCATATCATCCTTACCCTCTCATCAAATCAATGATTATCTTTGGGAATCAAGAAAATACTCTCAACAATGAACCTCATAACACTGGAAACGTCTGCCATCAATTGCTCCCTTAGCAAAGATAAGCTTGGACAACCCATATAGAATATCCCATGGTAATCTAGAATCCAAAGTTTGCATGCGGTTAGGATAGCTAGCAACTAAGTTTGACAATTCAACCTACAAATAACATTGTTAACCAAATCAAGACAAAAATTCTAATATGGTAGGTAAACACACCATATTATGAAGGCAATTGAATGCAAATAAAATTGAATTTTCAAATATGCCACTAGTAAGCTAGCTTTAGCTACCACACCTTGCCATGTCAATGTGATACCTTCTTGTTTTTTATGGAGCACATTCTCTAGGAGCTACCGCCATTTCTTCTCTCACAACTTCAAGCTTATGAGTCTTCTCTCTCTACTTCAAGCTCATGAGTCTACTCCAACCTCCTTAATGACCGATGCCATTTCCAAGTCTCATGCAACTTCCATGTCTTTGCTAGTTGTTGCTTTAGATGTCCCCATTCTTGAGTCAATTTTCTATTATCTTTGTTGAGCTCTAATTCTTTGCTTACTACCCTAAGTCAACTAAGTGTCTTGCCTTGGCCTTCAGTCCTTCACAAGATTTTCTATGCTTGATGCCACCACTAACGCTCCACTAACGACTAGTTGGCCTCTAAGTATTGATTGGAATCTAAGTTGTAAAAAAAAGATTGGTCATTGTTAGGTAGTGTTTTTGATGGTACTAATACTTGTACATTATAACTTTTCATAATAAGAGATATTATTGGTTAGACACAAATCTATAGTCCTTGGGTAATGATTTTCAATTGATATTTGATAGGAACATTCCCACCTTAAGTAGAGGATAAAGGTTGTTATTAACCACCTTGCTACCGACAATCCTTTGTTGCTAGGTGACCTCTCATTTCCATAGGCATAGCACCATGGACTCAGGCCTTTCTTATACATTGTTGAAAGTGTTTGATCACCACCATGAGACACATTTAGCTTACTTTAGTATAGTAGAATAGATTCCTCATCTAAGAGAAGGGATCAAAGGTCATCAAAATCCAACTGATTTTTATGACCTAGCACCATAATGATGGAGAAACCATATCAAACTCTTGTGGAAGCTTCATGAGGTTAAGTGCAGCCAATTGAGCACATGACAAGGCGGCACCCATTACCAATAGCTAGTCATGGATAACCTTGGTATTCATTAGAAATGGTTGCATAGAGCTACCTAAAAAAAATTAAGACTATATAACTGACCCTACATTGTTCTTTGTGAGGGATTTGAATGTTGTGTGACTTTGTGAGAGTAGTTACCGCATTAGGTGTGAGTGGGAGAAGTTTTGAGAAGTTTTGTGAATGGGAGGTGAAAGGAGGAATTCAACTTGTAGTTTGTTTTGGCATGTTGCACTATGCATACTATTCAACTTCATGAATAACTCGTGAGAGCCTATCATTATTCACCTTTTGGATTCATTTTCTCTCTACACATGCATACAAAACACAAAGGTTGCATGTGTTTCTTTCCAAACTCTCTTGGATGTTTCCATTGTCAATCCTAGGGGTGTGACTAACATAGTCCACAAAGCCAAAGTACGAAGGCATTAAAGCCTTAGAAGGCCGAAGGCTTGCATGGAAGCCCAAGTTGCACAAAGTAAGGACACAAGCTAGTGAGCCTATCTATTGCCACTCTTAGACTCAATTCTATGGCCACAACTAGCCTCTACCTTTAGCCTTGCCTCTGCCTTTACTCAACAATTGATGGTTTCCTTTACACTAAAGATTGCCTTGTCTCAATTGTAGAGCACTTGCAATAGTCCACTATCATCCTGACTCATCTTAGTTCCACTTTGTCCTCAATGCTTTAAATTTCCAAAGCCACAAGCATGCGGTAGATCTAGTATAGAAGTGATAGACACTAGCATATTACATTCATGAACTAGTAGCAGAAAACATCTGTCACTTGCAATATCAACACAAGGCCAAGGTGCCACATGGCACACTCCATCCACATCTGCAATCTATGTCACCCTACCACATCAACAATGTGTAGATGTTTCTCTTCCTAGAGTGACTCATGATCCAAATAAAATAGATTGGCATAAGAAAGATAAATATGCCTCTCATTCAATAAAATGAAATGTACAAGATGTCACGGCCAGACAACTCCATACAATGAAAGCATCAAAGGAAGCATGGGATATGTTTGTAATCCCATAAGAATCAAACAATATTTTAGTAGTTTGACACTAAGAGATTAAATCAATCAAATCTTTTGACACAAATGGAACTAGGCATGCTTATCTACCATGGTTCAAGGACATCAACATCCAACTTGTACTAGCAAGTGAAATAATGAAATATGAAGAAGTAGTCCAAGTCATCCTCTTGGACAGGGCCATGAGAACCTAGTTCAAAGTCTTGTTATTCAAATATAAGTGTCTACACTAGGAAAACTACAATCAAGATTATTAGAGAACAATTGAGAGCCCAAACAACTCAAACCGATATTAGGCAAATCAATGAGCAAGACTTTTCAAATTCAACCATAGGTAAAGAAAGAGGCAAATCATCTACAAGGGGGGTGGACATCAACATCAACATCAATCTCTCTTACTATATGCACATAGCAGCTTTTAATGATTTGTAGATTTGAATTACATTGGCAATCTCATGAAGAAGGTGAAACAACATGAAGACCGGAAGCTTCTTCTCTATTATCGTCTATGTCGATCCTATAGAGAGAAAAATCAAACCCAAGAGGGAAGGAGGTGAACCCAAAAAAATAAAATAAAATAAATGCGAAAAAGAGGGAATGATGAGGGATCTGAAGAGGAAAGCATGGTGGGGCAGGCTCCTGAAAGGGACACTAGAAGAAGGTCTCCCTGAGACTGCCATGGTTTACCGAGGATAGAATAAGCTCTATCTATAGGAATGACGAAAAAGGAGAAGATTCCATAGGCAACAATGATTGTAGCACTTTCAATAACATGGAAAACGAGGAAATCATCAGCATTAGCATTAAAGAGAAAATTATTAGAATAGAGGGAATTCTTCAAACATAGGAGACTTTCAGGGTTGACAAAATTCATTAAGAAGACGTCATTAGAATAGAGGGAATTCTTCCAACATATGAGACTTTCAAGTTTGAGATAATTCACTAAGAATCATGTCAAGTAGATAGTGCAATTATTGTGACAAATGGACATTATGAAAGAGTTTTGCATAAAGAGACAACATGATCGTCAAGTACATTACAAATGTTAGCATGACATATTTCTCATGAATGTTCTATCATTATCTTTATCCATCACACCACCTCCACAAGGAGGTATATGAATGGTGTCAGATTTGTACAGCAGCATGCCAAAAGTTTAGTAGATCCCTGGACCATTAAGTTCTATGCCATAGCATATGGAGCCTTTGAGAGATGGATGTTGGGCCTTTGTGGAACCACTCACTTGCTCATGTTAAGGTAAATATTATTTATTTGTGGCCACAAATTATGAAACACTATGGGTAGAGTCCAAAGCAAAAGTAGCACAATTATAAAATTGATGGGATATCTCAAGGTGTATGCCTCAAGCACACCTTGGTTTCTATGTGTGAGTGCTAGAGGCACAGTTAGGTGCCCATAAGCACAGTTAGGTGGTGGAAAGCCACATAGGAGGATTGAGAGAATCTAGGAGCAGATTGAGGAGATGATTGTGGAGCTCTGAAGTCATCAGTGATGTCAGTGAGCATGTAAGAGGTGCCTACATAAGGACCTCACTCTTCTTCATTCCATAATGCAAGTATTCTGAATTTGTGTCCACTCTACTCTTTCCTTTCAATTTACCAACATGGTATCAGAGCCATTTGATCCCCCTTGATCCATTTCTACCACATCATCATCTTCTTCTCCATCTTCTTCTTCACCATCTCTTCCTCTTCTTCCCAAAGTTTGCTTAAGCCTGTTCTCCTCTGGTTCTCTACCATTTTCCACGCCCTTCCTGCTGGAGATCCACCTCGAAGGGGCGAACCCCTGGCTGAAAGGAATTGATGAATCTCTGCCTCGTTTCGTCGCCATTACACGCAGTTCGTCGACCTTTGTTCCTGCGTTTTCTCTCAGCATGCTCCATGCTTCTCTAATTCCTTTCAGAGGGAGCTAGTCCATACCTAGAGCTATCCTGTGCTAAAATCTGAGCAGCAATGGTTGCATATTCCAGCTGAAAACAGAGAAAAACTAGTCGAAAATGGAGAGACTAGCTATGGCACCCTGACGTGTTTTTGCGCCTTTTCTCCTCAGTGGACCTTTTATGGTATATTAGCTCTCTTTTGCCTCAAAAACCCCCTTTTCCTTTGCTCTGAAGAGTGAGATACAAGTCCTCCAAGTTCAGTCTTTTGATTTTGATAGTTTTGACAAGTTTTTGAAGATGATGCTACATAAGATGCTATTCTAGCATTTCTGGTTTTTTGAAGTTTTCAATAACATCAGTACAACTATGGCTTCAGCTTTGCTTTGAGTTGCTATACCTAGTTTTGATTGGAAAGCTTTCATTTTAGCTATCTCTATGAAGCATGTAAGAAAAAGCATCATTGATTAAATTTTGGTCACTAGTCTTTGCTACATTAAATGCTTATATTTGGAAGCCTTTCAGTTGTTATTCTAGCCTTGTAAGAGAGAAAGACACTGCCCAATATCTGGGTTAGACCCTCTCATGGCTACCATATTGAATATAGATAAGTTCAATGGAAAGGGCTTCCACACATGGCAGATGAAGGTGAAATTTGGATTGATGAGGGAAAACCTCTGGGGACTTGTCAAACCAACTTCAACTGCTTCTTCTACAGCCTCCAATGCTGGAGAATCCTCAACTCCGACACGCCCAGCAAGGGATCCCGCTAGAGAGGAGAAAGCATATGGTATCATTGCTCTTGCTTTAGGAGATGATTATATTCATCACATCTCTGACTTAGAGTCCCCTTCAAAAGCTTGGCAGAAGCTTGACATGATTTTTGGTGCTAGCTCTCACCTCTCTAAATTATCACTTAAAATCTCTTTCTTTGAATTGAAGATGGTTAGTGGCACTGCTTTGGTAGCTCATGTCAATTACATGCAGAGTCTTATGACTCAACTTGCTTCTATCAACTCTCCTATTACTACAGATGATGCTATGGCAGTGTTACTTAAGAGTATGCTTGAAGATTATGATCATATAGTTACCACTTTGAAAAATCTTCCTAATCCTAATCTTGAAGGTATTATCTCTGCTCTCCAAGAAGAAGAAAGGCACATGGAGCTCAGGAAAGGCAATGACACTGTTTATGCTATAAAAATCCAGAAGGGCAAGTTTATACCTTGCAATCACTGTGGAAAGACAAATCACCTTTCAAAGGACTGCTTCAAAATCAATCCATGCAAACACTGTGGTAAAAACAACCATCATGAGAAGTTTTTCAAAGCCAAAGCAAAGACAGAAAATGCAAATCTACTTTCAGTTGATGTGCCTCCACTTAAATCATCTCTATGTATGCTCCAGATCTCTCTTTTTATGTTGAGTCAAGGTACTCAGCCTGGATAGTGCTCCAAAATGAATGAAATAAACTATTGTGTTTTGTGTGTTTTGTAAACACCTTTGGTCACCTTATGATGTAGGCCATGTGTATGTTTTGCTCCATGGTACCTCCTGTAGACATTGTGTGCATGTACATGCAGGGGAGATAATCATTGGAAGGTCTTTTTGTATCCCTTTTGTTTACCTTACACCCATGGGAACCCTTGCTAGCTTGAGATCCTAGCCATTGATAGATCCATGACCACCATGAGATGGCATGAGACACCTTGTGCTAGCTGTATCCTTGACATAGCCTGAGGCATTCCCTTGAGGGGGGGTTTGATGGGATATCTCAAGGTGTATGCCTCAGGCACACCTTGGTTTCTATGTGTGAGTGCTAGAGGCACAGTTAGGTGCCCATAAGCACAGTTAGGTGGTGGAAAGCCACATAGGATGATTGAGAGAATCTAGGAGCAGATTGAGGAGATGATTGTGGAGCTCTGAAGTCATCAGTGATGTCAGTGAGCATGTAAGAGGTGCCTACATAAGGACCTCACTCTCCTTCATTCCATAATGCAAGTATTCTGAATCTGTGTCCACTCTACTCTTTCCTTTCAGTTTACCAACAAAAATTTCTCATTGGAAAAATTTATGCTTGGTTGTATTTGGAATTCCTCACTGATGGAAGAACTTCTTTGAGAAATGAATTACTTGGGGAAATAAGTGTATGAACTGAAGATAAATCATTCCCATGGTTGTACCTTTTTGTTGGGAAGATTATAGACACCAAGAAAAGGCTTTTCTATAAGCACTTCGCAAAAGTTTTATGGGCCTAGAGACCACACACAAGCTATCTATTTATTTTACATCATTTCAATTAGTATATGGAACAGAAGACATTTTCCCCATTAAATTGCAAGTACATAGTCTATGCACTACTATTGCAAGGATAGAGGGACACAAAGCTTACTTAAATGTCTACAAGAGGGAAAGAGAAGGCTCATGGAAGAAGCTTGAGGATACGAGCTATAGTAGCATGTGACCTAATGGTGGAAGAATTCTTAAAGAAGGGGGCCGAGCACTCCTAGGGCACTCCTTTTATACATACTTTGTTATCCTCCTTGACATACAATTACTACTTGTAGATTCATTTTCCAATCTGTCACATAAGGTAGTCACCTTCCATGTCAATTTCTACTACTCTTGATATGTGTCCCTATCAAAGGATCTTCTAGCATCTTTGACTATGCAAAAGACAAGAGCCAAGCTGAGTTGGATCATATATGGATCCCTATTTTCCACATAGAAAAATCCTCCAATTCTAGATGATCCTTTAGGTGATACCTTTTGGAATGCACAATCCTCCATGTGACTTCCACATGGTTCGATATGGCCTCCTCTATATTATTGAGCACACATGGACATGAGTCCTAGTTTCTATATGACTTATCTTCCTATTTTCTATAACCTACATAATGTCATATTTCCAATCAATTTTCACCCCATATTGGGTTTTTTTAATTCATAAAATAGTATTTACGATAATCCATTCCACTCATCCTCATAATCCCTTACAATATCTTATAAAATAGATCATCATCACCTTACTTTTTGAGGTCCCAAATGAGCCACGTAAGTCCACAAATAAAATGATGAATCAAAGGACATGGTGAATCAAAAAAAGAGGATGAAAAAGACCATGAACAATGATTGAGCTATAGATTATCCCAAGACAAAAGGATTTAATAGCAAAGGTGCCTAGAGAAGCCATAAAGGAGGGAAATTAAATGTCAGGGGATATTTTGCCAATATATTTGGCAATAATTTTGTACAAAAGTCCTAATAGCATCTTCTTGCTATGGTCTTGAATATATCAATGTCAAGACTCCTAACATGGAGAATATGCTAAGCCTACTACGTCAAGAATACTTAAGGAGGAAATAGTCAACTGTGAAAGGGGGATGTTCTTGAGAATAGTTGTTGTGTAGAGGTTGTGGATGAGTTTGAGAAGAGTGAAAGTGTTTGCAGCTAGTAGCAATTATGTGTTACAATGTATTTTCATGAGCAAGTGAGAAGATAGGATATATGTATGTGGTGGAAAAGACAAAGGAATGAGTGTGTTGAGTGTCGTTACATCCCATTATGATTAAGCAATTAAATAAGTACTTTTCTTCTCCAAATTCAATCTAAGACTCTTGGTAACATATTCACTATGCACCCAGGTATGTATTCTCATTCAACGTTTTCCTACATTCTTTGCAAACACACAATTTTCAATGAGAACTAACCTTCTAGGATGCCAAGGGTGGTTCTTGCATGTGACACCAGAGCTAAGGCTCTTCATTCAACAAGGTATCTCTTACCCTCTCTAGTTTCAATGAGGATCTGAATAAGTTGTGTTCCCATGCCCTCAATTACCTCCCTGGCAGTTGCAGCATGAGCTTTATACCTTATTATGGATAAGTACCTTCAGAAGGAAATTCTCTCGATTGCCTCTTCAGGTTCATTCAAAGCCATTGTTCAAGGAGCATGCATCTTTGTTGTATTGGGTTTCCCATGCCATTTTTGTTCACGGACAAAACTACAACTACTATCCATTATAGTTTTTGGGCTTTTACTATACATTACATTTGTTGGGATTTTTCTATCTATCTTATCCCATTCCAAGATTGAATCTTGAGTTCTAACATCTATGCCAAGTGTGAGAAGGGCCTAATTCCGTGTTTCTCCTAGAATTGCAATAATCTTAGGGATCAAGTAAGCTACATGTTTTGTTCAAGCATTAATATGAAGTGGTTATTCTTATGTAATATTGAAGATTTATTCATTCTTTCTATCTCATCCCCAAAGTATTGAAGTGACGTTCCATCTTCATTTGCTATTTCCCCCAAATCAACCATTCCAACCACATCCCCAACTCAATGTCATCATCATCATTGGTTAAAAAATTCTCTACCAGTAGTAGATTTTCCTGTTATTTGGTGATGATTGTTTGGCTGAAGTGCTAGCTTCTCCTCACCCCTTCATTCTTCCCATCCTTGACTATGATGACATCACTTGAGACATTGTAATTTGATGCCTTTATTGATGTCACAATGGAGGCTACATTTTGATGGAGCACATCAACCCACGATAGGCAAGATCTAACAAAGGATAATGCTCACATATCTAGAGGGAAGAACTATCTCTTTTGGGATGTCGACTCCCATAAACTCTTCTAACCAGTTTGAGTATCAAGCTTTAATTTTGGGCATTTAATAGGCTAGATCTTTGCATATTTAGAATCTAGAGGTACGAGGTGATTGTCAACTTGTATGTAAGCAAGGGAGTGGTGATTCAAAAAGTTAAAGTGAATCTTTATGGCCTCTCCACCAACAAGTTCTTGATAAGAAGAAAGGATTCTAGCCTTTTGACATCCAACATATATGATGCACTACTAATTCCTGCGTGGATCATTGGTCAAAGGAAGCTTGCAATAATGTGTTTCCTATTTATCATGCCAAAATGGAAAAATCTTGAAGAAATTGTGTGGAGGATGCAAGACATCAAGGAAGTTGAAGGTGGCATTTGGTGGCTCCAACCTTGGCTCTCATGTTTGCTCTCTTGAATAGTTTGATGGCATGATAATAATCTTCCTGTAATAGGTAGAGACACCATTGAAAGCACAGTAAGAACTTCCAAAAACTAACATTTCAATTCCGAATTCAGAACAAGTAACAATCAAAATGAGTAATACTAATTGATATCCATTTCATTACTGCTGAAAGCTCAGTACATCATATAGGAAATATGGTCAAAACTAGACAAAATAGATTTCTGTGGATAGATCATGCTTCCTTATTCAGAACTCCTAAACTTCTGAATCAACAACATAGAAGAGAGAACGGCAATCCCATCTATATGATAGTTCTAACTACTACCATACACGCTTTAGAAGTGGTTGCTTAGAACTACCCTACTAAGGTTTTGCATATGCTGTCTATTACTTATGAAAATAGATATAGTCTACGAGTATCCAAGTGGTATTTGTCCACACTAGCACCCCCAGTGGTATAATTATTTTTGTTCATAAGAATTAATTGCAACCTGAACCCACTTAAACATTTGGTTCATCAAGTTCCACATGTGTTTCTGTTGGCAAAGAAACTAGTTGATCCAAATAAAGCTGTAGTATATGGTACAATTCTAGAAAACTAATTCAGAGTCTTGGATTATTTCCTTGATATCTCATGCATTATCTTTGTGTACAATAGTGTCACCCATGACACCTTTTCCCCTTGTTCTACAGCTAATAATTATGTAAGCATAGTTTTCTTTGGCCATATAATCATTACGAACCAGTAACACAACCCTCTCTACAAACCAATCCAATTTTCACTTTCTCATTGGATCATGTACTTTACTAATCATATAACAAAATTTGGACAAAACTAGATTTCCAAACTCGGCCATCATGATCTCATTTGAACATCTATAAAATTGAACCTCTTTTGAATAATAGGGCAAACCAAACACACTAGCAACTAATTCCGATGTGATTTTCACTCCCATAGCAATTTCATTGCCTGTTCATTGTAATACTTGAAATTGACTTAGAACATTTGGATTATCCTTCCACAATACCTAGGGTAGACATGCGCAGTCATATAGCTTAATCTTTTTAAACCATTTCTTATGTAATCCCAAATCAAGGGATACCTTTGATTGCTAGAATACTGGTGGACTATCACTGATTTGTTGCTTTTTCACCGACGGATCCGACTCCATTGCTGAATCTTTTGAAAGGTCTTGATTTTTCGATATGGGTGAATTTATCTCCCTTTGAATCCTCTTACTTCGATGAGCTAGCGCACCTGTTGATTTGGGACCCATCTCTCTACTGGCTGTGGCTAAAAGTAAATCAAGCTTGAGACACAACGATGAGATCTCTACACCTTGAGTGAGATCATTGTGTGCCAAGGACATCCTTTGACACAGAGAACAGCAAGCAAAAGTTCTTGGAAAAGTTTCAATAAGCTAGAACTGTAAATGGCTAAAAGAGTGTGATGCCAGACATGCAAACTGCCAAAGAACTAATTCCTTATATAGACATGTCAGCGGAGTTCGGGAGCACATCAGTTGAAATGATTGAATCGATTGGAGGAGAACACTCCCAACCTCAGCAGACAATTACACCCTCCACACAAAAATTATTGTTGTGCACTTCATGATTATCGATGCATACAATAATTTTGATTTTCGCAAGGTATTGTACCTCTCGTATGCTTGAGATATCTCTTAGAATACAAACCTACAAACTTGGAACTTTGGAATTTCAGATCTTCGAAAAATACTTCAAAATTCCGCACTCGAATTTTTTGGATCTTCAAAATTTTAGACATTTAGAAAACTCCCTTCCGATTTGGTAAGTAGCCACTGCATATACCATTACCACTCCACCTTGAAGCATTAATTCATCTTCCACAACATTTATGGATAATGTTGGTGCATGATACGGCTTCAATCTATAACCATTCACTGGTTTTGAAACTGCATTGCCATACATATCCTCCTATCTAAATGTTCCTTCTCCCAACACCTCCATAATTTTGTAAGGACCATCATATCTCAACTTAAGTTTTCTTGGATGAGGACCTAACTTAGAATTAATCATCAATACTAGATCTCCTTTTTGAAACACTTTAAACTTAATATTCCTGTTTATCCAAGCTTGCCTTCTCTTTTGATTCACATCTAAAATATAGGAACTCACCACCCTGTCTTCCTCCAGCTTTAACAATTATTGAATCCTATGATTAACTGATTCCTCTAGAGACAATCTATTCTCAGCTACTCTTTGGAGACTAGGTACAATAAATTCCATTGGGACTCCAACTTCATATCAATTCTATTTTATGAAACTATTCTTCCCATAATCTCCTTGAATGTTTTATTGAAATTCTTAGCCTGGACATTAGCTTGTGGATAGTATGGAGTGTGAAAGAATGGATTGAGCTCTCCTATGGACCCTAATCTACTCTACTGACAACACTAATCTAAGGTGGATGAATCCTAGGAGTGATCATGATCTATAACTCAAGTAAATTAGGCTCCATAGCTTGGACTCATAAAGAGAATCTTGAGATAGTGCAAAGTGCTTGATTGATATTACTTCAAATGAACCTCCCTTTTATAGGTGAGGGTACTTACATCCATATGCTTGCTCACATGTGGGATATCTCCTCCATGCCATGTGGCAGTTTGCCCTTTACTCATACCTTTGCTCTACATGTGCTCATGGCACCACAACTCTCAACACCTCCCCTTGGTGCCATGATCCTTTGGCTACTGCAAGGTGGTCATATGTGAGTTACAAGATCAAATCCTCCCCTGGGTGCTTACATGGCTACTCTCGGGTGGTCAGGTTTGATTTACAAATATAGGCAAGGTTGGCAAGGTTTTTGTTTCTCAATACATTCCATTGATGTCACCTTTTGGCTCATGGCTTGATGACGATGCTATGTAGTTGACCTGCTGGTTCTTCAATCTACAATCTTCTTCCTTGTGTCCCAGCTTCTTGCAATGGTGACACTTTGGTTTGTTCTTCAGTCTACAGTCACTTTGATAGTGACCCATCCTTCCGCAATGGTAGCACTTCGTTGATGTTTTATTGAATAGTGCTTGTTTTTCATTATAGCTATTGCATGTAGATGTCGATGTCAATGTCAATGTCGATGCCTTCAACTCTCTTTCTTTTTCAAGAAGAGAGGATACACATTCCTCAAACTTTGGATCTGACAAATTCTTCAAAGTGGTTGTCAATGCACTATACTCTGCAGGCATGCTTTTAAGGAGAATTGCAAGTGCATCTTTCTCCCCTACTTTTGCATTTATGACTTCTAGTTGGGTCATAGTGCTTTTGATTTTAATGACAAATTGTGCCATGGATTCATTAAAGCCCATGTGCATACTATAGAATTCAATCTTAAGATGGATTTCTTGGTTTTTGGCTTTTGCACCAAACGCTGTGTTCAACTCATCCGATGCATCCTTGGCATGATCCTTGGAGTCTATATGATGGATTATGTTTGGACCCAAGTGCAATCCAACGAATGATAGTGCTGCTTCGTCTTTTTCTTTCCACGCATCATTTTGTGTTGTGGGTATGTCTTCTTTTACAGTCTTCCAAAGCTTTTGATGCATCAGGAGATACCTCATTTGTGTAGACCAGGTATGAAATCCTTCCCTGGTGAATTTCTCAATAGTTGGGGTGCGTATTGCCATTGCAAAGGTCTTACCAATTGACGATACTTTCAAATATAGTAGTCTCTAATTGCATACAGAAAATCTAAGTTGACAAGTGCATAGAGCTCAAAAAACCGATTATTTTTCCTTTTTGGAGCGTGTGCAAATTCCTCCTAGATTGCAAGTTAGGCCTTGTCGAAGTTTCTGTGAAGAAGAGAAGGTCTTTGCTAATGTGGCACAAGGATTCACATGCACAATTCCATACTGTGCTTAGCAAGGGACTTTGTGCTTAGGTGGCACTATGGTGACTTTTTAACCTAGCTTGGTTAACCCAAGGTTACACAAATTTTACCATGGTTTAACTAACCCACGCAGTTGAACCTAACCACAGTTAAATTTGACCACCTTATGTGCCATGTAGCTTTTTTTAAGGAACCTTGGAGATTTAAAGGTTTTGCTGTGCATGGAAGGTCGACGACGGACGGGCGGCTTCGACAGAGGGAGCTCGAGGATGACGGGTGGAGGATGCAACTGCTCGTGAGAAGGAGATGTTGCTCAAAGATGATGTTGGAGCTCTAATGTGACTGGAGTCACTATAGGTCGTGGGCTACTTGAAGACAACTGCTGGGTCGACCACTGGGTCAAACTACTACCTCTGCTGCTACTACTTGTGATGCCAGAGAGCAACTATTTGGTTGCTCAATCCACCACAGTTTTGCTCTCTCTATTGTCCAACTGCACAACTTTTGAAAGGCATCTCATTGCCCGAGTTGACAAGCCTCAGATTTCTAAGATGCCATTCCACTCTCTATTCATGAGGCACATGGGTAGCTGGCACGCTACTGGATGGAGTCCTGGGCTGTGACTGCTTGCTATGAGGAGCTGCTACTGCTGGTGCGAGAAGTTGGAGAGTGCGTGTGTTGTAGTGGAATCGATCGTGCCTGTGTGTTGGCTTGTTGCATGCTTGTTGTGGCTTTGTTTACTGAGCCACTTTTGTTTGCAGGTCCTTGTCATGCTATTGCTTGTGCATGGCCAAACCTTGCTACTTGTTGTTGTGGTTATTTCGTCTCGATTAAGTCTGATTGTGTAGCTTGTTGCTTCTGTTGATACATGCTTGCGCATAGGCTAGAAGGTAGAACTTAAATAGGATAGTCTTTTGTCTAAAAATGCTCTTTCTCAAAGGAATATAAAGTAGCAGTAGATCATGAGTAATGATCACTATCTCTTTCTCTCATAGAGGAACTCAGGCTTGTTCTGCACTGCACCCATGTCCACCAAAATCCTCCTCAACCACACTGCCTCGCAAGAAGCAAAGCATGCAGATTTATACTCGACCTCCGTAGAAGAAAGAGCAACTGTGGGTTGCTTCTTGCTGACCCATGACACAACTCCAGATCCAAGTGAGAAACAGTACCCTATCACTGATCTCCTACTATCCACGTCTCTTGCCCAATCCGAGTCACAGAATCTGGTCAAGGTGTTGCCCTTGGTATAGGTGATGCCATAATCAAGTGTGCCTTTGATGTATTTTAGCACCCGCATCCCTACCCTCCAATGGTTCTCCCGGGGCTTATTGGAAAACCTACTTAGTACACTAGCTGCAAAACTGATGTCCGGTCGTGTGTTGCATAGGTAAATCAAGCTGCCCACAAGCCTTCTGTACTTCGCTTCGTCCATCAGTGGTGATGAATCCTCGTTTGAGAGCTTCGAGTCAACCTCCATAGGGGTACCAACTAATTTGCACTCAGCCATGCCAAATGCCTTCAGTATCTCTCCAGCATACTTCAGTTGTGAAATGAAGATATGTTTCGGTTCCTGCCAAGCTTCAATCCCCAAACAAAAATGCATCAGTCCGAGGTCTGTCATTTCAAACTCTCTTCCAAGAAAATGCTTCGTTTGCAAGATCTCCTCTTCATGGTTCCCTGTTATGACAAGGTCGTCCACATAAAGGACCACGATCATACACCTGCCTCCTTCTCTGAAGATATACAAATTTGCATCAGATGGACTCCTCTTGAACCCGTTTTATAGAAAGTAGGCATCAATTCACTGGTACCATGCTCGTGGGGCCTATTTCAGCCCGTAAAGTGCCTTCTTCAGTTTGCAGACTTTAACTTCTAAACCGGGGATCTCAAAACCTGGTGGTTGTTCCACGTATGCCTCCTCCTTGAGATCTCCATTCAGAATGGCAGATTTCACATCCATCTAAAACACGGGCCAACTTCCTTGGGCAGCTAAAGCCAAAACACTGCGAATTGTGGTTAGTCGAGCTATGGGAGCAAAAGTATCTTGATAATCAAAACCATGTACCTGTGCAAATCTTTTTGCCATGAGCCAGGCCTTGTACTTATCCAATGTGCCATCGGACTTATACTTGGTCTTGTACACCCACTTGGTTCCGATTACCTTGCGTTTTGGTGGTCGATCCACAAGGTCCCAAGTGTTGTTCTTCATTATGGAGCCATACTCCGACTACATAGCCTCCATCCACCTATCATCGCCCTATGCCTCTTCAAGACACTTGGGTTCATCAGCATGGATCACTTCTGTCATCAAAGCATAGTTGACCAAGTGTTCCTGCGCCCTTCTTTGCTCCTCTAATCTCTTGGATCGGCAGTGTTTGGATGGTTCCTCCTCAATGGCTGGAGGCTCTTTGCCGTCCAAAAGCTGCTTTACCCACTTCGAGATGGCCGTTGCCGTTGTGGTTCTGCAGGCTCTTCTTCATCTTCTTTGTCTTGAATCCTCCCAAGCACCGTTGGGGGAGTTCGGTTGGTGGCGGTACTGGATGGATATCCTGGTCCTGGTTGTTTGGGAAGGAAGCATCCTCCTCCAATTGATGCGGCTGTTCTGAGAAGACCACATCGTGACTTACAATTACCTTCTTGGTAACAGGGTTATAGAGACAGTAACCCTTTGCCTCTTCACTGTAGCCTAAGAAAATACACGTCCGGCTCTTCGGTTCCCATTTGGACCTGGTAGCATCAGGGACATGCACAAAACAGTCACATCCAAAAACTCTGAAATGTGCAGCTGAAGGTTTCTTACGAGAAAAGGCTTGCAGTGGAGTCATCCCATTCATAGCCTTTGTGTAGCTATGATTGAGGATGTAAACTGCAGTGTTACATGCTTCAGCCCAGAAAGTCTTTGGCAAATCTTTCCCTTTCATCATACTCCGGCCCATTTCGTAGATGACGCGCATCTTGCATTCTGCTACTCCATTTTGCTGTGATGTATGTGGCGAGGGTTTCTGCCTCTTGATTCTGTGACTTTTATAGTAACTTTTAAATTTAGTTGATGTGAACTCTCCATCTCTGTCTGATCTCAACTTCTTTACCTTCCTCCCTAATTCTTTCTCGACCATTACATGCCATTCCTTGAACCTACTGAAAGCCTCGTCTTTCGTCTTCAGGAAGTATATCCATATCCTTCTACTGTAGTCATCGATCAGCATCATGAAGTAGAAGGAACCACCCAAAGCTTCCATCTCCATCTTTCCGCAGAGGTCCATGTGAACGAGCTCTAGAGGAGCCTTTGCCCTACTGGCCTCTTTAGGAAAGGGCTGCCGATGCTACTTGCCCATCATGCAAGCTTCACATACATCGAGCAAATCTGAAATTTTTGGTAGGTCTGCAATCATTCCACTTTTATGCATCTCCTTCAAAGAATAAGGTTTAGATGACCAAACCTCTCATGCCACAGCTTAGTGTTCTTTACATCCGCTCGAGCACTGAATGCTGAGACTTCGTAAATGTTGTTGTGCCGTGTACCTTTACCAACTACCTTTCCTTGAAGATCCAGGATCTGTGCACCATTCTTATCAAATTGAACTTTGAGGTCCCGATTTGTGATCGCAGAAACGAACAACAAGTTCCTCTTGATATCTGGCACATAAAGAACATCGGACAATTGTTTTACAACTCCATCTGACTTGAGAGCAATCGTACCTTTTCCTTTTGCTGGACATTTTGCATCATTCCCGACTGCTACCATGATGTCATTCCCTACCGGCTATAGAGAGGTATACCAATCCTTTCGACTGGTCATGTGGCGTGATGCACCACTGTCAATGATCCATGGTTCATCCGTAGGTACATGAATTGCCTCCATGCCAATCTCCTCAATTGCGATGAATAGCTCTATTGGTACTGCCTGCGCACTGTTGCTGGACTCTTTCTTTACTCCGTTCTTCTCATCTACAATCTTCTTGTGGCACTCATTCTGCTTGTGCCCTGCCTTGTTGCAATAGAAGCACTTGATTTTCTAGCTCTTTTTATCATTAGAAGAAGATGGGTTACCAGAGTCCTTACCCTTACCTTTCTTTGATCCGGTCTAGAAAGCCGAATCTTCTCCAGTCCTCATCTTTTGATGCATCTCCTCCTCTAGAAGCATCGTGCTGAAATCCTCAAAGTTGAGGGGTGGATTTTTGTTCTGCGTATTTAGGACCGTAACAAGACCGTCATACTTTGGTGGGAGAATCCGTATATGCACCTTCGTGCTAGATTCTCGCTAGTGATGGTGATGCCAATCGCAGTCATCTAATCGCGCAGATTCTTCACCCTGGTGATAAACTTCTCTGCCGCTTCAGACTCAAACAATTTTTCATTCGCGAGTTGAGTCTCCAGATTCTAAATTCGCGTCTGATTCGTGGTCTCGTACTGATTTTTCAAGACCATCCATGTCTCCTCCGCTGTGGTGACATGTTGAATTAATGCCATGATGGAATCACTAACACTGCAGACAATAGAACACAGTGCATCTGCATTTCTTCTTGTCCACGCGAGAATCTCATCTGCAGTTGATACTATTTGTTGTCCTGCATTGGCTGGATCCGGTCTCGGAATCACTAACACTGCAGACAATAGAACACAGTGCATCTGCATTTCTTCTTGTCCACGCGAGAATCTCATCCGCAGTTGATACTATTTGTTGTCCTGCATTGGCTGGATCCGGCCTCACGTCCACCCCAGTAGCAGTGTCCCAAAGCTCATATGCGCTTAGGATGGTCTTCATCTTGAACTTCCAGAGAGGATACTTAGAGCCGTCCAACTTTTCGCTTTCGCCAAACGGTGGGATTCGCAGTCTTGCGGGCTGGGCCATCTCTCATAATCTACTCAAAAACAGAAACACACTAGCAAATCTTCTTGCTAGAGTCCAGGCTCTGATACCATGTAAGAAAATAATACAACGTCTGTGCTCAACAGATAACAGGATCTTGTATGCAAGAGAGAAAACAAGATAGTATGGAGAATCAAAAATTTGATTACTATAGAACTGATACAATAGATGGCGTTGCCTCCCAACCGTGCGCTTCTGTGAAAGAAGCTTCGATGGTGAGTTGGAAACAGTAGACGACGGAGGCTGGATGCTAAGGAATTAGGGTTGCTGTAGCCAGTGATGAAATGGGCTTCATGGGCTTGCTCTTATATAGCCACCAGTCGTAGTCGGTTAGGCTCAATTGGGTGGTCGACCCGGTCCACCCAAAATGGTCGACTAGGGGTCGATCCCGAAATAGGTTACCGACCATACGATAGAACCGGTGCGCAAAACAGAGCAACTAACCTACGGCCATCATTCGACCCACAGCCATCAGGGATCATCTGAGGCCTCAAACGGGCCTCGCAACCGGAGAGTGGGCTGCCCTGAGCAATGCTCCATCTACCCTCAGTGCCGTTGGTCAAGTAATGCCTTATGCACTTGCATGTAGCCTAGTTGGCGGTGTGCCAACTCTATCTAAAGCCGTCTAGCCATCAGGCCACACATGGCCCCCATCTCGTGTCCAAACCAGGACCTACTAGATAACCGAGCTACTCAAATGCCTTCTCCTCATATGGGGGGCTTACAAGTAGAGTTAGCTAGTTCCCGTGTAGTTACATGAGAGTGGAGCATTGATCTAACAATACCACCATACCATGGATCCCCAACTTCTATGGCCGTTACAAGGGTTACATCGAGGCACTCTTCTAAATCAATCAAAGCATTCTTCAAGTTGGAACAACCCCCTTTTACAATTTTGAAAGAAAAATTATATTCTTGTAAAACTGCCAACCATTTGGCCAACCGACCCATGGGATTTGGTGATTGAAGAACCTGCTTTGCAAGACCATTGCTGTAGATTATGATGGACTTTCCAGCCACATAATGCTTAAATTTCTCAATGCAGAATACCAAAGACAAAGCATGCTTGTCAGCCTCAGAGTAGCATCGTTCAGTTTTGAGCAATTGTGGAGAAGCAAATCAAACGGGATACATGAACTGATCCTCCCCTTGCTGGAGAAGAATACCTACCAGAGTATGCTCACCAAACCCAGGATTGATATAGAAAGTCTTTGATTACAATCAAGATTGCGTAGAATGGGTTCTGAAGCTAGAGCACTCTTGATTCATACAAACCCATGATCACAATCCTCATCCCAAGAGAAATCAACTCCATCTTTTAATAGCATAGTCATAGGTCGCGTCAAAGCAGCATATTGATCAATGAAGCGACGATAGTATCCTACTAGATCGACAAATGAGCATACTTGACGTTTGGTTGTTGGTGGGGAGAGCTTGAGGATAGCTTCTACCTTCTCGGGGTCAGGCTTGATGCCCTCAGATGAGACAATATGTCCCAATAACCTCCCTTGAGTGGCTCCAATGGTGCATTTATCAGGGTTGAGGCTACCATTCGCATCATTGACCCTTTGGAAGGCCAACCTAACCTTCATGATGTACTCCTTACGTGCCGAGAATATACAGAAAATCATCTAAAAACACCTCCAAGAAAACCCCCAAATATGGAGCAAGCACCATCTGTATAAATCTTTGAAAGGTAGCAGGAGCATTGGTGAGGCCGAATGGCATTACTTTGAATGCAAATGTCCCCCAGGGTGTGGCAAATGTGATTTTAGGCACATCCTCCTCAGCAATTCTGATTTGATAAAACTCGGAGTAACCATCACAGAAAGTATACATCTCATGACCACTTACCTTCTCAAGAATGAGGTCTTGAAAGGGAAGAGGATGATGGTCCCTCTCGGTGGCTACATTGAGTTTCTTATAGTCGATGCAGACCCGCCACTTGTTGTTTTTCTTTGGGGTGACTACCACTGGTGAAACCCATTTAGTATTGTGAACCGGAACAATAAACCCAGCTTCTACAAGTTTCTGCAACTCTGAGCACAAAGCATCAGTCTGTAGGGGCCCTAATCTCCGATACTTCTGAGCCACAGGCTTCGCATCAGGCTTCAGCTCTATCTTGTGCTCTATGGTAGTCACATGGCGAAGGTGGCGGTAGCTAATTGCGAAGAGGTCAGGGAAATCTTTGAACATTTCTAGGAACTCATCTTTCTCACTTGGCGTGAGATCTAGGAAAAGCATAGATTCAAGTTGTTGAGGACTAGCTATTACCTTTTCTATAGGTGGCGGGGTCAGAGACACCCCCATCATGTAAACTTCCTCCTCTAAGAACTCCTCCCCCCTGTCTGATTCTTCCATTGATTCAGACATCGAGGATGAGAGAGTAACACTGTCCTGCTCCTCTTCTTCTTTTGGTTCAATGGCACCTAGTTGCATCGGGATCTTCTCCTTAAAAGCACCAAAAGACATGTGTCCTATCTTTCAATAGCTGATTGCATCACTCTTTCTCAACCATGGTCTCCCGAAGATGGTTGGGTAACTCCTGCCTATATCTTCGATGTATACTACATAGAAATTGACGGTGGTGGTTAACCCATTGACAGTGATGGGCAAATCCTCAATGACTCCTAGGGTGGCGAGTCGTCGACCATCTGCTACCTTGATTCGAGTGGACGAATGCCTTGTGCATTTCAAATTCAATTTCTTCATGATACGGGGCACCATGATATTACATGCAGCTCCCCCATCGACACACACTTTTGACACGACAATTATCTATGATGACATCTACTGTATGTGGGTGCCGATCAATTTCTTCAGAGATAGAAGAGATCTCTCGTACCTTTCCATTTTTATTGCTCTTCCTTGTTGAGAGCCCTTGTTGCAACTCACGTCTCACCTTAGGGCTTAATGCTATTAGTTGAGGGAGTGTGATGCTCAAAGACCGATGAGCAAGGTCTTGAACAACCGAATAGTCCTCTTGCCCCGAGCCGATGGGAAAATCCGAGGGCGACCACTTACTCTTACGAGATCTTTTAGTCTTCTCTGTTGGTGGGTCTGCCATCTCAGCATCTGAGTTCTCTGAGAAGGACACCTTCTTTCTAGGGCGGCTTGGGCCATGATTTGGAGAGGGGTCTGAGGTGATACGACTGTGGGGGTTAAAGGTCACTGTGCCTTTACCCCGGTTATGTACAATACTCAAACACATATATAAATGAATGAAAAAGAAGATTAGGGTGTTCTGCACCCACCAAAACTTGTGTGGCTCTCTGTCTCTCTCTCTCCTCTTCCATTCTTGCTTCCATTGTGAGCACTCACAACTGGTATCAGAGCCCGGGTGATCTAGCTGAGCGTGTGTCAATGCCTAGAAGCTCAGCAGCTCTGTGGGAGGAAGGAGAATGGGAAGCTTTGTGGGTGACTTTACTTGCATCCGAGTGTGCAAAGACCTTAGAGGAACCTTTGAAAAGTCACTTTGGTTTTGCGAAGTGGTTTTGAGAGCCTCTTAAGTGTTTTCAAAGAAAAAGTCGTTTTTTGAGCTTTTCCCTGTTCTGTTCGATGAGACAGAGACTCCGTATTGACTTGTAGAGGCAACTATTGCTTACTTTTGGTGTCCACTTCACTTCAGGAGCTTGGAAACACCTTCATTCTTGAATCTGGGATCATTTCATTGGATTTCTGACTCACTGTGCCAGTTTCTGCGTTTTTCTGCTCGGGTGTTGGAACTCAAGTAAAACTTCTATGTTGCTCATTATTCGCACTCTGGTGGAGTTTACAAACAGCTTTGTTTCCAAAAACTTTTTTCAGTCCGTGTGTTGGACCTAGTGATTGAGGCCATGGTTTCCAAAACCATCTGTCCCATTGCGTTCCGGATGCCCAAAAACCCCTACTTGTTAGTTCTTGCGCGATTCAGTGGAGGATTTTTAGAGTTATAGATCTCTCTGTATTCGATTTCGTCTCTCTGTTATGCATTTTTCATTCTAAGGTTTTGAAACCTTAGATTTATGCCACATGGCAGTGGATAAGTGTTGACTCCCATTTCTCACTCATCGGTTGGGATTTTGGAGTTCTGGCAGAAGAGAGATATTTGCAAATTTTCTTGCTGAGTCCGATTATGCAATGGCGCCCATGTTTTGAGGCATCTCAGGTTCTATTTTCAGGTTCTATTTTCAGTAGCGGTCATTACCATGGGACCATGATTTCTTGAGCATACCTTAGGCCCAGATTGCCTTGTGGGATGCTATTTTTATGGATGCTTTGCACATGGATGCTATTTTATGCTGAGGGATAGCTTTGACACATTGCAGGTGATGCACTGATAGTGCTATGCTCTCTTGGATGAGATATTATTGATGCATATGCCAATGGACGGTGTCTATGCTTGAGTCATTTGGCACTTATTGGCATTTTGGATTGCCATTGCAGTTGGCAATTTCTTTTGGGCCAGATTTGCTCATATGGATGCATAGTATATGCACATGAGTCAGATGCTTTGAGACATGAGTTTTAGTGATATTTCACTCTATTGTGGCATACACATTTGGGTGCACCTGGTATTTGGTGTGATTCTCTCTTGTAGGCACTAGCATTTGGGATTTTTGCTTCATTTGCATCATGGCATCCTCTTCCATGTTAGAAAAGGAGTTTTTTAGCATTAAAAAGTTTGATGGGACAAACTTTTCTTCATGGAAAGAACAAATAAGGGATGTGCTTATTCAAAAGAAGCAGATTAAACCCTTGGTAGGGATTGAAGCTAAGCTTGCAAATATGTCTGAGGATGATTGGAATGAGTTGGATGCATTAGCAAAATCTACTATTAGACTTCATCTTGCAGAGTCAGTTTATTTCACAGTTGTAGACGAGCAGACTACGGAAGATTTGTGGAAGAAACTGTGTGCCACTTATGAAAAGGAAACTGACTCTAATTCATGAAGAGGTTGTTTGAGCTGCAGATGAAGGAAAGGGTCTCCATTGCTTCTCACTTGAATGAATTCAATATTATTTTCAGCCAACTTCAGGCTCAAAAGATGAATTTTGATGCGGAGACTAAGGCAATATTTTCTCTTATGTTCATTGCCATCCTCATGGGATACCTTCCGTACAGCTGTCAGTAACTCTGCACCTGGTGGAGTACTGAAATTTGATGGTGTTGTGGGTAGCCTGTTGGCCAAGGAGATTAGATGCAAGTCTATGGACGACAACAAGCAGGATGCAGCCTTAAATGTGCAAAGGGGCAGATCACAGTTCAGGGGCAAGTCCCAAGAAAGAGGAAAGTCTCGTAGCAAATCCAGGGCACGAAACATTCAGTGTTACCACTGTGGCAAGAAGGGCCATATGAAAAAGGATTGCTACAAGCTGAAAAGAGAGCAAAAGGATAAGAAAAAGAATGCAAATTGGGGTGCAAATCAAAAGGAAGAGAGTCCAAGGGAGGACAAAGGAAAAGCGAAGATCGAGGAGATCAATGCAGTCACACATGATAGTGACAAAGACGTTCTCTTCATGTTTAGTTTATCTGCAGAGTTGCTTACCACTTTAGATGATGCATATTCCCAGGATTGGATTTTGGATTCTGGTGCTTCATTCCATGTTACTCGCCATAGGGAATGGTTCTCCACTTATGACAATGGAAAGACAGGTTGTGTGCATCTTGGAAATGACTATGCATGTGACATAGTGGGAGTAGGTGACATAAAGTTTTCTTTTGCAAATAGGTCTACATTTATTTTGAAACATGTGAGACATGTGCCTAAGTTGACCAAGAGTCTTATTTCAGTGGGTCAACTAGATGATGCTGGTTTTCACACCACTTTTGGCTTTCAGAGTTGGAAAATTCAGAAGGGCTCTATGCTTTTGGCCAGGGGTGCCAAGTGTGGGACTTTGTATCCCTTACATGTATCAGGGGTATTTGATCATGTTGTTGCAATAATCGAGCAGCAAGCACTTCTTTGTGGCATTGCAGATTGGGGCACATGAGCCAGAATGAAATGAAACTCTTATGCCGTTTGGGTTATGTACCGCATTTGAGTTTCTCTGATTTTGAATTTTGTGAGCACTGTCTCTATGGGAAGAAGACTAAATCAGCCCATAAAAGAAGGGGAAAGAAAGAGTTTGAAAAGCTTGATTTGGTGCATTCAGACGTATGTGGTCCCATGCCTACACGGTCATTAAGCGGGGCTGAATACTATGTGACATTCATTGACGATGCAACTAGGAAAGTGTGGGCTTATGCTATAGCTCGGAAGAGTGATGTGTTCCAGGTATTTCAAAAATGGCTAGCCTTGGTTGAGAATCAGTCAGGTAGAACGCTTAAATGCCTACGGACTGAAAATGGTGGAGAGTATCTCTCTCATGACTTTCAACATTTCTATGATACACGTGGGATTAAGAGGGAGCTCACATCCCATCGTACTCTAGAGCAAAATCCAATTGCAGAAAAGATGAACCGTACCATTCAAGAAAGGTTGCAATGCATGCTTTCCAATGCAAGTCTTTCTTGTGGTTTTTGGGCTGAGGCAATGAAGACTGCAGTGCATGTGATCAATAGATCACCTAGTAAGAGTTTGGATGGTGGTATTCCTGAAAAGGCATGGAGTGGCAAGAAGCCCTCTTACTCTCATTTGTGTATATTTGGGTGTGAGGCATATACACATGTGCTAAAAGAGCTTCGAAAGAAGCTAGATCCTAAGTCTAGGAAATGCATCTTTCTGGGTTATGGTGAAAGTGGAGAGATGGGCTATCGTCTCTGGAATCCAGAAGCAAACAAGATCATACGCAGCCATGATGTAGTCTTCAATGAGAAGAAGATGCATAAGGCACCCATGAGGGATGTGGAAATGAGGAGAATCACTTTCCATGATGTGAATCCACTTGCATATGTTGATAGACAGCAAGCTGTCCATGCACCAAATGTGCAAGAAATGGTACCACCAAGTACTCCCACCGGTATACAATCAAGGGTAGATGATGGATCATCTATTGGTGGAAATGATGAGCCAAATGTGGCTGATATGCAAGTGGGACAACAAGCTCAAATGCCCTTGAGAAGATCATCTAGAGTGTCTAGACCGCCTGATAGGTTTGTTCCAGGGGTAGACTATGTTGATTGTGGGAGCCTTCTTGCTATAGAGAAGCTATGATGCGCGAGGATCAATGCAAGTGGGAGTATGCTATGCAATCAGATATGAGTTCACTTATGAAGAATAAGACTTGGGACTTGGTTTCTTTGCCACATGGAAAGAAAGCATTGCCATGTAAATGGGTCTACAAAATGAAGGTCACAGGTGATGATGTGCCTAGGTACAAGGCCTGTTTGGTCGCTAAAGGGTTCAAGCAAGAGAAGGGTGTGGACTTTGATGAGATATTCTCTCCGGTTGTGAAGATGACCACACTTAGATGCATGCTTGGACTAGTGGCATCAGAGGATATCGAGCTTATGCAGATGGATGTCAAGATAGCTTTTTTGCATGGGGATTTGCATGAGGAAATTTACATGGTACAGCCGGAAGGCTTTGAAAAAAAGGGCAAAGAGCATTTAGTTTGCAAGCTGAAGAAGAGTCTCTATGGTCTTAAGCAAGCGCCTAGAGAATGGTATCAAAAGTTTGATGATTTCATTCGGTCCCAAGGGTTTTAGAAGGAGTGAAATTGATCACTGCCTCTACACTAAAAGGGCTAAGGATAATAGCCTGATACTCCTGACACTATATGTGGATGATATGCTATTGGCTAGCAAGAATACTTATGAGCTAGATGCATTAAAGGCCAAGTTGCATGAGGCCTTTGATATGAAGGATTTGGGACTTGCAGGTCATATTCTTGGTATGCGCATCACGCGTAATCAAAGTAGGAAACTCCTTTGTCTTTCACAAAAAGAGTATGTTACAAAAGTATTGTAGCATTTCAATATGGAGGGGGGGAAGGCAGTGAGTACTCCATTGCCTCCATATGTGAAACTGAGTCATACAGATAGTCCCAAATCAGATGAGGAAAGGGCCATGATGGCCTGTTGAGATATCAAGCTCTATCCCCGACATATCTCCTGGATGACTATCATTTATGTCACCGCCTATGTTAGTTGTACTTGTGGTGTAGTTAGACTACCACGTATGTTTTTGGTTTGGGTTCACATATAAACCACGTATTCTAGGTTTTGACATATAGGGTATTTCCCTCTTCTATTGTATTGTTGTTGTGTGCAAAAGTGAAGATAGGCTTCACCCTCCAACCTTGTGTCCTCTCTCTTTTGTGTGTTGTGAAGAAAGCTGAACTTGAGTCTCCTATCTCTCTCCCTTATTCTTTACATGGTATCAGAGCCTTGTTCGTGGTAAGGAGCTCAAGAAAGAAAGCCAAGTTTGTGGTGTCCTGGTAAGAGGACCAGTGTTGCTTTCCTACTTCGAGTTTGGGAGCAAATCTTTGCAGGTAGCACAGCCAGAAGTGCAGGAGTGCACTGCTTCAGATTGAGAGGCCCTTCGCGGTGCGGCGAGAGCGCAGTATATGCTGCGGGAGAGAGCGAAGCCCTTGGTGACTTTATTTTTTTGATTTGAGGCCGTTTCGGGGCCCGTTTTGAAGGCGGAAGTTCTTCGCAGGCACTCAGAAAAAGGCCCTGTTTTTGCTGTGCGACCACCGCGCGGCTAGTCGGTGGAAAGGTGCCACAGAAATTGCATCGTGTAGGCATGTGCAGAGATATTGGGAGTTGCAGATTCATGCCTGTTGCCTGTTGATGCAAAATCGTCACAAGGAAGTGACTGTGTGGTGAAATACCACTTTCGTCAGTGTTGCAGATCTGCCCCTGTGAGGCTCTTTGCAGAAGTTTTGCTATTTGCCCTTCTGAGGCATTTGCTGTGTTTACAGGTTGCTGTTGCAATTCGTGATTTGTAAAATGTCTGAGAATCTGTCTACCATTGTCAGTGAGAAGCTTGACAAGAACAACTTCCAAGCATGGAAGTTCAGGATGACAAACTTCTTTATGGGAAAGGGAGTTTGGGATTACATCAGTGGTGAAACTGCAGAACCAGTTTTGGGTGCTGCTCCCACTCCTGCTGAATTGAAGGCCTTTAAAGAATGGCATGAAAAAGCCAGAAAATGCCTGTATTGGCTGTCCGTTAGCATTTTAGATTCTATGATTGTGCATATACAGGATCTAGAGACGCCTAAGGAGGCATGGGATACATTGGTGAAGCTGTATAGCACAAATACCAAAGCACGAAAGATGCAGCTAAAGCAGGAGTTGCACAATGTGCAAAGGAAAAATCTGAATATAAATGAGTATTCCTTGAAGGTGAAAGGCCTTGCAGATTCTCTTGCCTCCATTGGAGCACCTGTTGATGATGAGGACTTAGTGTCCGTGACCTTGAATGGTCTTGGGAAAGATTATGCACAATTTCGGACATCCATTGGAGTCCGTGAAACATTTCCTGATTTTCAGGAACTTATTGCTCTCTTGCTGAGTGAAGAGCAAAGGAATGGTGGTTCAGCCACCTCAACTTCTCAAGAGACTACTTTCTACTCGAATACAGGTAGAGGCAGGGGTAGAGGAAGAGGCCGTTCTGGTGGCCGTGCAGGAAATCAGAACCAACAGCAACAACAGGAAAACCAGTCCTATGGAGGAGGACGTGGTAGTTCTAGAGGCAGGGGGAGCCAAAGAGGCCGTGCTTCATGGCAAAGGAACCAGCAAGTAAATAGCAGCACAGAATGCTATTATTGTGGAAAGCCTGGACACAAGGAGAATACATGCTATAAAAAACAGGATGACATCAAAAGTGGGAAGTTGCAGCAAAGCAACTATGCATCATCAAGTGGGCATGGTGACGACAGAAATGAGCACCTTTTTGTGATGCAGCATATGGTTAACTCCATGTCAGGAGATGCTGCAGCTTGCAATGATGTTTGGTATGTTGATTCAGGTGCCTCTAACCACATGACCAGTCATAGTGAGTGGTTTCATGATGTCAGAAATTTGGATAAGCCAGGTTATGTTGAAACAGGTGATGATACTGCGCACCCAATTACGCAGGTTGGTAAAGTGCCATTGGCTATGCAGGATGGCAAAACAAAGTACTTGGCAGATGTACTTCATGTTCCAAAAATCACTAAGAACCTGGTTTCAGTTGGCCAGATGGTTGAGCAAGGTCTGCAGGTTAGATTTAACCCTGATGGATGCTTCGTTGAGGACTTGAAAAATAAGTGCCGCTTGGTTGCGAAAGGCAACAAAAATGGCAGAATGTTCACCTTGGATGTTGATATGCCTGAGGTGAAAGCTGCTATGTTTGCGCATGGGAGAGGTGTCATTGCAGATATTGAGATATGGCACAAGCGCATTGGGCACGTGAATATACAAAGGCTGAAATCTATGCAAACGAAAAACATTGTGATATTGCATCCATCTTTACAAGCGAGGGTTAGAGACGCAGCGCTGCATGAGGTTGTTCATCAAGGCAAACAAGAATGCCATGACAAATGTCAACAGTTGGAGAGCTTGCACATCACCTTCAGCTTCTTCTAGTTCTTGTAGTCGCCATGCTATTTCTTCAAGGGGTGTGCAGTTTGGCATCCTTCTTTTGTGCAATGTCCTTAAGGACCTTTCTGATGATCTTCCGAAGTCGGTAAACTCATATCAAATATACCCAACACTTAGTTCCATGATAACCACAAACTTTTCATTCCTTACAAATGATCACGCTCATTCGTGGCTTGTGGCTTTGTTGGGGCGGTGCTTCCACTAGCTTCATGCGTGATTGAAGTACAAGCTTCACGTGCCAAGAAATCATTGTCTATATTTTGAGCTCGAGGGATATGCTGAATTTTTACCTCTTCAAATTGTTGGCAAAGTTCCAATGCTTGTTGATGTCGTGGAACCAAGCCTTCGCTCCACACCTTCCACCTTCCACTAACTTGTTCACACACGAGTTGAGAATCTCCTTGCACCTCAAGTTGCTTGATGCGATGTTCTTGTGCCTTTTGTAGCCCAAAAATGAGTGTCGAGTACTCAGCTTGGTTGCAAGTACTTGCTGGTGCAGACTTGCTATAACAATACACCTCACCCCCTGGTGAAGTGAGCTTCACACCCACAGTAGCAGCCTTGATCGAAGGTTTGTATGCGCTATCAAATTGGAGGATCCAAGATGTCATCACACCAAGACTAAAATCTGGACATCCCAAGTTTCTCGGTAGTCCAAGATAGGTAGAAGGAGAGAATGGAGAGAATTCAATACTTGAGCAAGACGTTCAGCACCAAATAAACTTGCAATCCTTTGTTGATAGTTTTTCTTTAGACAAAAAAGAATTACAACTTGAAGCTCAAAATGAGGCACAAAAGATTGATTAGGTACAAAGGGATTCCTTGGTCGAAACATTACCAACTATAACCGAGCCCTAGACACCTTTGTAGTGAGATCGAGAAGAAATAATTCAAGACGAGCTTATCCACAGGAATTAATAAGCAGATGCACCAAATCTCCCCCCAAGCTTGGGGAGCATCCCACCCTTTGAAGAATGTCACCCTTTTAATTACCTCCGATGCAGCAAGTAGCTTGATCACCGCACAATGAGTAGAATTGAAATCAAAGTCCTCCCAGTGTATCACTAGTTCTTCACCTTGAATCATCCAAGGTGTATCATCCCACCCATCGTCTCCTTGAACAATGCATTGTACAATCAATTGTTGAAGATCGACATGAAGATCAACAAAGAGATCTCGCCAATTGGTAGTTGTAATGAGCGGAGGACTGAGCACCAAATCCTTGAACTCGTCGAGAAGTGACATAAATATCCACCCTCCTCATGTGGCATGCGTCCAAGGAGTAAACTTGAAAAAGTTCAGAATCTATGATCTAGTATCAGATATGAATAGAGCACATGAAATGAAGTACTTTTGCTTTTTATAACGAGAGGAAACTTCCTATGGTTAGAGAGTTACAGTTCATGAGATTTTACCATATAAGCAATATCATTACACTTTCATCACTTCCTATTTGCTGGCCCATTGGTAAGTCTTTCTTTTGTGAATAGGGAGGTCTTGAGTTCAATTCCCACTCCTTGATAAAAAGAGGAGAGGAGAGGAGAGGAGAAGAGAAGAGAAAGAGAAGAAGAAGAAGAGGATAGGGGTGCGAGATCTTTTGCAGGAGCCCAAAAAGTCTGTCCGCGATGCACAGGTGCGCCAGAAGACACAAGAACCTAGGAAAACAGTCGCGATCTGTCCGCGACGCGTAGATGCACCAGAAGATACAGAAACTCAGAAAACAGTCGCGATTCGCAATCTGTTCGTGATGCACAGATGTGCTAGCTGCAACCAAGGGGCGTGCGGGTGTTGCAGATACGCAGGAGCGGTTTTATAGGTACGGTCGAGCAGAAGATGCATGGCGACGCACAGAAGATGCACAGGAACCCAAAAGATGCACAAGAATCGCAGGCTGAAGGCCCAAGAACCCAGAAGATGTGCAGGAACCGCAAGCTAAAGGCATAGAAACTGAGAAGTTCTACTGTCACAGAGACGGAGAACTACGAGCAGAAGATACACAGATTGGAGGTGTAGAAGCAAAGAACCGTACACGGAAGGTGCTGCAAAACTACACCCAACCATAGGAGTAACGAATTTTACACTACTAGCCATGGAGATTTCGATCCCAACAACCACACCAATTCTATTAACTTAAAAAGAATTCGAGGCATGATGCTAGACACGAGGCATGGCGACGCTCGAGGACCATAGAGGAAAAGGGAACATGAGGGAAGAAGCATTAACATAGGTGGGAAAAAAGGATTAAGAGGGGTGGGAATGAAGAGAGGGACTATGCCACAAGGGGGAAGGGAGAGGGGGAAGAGGAGCATGTACATGATGGGAGGTGGAATGTAGAGATGAAGACATCAAGGGAGGAGGATCATGCTTTATTTGAAAGGAAAGATGGGGGGAAGAAATCAAAGTACTAGCTAGGTGGCTTTACAAGAATGAGCGTGTTCCATCAAGGAATAGCTCCCTCCTTTTATAGCCAAGAGAGGGGGTCTCTCCCAATAAATGCATCCTCCCACATGCATGGTGTGTGTGGAAGAGTCTCCCATGTGGGCTAGGCGGTTACGCACTCTCAATTGTGTGTGACAACCCTTTGCCTCATTTTTCCACATACATCAACCCCCATATCCCAAGTCTAAGATACTCCCTTGGTCTTTTTCCAATTTTATAATACGTTCAAACATTTAGGAGGACAAGTGGAGGATTGGCACAAGGAATCTTGCCACCTCATCCTACTTTCCCATTATTTAACTTGCATTCTTGGACTTTTTACACCCCCCCCCCACATGGGCCTATCCTACATCGAGGGAATAATCCAATATAATATCCATCTCCATCTATTTTATATTACTTCTCCCATGGTCCTTGGGCCATATCTCACTAAATGCAGGCATGGGACTGCCTAGGTGGAGGGGTGGTATATGGAGGACCCATGTCACCTTATCATTTTATATTATTACTACCATGGATTATGTACAACACACCTTATGGGTTCTCTTACGTGGAAGGGTGGCACATGGTCATGCCTTGCCACCTCAACCCTGGGCCTTATGCACACCATATTTTATTATACTATTGCCACACATACAAGCACACACACATATTTATGCCTTTTACTTTGATCAAATTTATCCATAACACTACCCAAAACCATGGCTTGCCAAGTAACATGGAATAAGATTTATCATCTCGTTCCATCTGAAGAACAACAAAGATGACCATGAAAGCTAGACCAAAAACTCCAATCTACTAGTTTCTTAATATCCCAAGAGGTTGCACCCTCTATTGATCTGCCATTTTGACCTAAAAAGGGGCTGGCTCTAGCTCATTGAGACAAAACTTTTTGTAAAGATCCTCCGACAGGATGTTCACACCAGACCTGCCATCCAAAAGGACCTTTGGTATGATTTCTGATGTATATTCCACCTAAATTAGTGGAACTGTATAATCTACATCTTCAATTTGTGTTGCATTAACTTCAGGGTCAACTTCCCAAACCTCCTCCTCATCCTCTTTTACCTTATCCATTAGGCTCACACCACTGTCCAACAAATTAGTCAGCAATTGCGTTTTGAATTTTGGTACTAGATTAAGAAGCTGGTCCAATGTAGTATTTATTTGGGCCTTCAGTAAACTCTGAAACAATTCCCCATGGTCCACTGCATCTCCAACTTTGGGTTTGTTGCATATGTCACTAACCAGATAACACCCTCTGGAAGGAGTCTTCGCCTTCAGAACATCGATCTTTTTATTCACTACTAACTTAGCACGTGGAGGCATGATCTTTTCCTCCATCATCTGTATTTTTGCATTAATATTTCTTTCTATAGGCTGAGATTATGAGGTATCTTTCACTCCCCGCTTAACTTTTTTTCCTGCATTCACCTTATTAAGAGATTTAAGAACATCTTGACGAACTCTATTTTGCTCATTCTAATCAATTGGATGCTTACCTTTTGCTGCCACAGACATTTCTTTTCAACCGGTGCAGGACCCTTGGATCTTGTAATGGCAAGTGCTTCTGGATAACTTTGTTTCTCGCATCCCCCGTTCTTGCTTGTAACCCATACAATCATAGGACATTGCTTGGCGTTGACTCCAAATCATTCTCTCCATGCCCAATTGGTTGCTTCACATCCATGGGGGCCTCCTTCGAACAACTCTGCTCCAATTGAATAAGCATAGTAATGGCTTGGGCGGGTGATTGATGAGGTTGATTTTGTGTTTGTGATCGAGTTTGGTACTACACAATAGGGATACCCCTCTCATTGCAATGTTTGCACCATAGCTCACAACCTGGGCCTTGCCAATGTTCTGAGCATCTTTGTTTTGATTTGATTGTCGAGGCTGATTTCCCCAATTCTGATACGATTGTCTTCTTCCTTGGTTAGCAAGATCATTCACCCCTACTTGATTGACTGTAGATGGTTGAGTTGCTTTCCCAATATTCTACATATGAGGAGGCAATTTCACCCTATAATTAAGATTACACCAACAATTGGCACTCTCGTGATTTCTTTTACCACAGAACTCACATTTAGGCTTCTTAGATGAAGCAGGTTCTAACAGTACCATGCTTTTCAAATGCTATTTGATCTTTTTCTCTAAGTTCTTATCTCCTAAAGAAGATTTCACTTTTTTCTTTAACTTCGGGCTCTCTTCAGATTTCCCTTTCTTCGATTGCTTCTTTCTTTTGCGTTTGGTCTTCTTGTCTTCATTATCGGAATCATATCATCATCGGACTCAAAATCTGTATCTTCATTTTCACTATCTGTGTCAAAGTCCTCATCTGAATTTGTGTCCGAATCAAAATTCTTTGTATCTTTCCTTCTTTTGGTCATGCCAAATCTTCATTCAACTTGTTGTGTGGCTTCTACCATATTGTTAAAGTCATTAGCTCCTGCCAGGGTGTCCCTTCCAGCAACAACACTTCTCAATTGGGTATTTAGTCTCTTACAAATGTAATCTCCCATTGGTCTCTGAGGGGCGGCTAGCCCTTGGTTCAAATTGCGGAACTTTTGGGCGTTGTCTTCTACCAACAGATCCTTCTCTTTCAACTGCCAGAGCTTTTTGAGAATTGCCTATGGTGTTTTCTCTTGCCAAAACCATGCACAAAAAGCTTGCTTTAAAGCCTCATTATCTGCAAAATGTCCCATGCCATACTGAATGAACCAACTCATCGCCTTGCCCACCAAGGTGGCTACCAACTGTTCCTTCGTCACCGCATCATCAAGCTATCCTTCGAAACCACTTGGTCTCAAATTGCCCAATGTGGCTATTAGGGTATTATTTTGTTTTGCCACTAAATTTAGTAGAGCAGACTCTAAGGTTCTACATGTTGACTATAGGGATGATCGAAACAATCGCTGGTATTATCCTTGGATGGGGTTGGGGTGGAAAAGGATCATACAACCGCCTTTGGGCACATACATATAGTTGAAATGTTGCATGATAACCATAGGTTTCATGAATGAAAGCTTTTTAATGAGACCATGAATTATGAAGGCCTCCGGGATTCTCTACATTGTGGTATTCAAAACTGCCACCTGAACTGGTAAAAGGTTCTTCCCCTGACGCTGTGTTGCTAGGAACCCAATCTTCATCCTCTAAACTTCTATAGTGTTTTCATTTGCATTTTGTTGGAATTTGGATGCTTCTCCGACCTCTACACGACCTTGTGCCAGCTCCCCAAGAATCTCTTCAGAGGCACTTGTTTGACCTCTAGCCTGAGCCTTGGTGAAGTATGGATGGCCAATTCATTGAGGAGATGTCTCAAGTTCTTATGCATCTAACATCCTCTACCAAGGCCTCCATGAACATGTTATAAGAATTCATTGCTCTGGAAATTTTCCATCTTCAGACATGGATGCAACTCAATCCAAAATTTAGCCTTCGACAATTTCATGTATCCTCTGCTGAAAATTACAAATTATCTGTTGAAAATTTGCAATTGGTAACTAAATTCTTCTGTGTGCACTTTTGACATCCAACATTTGTTGGATGGACTTGAGCGCTTGAACATTGCCTCACAAGACTTGGATTTGTCGCTATAGACATTAAGCACTCTCCTTCGATTTTGACGGTGCCTCCCTATGCGTCACAGCCAGCATGTACATTGTCTTCGCAATGCTTGCACAGAGAAGCCATGCACGCTCTTCACAGATCTCTCATAATCCAAGTGCCCAATTTATTTGCAAGATCGCCAATGTAATATCCGGATAACTACCTATCAAAATAAACAGATTACCATTGAAAGCACAGTAAGAACTTCAAAAATCTAACATTTCAATTCCGAATTCAGAACAAGTAAAGATAAAAATGAGTAATACTAATTGATATCCATTTCATTACTACTGAAGACTTAGTACATCATATAGAAAATATGGTCAAAACTAGACAAAATAGAGTTCCAAACTCGTGAACTTTTGAATTAACAACATAGAATAGAGAACGACCATCCTATCTATATGATAGTTCTAATTACTACCACACATGCTTCAAAAGCAGTTGCTTATAACTACCCTACTAAGGTTTTGCATATGCTTTCTATTACTTATGAAAATAGATATAGTCCACAAGTATCCAAGTGGCATTTTTCCCCACTTAGCAACCATAGTGGTAGTAGTTCCAAGAAAGGGCCATAGTCCTCTTGTCTTTTCTCTTTCAATCATCTTCATTTGGATAGTGGGAATTTTTTTGAAAGATAGTTCTTAAAGTATTGGAAAAGAATGTGATGCTTGTGGATTGGTGATAATACCTCTTTAGAAGTCCACTTGATCAATCTCAAAGTACTGAGAAGGAGGGGTTGTCAATCCTTGACCAAACAATAGATTGAGTGAAGGGAAACCATAGAAAGAAACATTACTGGTGTGTTTGCCCATGTGTGTGTGATCTAGTTGCAAGGCAAGCGACAGGTTGAGTCTTAGAGGTCAGGTGTTGGCTAGGCAACTAGGAAAACAATAGAAGAACCCAATAAAGATGGATACAGTATAGATTGAAAAAAAAACATCTTTATGTGAATATGATAGTGCCACAAGTGAACTTTTGATTTGGGAAGGATATTTTCACAAAGTAAAATTTTGATTTAGGAAGGATATTTTCACAAAGTAAACTTTTCATTTGGGAAGGATTTTTGCGCTTCGTCCAAAAACAACAGAAATAGTCCAAAATTAATGAAATAGGTATTGTGTACAAGTTGTGGTGGTTCTAATTGTCTTCGCATGCTCTTGTTAAAGTCCATGTTTATTATCCTTTCAAAGGTCTTCATGCCTTGAGTTCTTCGGAGTGTATATTTCCATCAAAGACTGCCTAGGTGACCTAAAGACCTTAGCTTTCCTTAGACGCATGGTGCATTCTTGTGGATTTTAAGAAATCGTATGCCCACTATTCCCCTCACATTTAAATGCATGCGTGCATGAGATATCAAACAAAAGGCAAGTAGGTGATGTCCAATCATGCATAGTACCTATCGATGTGTTGCACACACATACATAAAGATTAAAATCAACATTGTTAGCATTCCAATAAACATGGTACACATGTTTGCAATGTACATGTATGAGCAGTACCTTCAAACCACTTGCAATGGTTTAGGGCTCGTATACAATGTTGCAGAAACATGTTTTTACTCTTGCCTAGGTACCTGTACTCTAAGAGGAACACCTATATTGTTTTATGTAATATACTTTGTTATCATGTCTTGTCTTTCCACGAAGAATTTCAAAAAACAAGTATAGAAATGTAGTGTAAGTGCTTATTTTCCATCCTACTAGTCGGATAATTTTGAGTCGACTTAACGACTCCATAGCTTTATCTATATAATTTTCAATCCAATCAATTGGATATTGCTTTAATTGGTATACTGCATTCAAGATCATTTGATAGCTCTCCTCCTTCATAAATTTACTACACATAGCCTTACTCAAGGCTACCCAATTGGCTTTAGTAGCAATAGGTAAGAATTCATAGCACTTTAGAGCTGGCCTTTTAAAGTACAAGGGAAACATTTTGAGCTAGCTCTCTATAGTGCGATCACCATGTGCCATGCAATACCTCATGAATGCCCGTAGATAATCCTTGGGGTCTTGTTTATCATGTCTTTGAGATGTATTTCTAGAACTCCTAGCTAACTTGCAGTGCCACGTGATCCACCAACTTGCCAATTCAGACAACGGGTGGAAGCTCTTATCATGGGATGTAAAACAAATTGAAATTCTGAACATTCATTGGCAAGATTTCGACTTTAATTCTCCAAGCTGCTCAACAGTCGGAGTTCTGGCATCTTCTGAGGTAGTACAAGAAGTAAGGTTTGTTGACGGGTGGGAACTCCTTAAGGATTGGGGATTCATCTTAAGGATCTATTGTTTAATCCCAGTTCACAAACTAGTGCTATCTAATTATTATTTGGTGCATTTGGGTCGCTTCCTCCTAGTAATGATGATGGATGGCGATTATTGATCCTATGATTGATGCTTCCAAGGCTACTCGACAAAGATGCCAGATTCCAGTTGTTCTTCCAGTGCTGCACCGTTAAAAGTAAGAAAGAGGAAAGTCTACAAGAAGAAGGTTAAGCTAGGAAGCCCAAAAGTTATTGTTATGACTATGCCAAGTAGTTAGGATTTTTTGAATTCCTATGTAATAATATGCATCTGTATGGTTGAAATGTTCCAATCCCGATATCCATTTTTACCAAATCAACCATTTGTACCGCACGCTGTGTTACATAAAATAAGATCACCATTTGTGATCTTATTTTGGACATAAAATAAATCATCAACAAAGGATTGCTAGTTGTTGGTATTACCCACATTCTTGGAAGAATTGGCGGTATGAGAAGCAAACAAAGACAGTCCATCAGAGTTGGCCAAGGCTGACTATAGCAAAGATCGAATAGTTCAACAAGGATGAAGAGCAGGAAAATGTGCACTTGCAAGTGAAAAATTTGAAGCAGTTCAAAGGAGAGACGGTGCGTCGGTATGTACACCGAGTGGCCGCACTTCTTGATTTTGAAAGGAGGGAGACGTTCCATCTGGATGCCTTGGCTACGAAACCCTTTGGATATGGCCCTGGCTGCAAAACCAAATGGATATGCATGCATACCAAGACATGCTAACTCTACTCTCAGCTAGTCGTATAGACGACTCTAGTGCCAATCTCAGTAATCTCCCTCTAGGTAAGGCCCAGACTTTGTGGAAGTAAGTGATCGTATAAAAGATGGCATCAACCTAGAGTGGTGTCATGTCAAACTCTACCTATAAAATCCTCCTAGATCCCATAGTCACATGTAGCCTCTTGAAGCACTGCGGTTGCTCGGTGTTTTGTACATGGTTGTCGATCTCACTAATGTGTCGAACAGCCATCGCTTCGTCGAGGGGTCCTGAAAGTGTGCTTGAAAACGTAGTCTCTCTAGCCGAGCTAGAGCACCCTTCCCTTGTGTCAATCGTGCCCTAGTTGCGTGGCTCATCATTAAGACAAGACCTGCAAAGACTGCCCCTAGGTAAGTATATGACTATACAATCTTCATTGGCTCCCCTTGGTAAGTGAAGCTGTGTCGGTGAAGTACTATACATGGGGTGTTGAAGATCATAACCTTGGTCTTGCCAAGGTTGACTGTTAGGCCTTTCTCTCTACAAAACACCTCTCGGGCCTCTAGGTGTCTTTATAGGCCTACCACTAAGAAAGGTAGAAGACTATGTCATCTGCATACAGTAATATCTGCATCATTAGATCAGACAACCATGATCCCTCGCCTACTAGATGGTCAATGAAGATCGTGATCTCATCAATGTATATCCCAAATAATGTCAATGAGAGAGGGCATCCCTGCTGCACCCTTATCATGCTCTCGATCCCAATCCGATAGTCCTCCAAGAGCGCGTACTCTCCCTCTGACTAACTCAAATAATCTCATCACCCCCCATATCATGTCTCCTTGGATCTACATCTCTGGAAGTTGCCAGATCATGGAAATTCATGGGATTGTATCGAAGGCCTTTTGGAAGTCTACAAAACATGCATAGACTTTCTGGGACCTTAACCTCGCCTCCTCGATTACTACCCACAAGGTGAAGAAGTGATCAATGGTGGAATGTTGTCTCTGAAACCCAGCATTGCCTATTGCTTCCGTGCAGGATCTGATCCCTCTCCCTAAAATTGAATCATATATCTTGGCCATCTATGACCAATCATGAAAGCGTGGTCATTCCCAGTATCCATGGGATCTCTTGCTTTGTGTATCGGCACAATGGTGGTGGTATTCCAAGCATGGGGGAACCATGGCACACAACATGATTGAACATCTGTGCTAGGATTGGGGCCATGTGCAAGGTGCTCAATGCATAGCCCCTCATTTCCTGGTCTCTTCAGTTGTGGAGCCGACGTAATGCGGCTTGCACATTCTGTGCTACAAAGAACCTGCATGTGGTGGGTCTAGGGAGGCCAGACATATCAGGTGGTGTTTGAGACAAGGGACGTCATAGAGGGATGTTACATAAGTGTGCCACACATCAGAATCTGTGATGGGAATAAGTGACTTACCCTCATACAGAAGCCCCCAGGCAAAGGTGGGATGACCTCCTCGAAAAGATCGAATCACCTCATCCATCCCATGTGATAGAAAAGCGTGCCTCTTATCGGTAGATCTGTTGTGCCTCTGGTCCTGTCAGGAGTGCCAAAGTCTACTCTCATATGAGGTGAGATCTAATCTCTTGGCACTCATCATCAAACCATGAATTCTGGGGCATCTTCCCAAATGGGGAGCGGTATAGAGCGAGTCATGGAAAATGTCCTGGTGGCAACATCTTGGACCACCGAGACCAAAGTGTCTAGAACATGTCCAGAATCATCTCCCGGGTGGGTTGGTAGCTCATGTGACAAGTGGCTCATATACACTGCATCGAGAGCATGGTCAAAGTGTATCTAGACACAAGTGGGAGTCGGCTAATTCATCTTGCTCTACTAGTATGGTGGTCGATATGCTAAATGCCAAATTGGAGTGGTCCACGCCAAGTGGGGGAGGAGGACCATGAGGTCATGTACATGCGTCACAAAGGTTGGGTAGCCCATTAGGTAATCCACTGTGCTCGTCGCCCTCCCATGTGAGAAGCAAGTTAGTCCTCCAGATGATGACCACATTTGAGAAGGCCGTTATATATGAATCGGATCGTGCATTGCTCCCATCTCTAGTAAGTGTCAACCATATCCCATGACCGGTGCATCCTCTAAATGTCTCACTATCCCGAGCTCTTCTAGGTCAATATCCAACATCCTAATAGGGTCATGTTAACTTGTTTGCTCCCAGTTCGTGTGTTGAAGTCATCTAATAGGAGGATCTCCCCTTGCCTAGAGAACTCCATGATGTGATCATATATCATCTCATTTGAGCTATACCCTTCTGTGGTGACCTCAGGGGCATATGATGATGTTTTTTATGAAAAGTAGCATACCACAATGAAAATTTCCCTTGCTTCTTGTGGCTATAGTCGGACCCACGTGTTGTGCATATTCCTCTCTACGCATCACATATATGACTGGTCACTGATGTGATTTGAAGAGAACAACTACACCCCCAAAACCTCGTACACCAATGTCTCTCCTCAATGCCTTGTGTGTCTTGTTACTGTAGGTATCCCTCTCTCTGGACTCTCGTGTGTCTCCATGTAAAAAATGATCTCTATCAATGTATGTCTCTAAAAAGCCTCCCAAAGAGTGCCATTACAATTCCACATAGCTTACTTTCCTCTACTTTGTGGCACAATCCTATTAGTCCGATGTCGTCATGTGCTGCCAACAAGAAATGTCTCATATGCTAGATATTATGATGAGCCAACATGCCCTATGGATAAAGGAGTTGAAAGATAAAGTGCTCAACCTACAAGCAAAAAATGAGGTCTTAAAGGCACGCACCCAAATGGAAGATGGGAAAATCCAGCCACTCTTGAATGAGGAATTGAGTATGCTTAAGGAACAAGTGCAAACCTTAGAAGCATTAGAGGATAAGGGGACTAATACATGCAAGGCACTAAAGGAATTCAAAGCAGAGAATGCAAAACTCAAGAAGGATATGGCAGCTCTATAAGTCACCACACTAGGGAAACACGAAGAAATCTCTTAGCAAATAAGTGAAGGAAAAGTAAAAATGAAAGAGTGGATTGAAGGGATCAAGAAAGGCACATTAGCCCCTAAAAAGGAATTTATCTATGATGCATAATATGAGGAGAAAAGAAGCCCCCATAAATCATTGAACGTCCTTGTTAGAGGCCTACCCATGGGAGACAAATGCCAAGGCCCTGATAACCAAAATGGGTATCTACCTCACCTTTGAAGTGGCATGGAGAGTTGGCAAGGATGATGCACCGCCAAGACCAATGATTGTGAGGTTTAGGACAGTGGTAGACAAGTCCACTTGTATGAGCATGAGAGAAGTGTTGAAGGGAAAAAGAACATATCTATAGAGATGATGATCTCATGCTTTTACCATAGCAAGAACATCATAGAGAAAGGATGGTCCAAGTTATGGCAGCAAGGTAGGGAGGAAAACGGGCTGTTTATAGAGATGGAAATGACATCAAAAGAGAGTAAGGACATGAAATCGACAATAGAGTGTTGTCAGCTACTCAAAGGTGCAATCCTAGCTTGTCTCCTAGTCATAGCTCTGCGTCTAACCAGGGCTATTGTGACCCCCGTTGAACGGGACCCGACTCGAAACAGTGAGGGGATGTTCCGAAGTATGATCTATGTGTCAATCCTCTGTCTGAGTTGTCGGGTCACAAACTTCGGGTCACAATCATGTCGAGGCCTCGTCCTGTGGGTGACCATGTGATCTGGTTGAAAAAACTTTGTGATAGAGCTCTTAGAGGATCAACCAAGGGAAAAGTTTACTTCTGTCTCCGTGCTCGAAGTATCCTATCGCGGTGTTTGAGTGCCTCATGAACGAAACCTACCAAACGACGCTGGTCTGGGAAGAAGATGAGTCCGATCGAAATCCCATAGTTATCTCTGAAGAGGCAGTAGAAACATCCACGGATCTCATAGTAAATAGGACATCTGAAGATGAAGTGCTCCTCTATCTCAACCTCCTGCATGTCACACAAAGTGCATCTGCGCCTTTGCCTGAGTAGTCGCTTTGCTCTATTGCTCTTGATACGAAATCTATGCAAAGAAACTAAAAACTGTCCAAGAGAGATCCTCAGTGAGAGGTAAGTAAATATGTGTGTATCCTGGTAGGTTAATGAAACCCTCCGCTTTGTTATGTAACAAGTGATCTTTGTAAAAGCCCAGCTTCACTGGAAGATCACTCGAGCCCAAGTCCGGAATGTGTGTAGTTGTAATAGATCCTCACGAATAACTTGATTGACCTTGTGTGATAGCTGGAAAGGAGGTAGTCTGTCCATGTGGAGCTCAAGTCCCTCAAACCATCTCTTTGTGCATGCATACCAGCAACTCTGGTCCCCTCCTGCTGCAAGTGCCATAGAAGAGGACAGTGCTAGCCATGGTAGCTTGCTACGTCTAGAGATGTAATCCCCATACTTCCTGACTCGGTACAAATACGTGATGACCTGAAATGCAACATCTAGCTATAATGGGAGTGACCCAAACTCTGTCCAAATGATCTAGTGAGGAACGAATGGCTTACCACGGATCATCGATGATAACATGAGAATCTGTAACCGCTCCACCCTGGGCTACTCTGTATCCGATAAGTTCAGCCCCGGCATGAACTGCCATACATATCCACTGGATGGACCAAGGAGTCAAAAAGAAACCCTTTGGTTCGTGGGTCCTGAAAGTGAGCGAAAGCACTGTCTCTCTAGTCTGGCCAATGAAGCATTTCCTCTGCTCAAGCGTGCCTGCATCACGAGACTCAGTGTGAAGATGGATCCGCAAAATACAACCCCAAGATAAGCATATGATGAAACCACCTCAACAAGTGACCCATCAAATGCGAACTGCTCTTAACACATGATGCCTCGAGATGTATTGAAGATCATAACCTTGGTTTTACCTAGGCTAACCTTCAATCATGAGACTCACAAAACGACTGTAGTGCGTCAAGGTGTCTCTGGAGCCTCTCTACTGAGGAAGACAACAAAGCTACGTCATCTACGTAAAACAGTACCCGAATCAGTGTGCCTGCAAGAGAGCAACCAACCCCCCTGTGTCTGCATCACTGTCTCAAGCTCGTCAATGTAGAGACCAAACAAGATAAATGATAACAGATATCCTTGTTTGACCCCGATAGTGCTCATGATCTCATCTGTCCACCAAGATCCTGTCCGGACTCTACCTGAAACTCTCATGTAAAGTGCCATGACAATCCAAATAATCTCCTGATCGTAACCCAAATCTTGTAGGCGTCATATGAGACGAGCTCTCGAAACGTTGTCAAATGCCTTGCGAAAATCCACAAAGTAACAGTAAACCCTCTGCTTCCGTGCTCTCGTCTCCTCGATGATCACGCCATAATCCGGCTTGTGCTCCTGCTCTAAGTCCTTGACACTCCAAAAATCTGCTAATCTTAAAATCAAGTACCAATGCATAAATCTTTGACATGACATGTCCAATCATAATGGTCCAGTAGTTCTCCGAGCTCATGGGATTCCCTGCCTCGTGAATAGGTGAGATAGTGTTAATGGTCCAGGTACGTGGAAACCCCAAACAAACAGCTTCATTAAATAGCTTTGCCAAGATCGAGGCTAAGAGGTTAATCCCATATGCAATGAACTCAGTGCATAGTCCCTCATCATCCTTCGCTCGACCATTATGAAGTTTCATTACGACATCCTTTACCCCCCCCTAGTGTATGAGAGAGAGAGAGAGAGAGAGATGTCTTTTTCTGCTCATATGTGGTATTTGCCATGTGTATTACTCTCATATCATGCCCATTGTGTGCATTAGATAGGCCACACCTTGAATGAAAGACGCAGTTTTTAAGGGTCATTCATCAACACACTCTATGATAAGGAAGAGATTGTGAACATCATGTGCATCCTAGAGTTACTAGACAAAATGAAAGAGAAGATCTTCCAAGAAGTGTGCTGAGAATTACATGGTTTTCCAGAAGTATCAAATTCCTAGAAGTAGAGGAAGCGACCTAATTGTTCTATCTGCTAGCTTGAGGATCTACTTCTAACAACAAAGGGAGCCTATAGGTTTATTGAATGAGTTCTTACATATTTTAAATCCTAGGGTTTGTTAAAAGATCTTAATCATCATAAATTCACGTCACAAGGTCAAAAGAGTAAAAGAGAGGACGAGGGAGATGCATAAGCTAGCAAGGAGTAGGGCTGGTCGAAACAAGCCAATATTAGGTCAAAGAGGGCTGAGCCAAGGAGAGAGTGCACACATGCTGTAGGGGTGTGTAGTCTCCAGTGTGACTCACGTGTCATGGGGATCTTGGAGGAATGCCGATGGAGTCTCCCACTCCATGCTACTCCTTGTGGAGGCTATGCTAGTCCATGCTGCTACTTGTGGGAGCTATGCAAGCACGTACGGTTGGCTTGTGCAGTTGTTGCAATGTGAATCCTCATGAGACAAAGGAGAAGGGAGGGGAAGAGAGAGCAACACTCCCTAAACCCGAAGTGTGAAAAGGTGTCCAAATTTACATGAAGTGAGCATTAAAAATTTAATAATTGCAGAACCACTTGCAAAGGGAAAATGTACAGTATATACAGAGGGTGTTTCAAAACCCCCCCTCTTACTGGTGACAAATCTGATGTTCTTTGGAAAAACTCAACATCTTTCAAAAATCTTATAAAGGTTCTCAAGGCAGGCCACCTGCCAAAAACAATATGAAGATGTTAACATCACTTTAGACTTTGTGAACACTCAAAACACAAAACCAGCTAGCTAAAACCATTTAGTCAGCTAATTAATATTAGTATGGATAAACTTGTACGAAGCTTCCTAACAACGACTGTCTCGTACAATTCCTAACCATTTAGTCGGCTAATTAATATTAGTATGAATAGTCTTGTACGAAGCTTCATAACAATTGTCTCATACAATCGCCCCAACTTAATGAAGGTGTATCAAAAGCATATTTTACTCACCTGGACAGCTGTCCCATCCGAGGCCATGTGATTTGGTGGTTTCAAGAACAATTTCAAGGCAGGAAACAACACATGCTCTATTGTCCACTCTCTTTGAGCCCAAGTTCTTTCTGCTTCCGTGACCAGCTCTTCATCAATCTCAAGTGTCCCCTCTTTGTGGCGAGAAGCATCTACATGCCAAACACTTCTTTATCAACTTGTGTTCTAGCAAAACCAACATGCAAGCCAGACTTATCCAGAAAATTTGTTTGAAATCAAGAAACCTCGTCCCATAACACTTCTATCTTGAGTTTAATTATCCAGGAGACAATAACATGGACCAAGTTTGTTTCAACATTTTTACACTGCTGGTTAGATGTCATCATGAGCCAGCTAATGTGCAAAACTTTGTAGACAATTTATAAGTTCTGGCAGCACGGTGGACAAAATCATTATCTTACCTTCTCCAGGTGTCTCATTGAGTTCCGCAGAGGACTCTTGTTCCTTTCTGAGTTGATAGTATTCTATTCCATCCTCCGAGGGGTTTGGTAGCAATGGGGGATGAATAGCATAAAAGTCTGCCAAGGCAGCAGCAAAGGTCTCAAAGCACTCTTTTTCTGTGTCCCAATCAACCTGTGTTTCAAAAATTCCCTGGCCTTCAACGGCTGGTTCCAATTTGTACTAAAAGATAGCTATATGACTACAAAACAGTATCTACTAGTAGTATAGCAAAATATTCCTTGCTACAAGCCTACAAATCCATCAGAGTTGCAATTACAATCACTTACACAGTTGCCTACACTTAACAGAAAATGAGGAAGCCGATCCATATCAGGGGTGTACTGATCCAATACAATTGGTATAGCACATACGTTTCCGTCTGCATCAATATCAAACGAGAAGTACTCGTGTAGCATTTCTGCTTTTTTGGCTAATATATTCGTGTTTAACTGCAAAACACATAAATATAATGAGGTTCTCACAAATTGGCTTGTTTTAACTACCCAAAAAAGATAACAAAGGGCCTCTAGCAGCCTCAAAAGGAAAAGAAAATGAAGTGAACCCATGCAGGTGACCTATACTATCAAGCCTCAAGCCACCCTGAAGGACAATGGCAAGTCAAAATTACCTTTGCTATTCCATCTTTCGGTCCGTCATTCTCAGTCCATCTACCTAAACGCTCCTCTTCATCCAAAGCTAGTAAAATCAAATCATACACAGGTGCTGGATTGGTCAGCCGCATGGCATTGAAATGAGCAAATCTTCGAAGAGTTTGCTGGTATATAAGCTCTTTACTGTAATCCACAGCAGAGCAAGAGAGAAACAAAATCAAGGCTAATAATTTCCAAAGATCAATACTAAATTTTGAGAAAACCATAATGCAGCTACAGGTCTTTGAAAATTAAAGACAGCTAAAGATCTTTAAATAGATGCACATCTACTTAAAAGAACGTTCACCACAAAAAACAAAAGAAAGTGAAATTCATATCATCATTGCTGTGCAAGTGAAGCTAGGGGATTAAGGCTCCCTCACTCCCAAGTGCAGACACACAAAGGTTGAATTGCACAATTTCAACCTCCAAACTTGTAGGTTCTGCCTCTAAATCTACTGCCGTGATAACAATCTTGCAGACAAATTATCCATAGCATCCTATACCAGAACAAACCACCCCTCTGGATTTATCACCAACCTTAGTAAGATCTAAGGCATGTTACAAAGTCAGATCAAATGCTTTCTAGATTTGTGAATCAGGAAATCCAATCCAATTTTCTCTTCTCTCCCACATAAATGAATATTAGGGCTTCCCTTGACCTATATATCATGTAAATCTGCTGGCTTTGAGAGAGAGACAGAGGGTGGGATTCAGTCAAGACACAAATTTTGAGTCTGTGTTCATACATAGATGAGTGACTCACATACTGTTCATCCAGATATTTGTTTCATCGTCCACAATATAAAGGTTAACCCTACACTGTATCAAGTATGATATCAAGCCACAGTGGCCTGGATATTAATTCGGGGATCCCATGCATTGAATGACACATTAGCATTGCAAATCAGCGAAATTCATGAAATTTTCGGAGTAGCTAGTCAATATTCTATGCATCAGCCTGGGCATTTTCTTCTCTAGTACTGAGCTCACTTCCAACTGTTTGCACAACTGTTTTGCCTCCTCCCACAAAGGCTTAAGTATTTTGTTGCACACCTGCCAAGTTCCTTGCATGTACCAAAACCGAATACTCAGCTTCATTATTTGAGGTTACTCAGTTTATTTTTGTCCCCTCCACTGAAATTTCTCGTCTTTCAAGACCACATAAGCACATTCCTATGCTTCCCCTTCCTATGTTCCTTTGAAATGCTCCGTCAACGTATACTGTATATACTGGCTCATTCCTGATTTTCCAACATCCTCCGCTATCTCCTTCCTTGTGAGCATGTCTGTTAAGGTAGCACCGATAGAATTCTCCGTGACAAAAGAGAACTGAAATTGTATAATTCCGCCGAACACTTTGCAAATCTCTCCAAAAATTGGGCTCTTTACAGGATATTGTATGATCACTGAAATTTGTCAGAAAGACTAAGGGCGTATGATCTAAACTTGTGTATAGCAAATATAAATGAACCCCCCCACCTTCTCTATTTCTTTTTCTTTTTTTTTCATAAAAGAGACTTCTATTAAGTAAGAAAGAAACTCGCTAGAGCAAGCTCTGAGCGAAAATACAATATCATGAAATCATGAGGATAAATAAAACCCCCTCAAAGTGAGGTGGAAAACAACCAAGGTTGAGGCTGAAAGTGCCACCTCAACCCTGTAGGATTCTTAGAGAAGAAAGGAGAGTCCTTCCATTCCCTGAAGAAAGAAGCCTTCCTAGCTGAGGCTGCACGGGAGTCTCCCTATATACACATCCATATGGCCATCAAAGTATGTACGGTGTCTGTCCAGATACTAGCCAAAGTGTGTGAGGGATGAACTCGAGTACCCTCCATAGCCTATGTTGCCAGGATGCTATGCTCGCTAAAATCTCCCAAGAAGTATCCACCAAGGCATGTACATCTGTAAAAGGAAGGTGTGGTACCACATCCAACGAACATGACTCAATCTGAAGACATCAAACCAAAATGGCCCGAGAGGAGTCAAGTCTCTCATAAAGAATGGGGAGTGGGCAAAGTGACTGAAAATCTTGCCTACCCCCATCCAAATCATCCTCGCCTGTCTGCAATCTCATAAACAATGCTGAATAGTCTCCGAAGCAGAGAGGCAACGAGGGCAAGTAGGGTCGGCTCCGAACCTGGATCTCCAAAGGTTCACTGCAATCCCACCATGGATAGAAAGCCAAAAGAAAAGAGTGATCTTTCTATTCATGTGGGATTTCCAGAGTCTCCTCCAGAAGCACCTCCATGCGGATGATCGACGGGATTCATAGCTGTACCCCTCACTTTTGGACGTTTACCTAACCACCGCGTAGATCCACCCTTTCCCGAACCCTCTACAGATCCGCAGTGATATCAAATGTCTCCTAATGAGCAACTCTGGAAGGTCTCCAACCTCTACCACTGAGCTGAAATCTCCTGGCATTACTGACCGTGTAACGAAAGAAGGGGATGCTCTTCTCTCGATGCCCTGCGTCAATCCACTCCCACTCTCCAGGGTCCCACTGTAAATACCTAATGGGAACTCCCCCGTAAAGCCAAAGCCTCCAAGACCCGGAGGAGAGAAGCCGGGGGTCTGGGTCGAGGAACCACTCTGAATCTGATCCCTACACCAAAAGACCTACAACCCTGATAGGCTGAAAAGCAGACTCAAGCAAGATGTCCTCTGTGGATCTGAGCAATCTGCCACCATCCTGCACAGTAAAAACTAAAGCATCCTCCTGTGCATCTCGAAAGGCCAAAACCTGAAGCAGAACACTGCCTCTCATAAAAGTACCTGCCCAAGTGGAGCAAGTGAGTGGCATATCATCTGTGTCTACCCACTCCTCTGGAAGGGCTGCCTCAATCTGCAAGATCCTCCCTGCACTCCCTCTGAGATGTCCTGTCAACTGAGACTTTGTCTCCTCTGGAAGCCTCCGAAAAGCTTTCCAAGACCCCAAAGATGATGCAGGTCCCCTCTCCCACCTGGACCACTGCATGTAGAGTGAGGCACCAAGTGGTCTGCCATGATCATCTAAAATACTGTCATTCCACATGATGGGTTGCCTATCAATCTCTTCACGAGAGAAAGAAGGAATCCTCCGAAGAGTGCTCCTAAAACTGGCCCATGCTTTCAGAATGGCAACCATGAGAGGGGATGAAGGTGATCTGAGGTGTCTTGTGGTGAAGATCCACCTAATACTACTCATCCACCAGTCTCCTCCTGAAGAAGGTGTGCACCTCTGAATGTTGCTGATAAGAAAGGCCTTCCACGGTTCCTGCCCTGGCATAAGTCCCCGCACCACCATCTTGCAAAGTAAAGCTCTGCACTGCAAATCTGGATCAATAATATTAAGACCCCTTTCCTGTGTAGGGGGGATGAGGGTCTCCCAAGCCACCCTGGCTAAGGTATCTGCTGTGCCATCAAGCCCACTCCAAAGAAAATTTATGATCGGTCTCCTGAGCTGAGTGATGCAGTCCCTAGAATAGCACTAGCAAGAACAAACAAACCAGGCCGTGGCCAAGAGGACCTGGTTGTCCACCACAACTCTAGAGGCAAGATCCAGCTTGGCTGAGCTCCAAAAAAGGAGCTTCCTCCTGATGCTCTCCAACGCGGGAGCAAACTGCTGTGTGGAAGAAATATCCAAGCCGACCTGGCAGCCCAAATATCTGACAGGCACACCCCTCTGAACCCAAGTAAATCCTATGTCAAGCCCCCAAACTGGAGTGTCCTCATCACTGATCCAAAAGCCATTGGATTTATGCCAATTTATCTGTGCCCCCGCCGCCAAGAAAAATAAATCTAATGCTGTCCTGAAAGAAGTGAACGTCTGTGGAGTGGCATCCAGGTAAACTGCTGTGTCATCTGCCAACTCACTGTCAAGCAACTCCTCTTTCCTTCTAATGGGAAGTCTCAGGCCAAAGATGTCAGCTTGAGATCGAACATAGATACTCATAGCTTCAGCCACGAACAAAAAAAGGAAAGGAGCAAGGGGGCATCCCTGACGGACTGATCTGGAAATCTGAAATCTCTCACCCCTTACCCCACCAATAGGTACCTGGCTGTGGGCTGATCTATACAAGGAGGAAACACCTCTGATCCAAGCATCAGTAAAGCCAAAACGTAGAAGGGTGCCATCCAAAAAACCCCAATCTACTCTGTCATAAGCTTTCTCAAAATCCAAAAGTAGAATGGCTAGATTCTGGCCGCTCTGCATGGCCCACTCTGAAGTTCCCCAGAAAGAGAAAATGTTATCAAAAATGCTTTGCCATGCACAAATCCCGTCTGAGTGTCATGAATAAGATCTGGGAGAAGGGGCTCCAATCGGAGGCTGATTGCCTTGGCGTAACAAGTCCCCAGAAGTGTGATAGGCCTCCACTAGGACACTAGATTTCTGCAACCTCCTTTCGGGATAAGGTGTAAGTGACCCAAGCATCTCACCAGAGTTGCAGGGCTGAAGTAATGTAGTCTCCAATCATATCCCAATATGCAATGAAAAAAGAGGGGGTAAGGCCATCTGAACCTGGGCACTTGCCCTTGTGAAGGGCTGAAAGTGCAGTCCAGAACTCTGTGTTGGTGAAAGGTGCATCAAGCAAAACATGCATATCAGGTTTCACCAACAAAGGGATGCTCTGCCAAATAACCTGTCTAGCATCCTCTCTATCCCGTGTGTCAGGATCAGCAGTAAGAAGGGCGGCATAGAAATCTGAAGCTATGCGCAAGACATCATCAGGATCTGTCTGTAAAACCCCATGTGAGTCAATAAGTTGAGATACACTCTCTCTAATATGTCTAGGGCCAAGAGTAGAGAAAAAGTGTTTATTGACTCTGCCACCCATCTGAATCCAGAAGGACTCTCGTGCATGAAAGGCATACTCCGCTCTCTGATCAAGCAATACCTACTGATGAGCCCTTGCTGCAGCAAGGCGCTCCTGAATCCAAGCATCTGAAGGCCATTTCTACTCTTCCCTCTGCAAAGCTGCCAATTGGTGGTGAACACCAATCTCACGTCTCAGAATATCTCGTCTCCTAGTACGAGCAACTGAGAGGTAGGAGTCGCTAATACCAGAAAGGGCAGCAGCTACCTATGATGGCAATGGCTGTCCACCCTGGACATGAGAAATCCATATCTGCAGGGCTGCCTCTGTAAGGTCCTCCTCTGTGTACAAGGCATCTGGAATCCTAATGCTGGCAGATCGGCCTCTCAAGTGAGGCTCTGAGATAGCCAGCACAACAGACCTTCTCTATTTCTGAATACCTCCTCCCAGCATCCAATAGACAAAAAGCATGATATATAGGCTGCATATACCATTCTCTCCTTTCTGCAATAAGTTAGTAGCTATGGCATCCTTGAGACACTGACACTGACAAAGAAATCTTCCTTCCATCCATGACTGCCATCTCTATAGGATCTCTTTCACTTTCGCAAACATTTTTTGGGTCTATCCTTTCCATACAAATTCTATCCCCTTTTTTGTTAGCTGATGCAATGGTATTGCTGAGACCTTTCTAAGGTCCATCTCAATCCTCTTGACTGAAATGATATGTCGAAGGACTCTTCTGCTGTCCATGACATTTATTGGGATTTAGATTCCTCGAGCATCATCCATTCTCTTGAGAGCCAAACGAATGTTCTCCAATCGAATTGCAAATGAAAAAGTCAATTATAAAAAACCATATGAACTTCCCCAAATACACATGAACCTTTCAAAGTACAGGCGCAATGACCAAACCAAATAGCATAACGTAGAATGCATGTCCCCCAATGTGTCACAAACATAGTTTTCCTCTTATCTTCCTCTGGAATGTGAGACTAGTAATACTGTACGTACCCATGGCATCCAGTCTACCTTTCATGTCTAGCCAATGTTCTGATTCTAGAAAGGAAGGGGGTAAATACTCCTCTTCGTGCAAGCATTCAATGGATGCATATCTACACAAATCCACCAATTCCCCCTTTCTTTGGTGTGACTACTATGGCTGACACTCATTTCGAACTCTCCACAAGAAAGCTAAATCCTAAAGATAAGTGCCTCTTTCTCTCTGTTTTAGCAATTCTCCTTTGACACTCTATGTAGGAGCAGTTTTTTCATAAAAGAGACTTCTATTAAGTAAGAAAGAAACCCGCTAGAGCAACCTCTGTGCGGAAATACACCATGCTAAGCATGTAATAAAAAACACCTCAGAGGAATGAGGTAGAAAGAAACCAAGTCTGAGGCTGAAAATGCCATCTCAACCCTGTAGAAGTCTCAGCAAAGAAGGGAGAGTCTCTCCAATATCTGATAAAAGTAACTCTCCAGGAGGAGGCTGCTCGAGATGATCCTTACATGATCGCCCAAATGGCCATCAAAGTGTGTATCGTATCTGTCCAAGTACTGGCCAAGATCTGAGAAGAGTGAACCTGAGAACCCTCCAAAGCCTCAGTGCATCTGGCTCTCCAAATGTGCCATGCTGCAATGCTAGCTAGGATCTCCCATGGAGTGTCGACCAAGGAGTGAGTAGCCCTGAAAAGAGTGGCCGGAACATCCTCTAGAGAGCACGACTCACCAACTGTCGTCGGATGTGAAGAGCCCAAGAGGAATCAAGTCTCTCAAAAAATACCTGGGGCCCGAAGAGTAAGCCAAGCCACTGATCCCCAGGTCATATAGAAAGGTAGGCGAACAAAAGTGCTGAAAATTCTTGCAATCCCCTTCCATATGATTCTCGCCTGTCTGCAATCCCAAAGGCAGTGCTATATTGTCTCCAAAGCAGAAAGGCAGCGAGGGCAAGAAGGGTCAGCTCCGAACCTGGATCTCCAATGCTTTACTGCTATCCCACCATGAATAGAAAGCCAAAAGAAGAGAGTGATTTTTCTATTTCGGTGGGATTTCCAGAGTCTCTGCCAAAAAAATTTCTGCAAGTCAACAAGAATTTGAAAGTTCTCCCAATGATGAGCTCTGGTGGGCCTCCAACCCCTACAGCTAAGCTGGAATTTCCTGGCATTACTGACCGTGTAACGAAAGAAGGGGATGCCCTTCTCTCCGTGCCCTTCATCTATCCATTCCCATTCCCCAGGGTCCCACTGCAAAAACTTAATTGGGACACCTCCATAGAGCCACAGCCTCCATGAGCCAAGGGCGAGGAGAAGCGGGTCAGCATCCAAGTACCACTATGAAAGAGAGCCATGCTCCATGAAGCCCACTATCCTGACTGGCTGATACGGTACCTCCAACAAGATATCGTCTATGGATCTGGACAGCCTGCCCCCCGAAGAAACATAAAAAACTAAGGCATCCTCATGTGTGTCAAGCAAAGCAATCACTTGTAAAGGAACTCCCAATCTAGAAAATGCCCCCATCCACGTGGAGCAAGTAATAGGCACGTCATCTGTGTCCACCCAATCCAAGGGCAAAGCTGCATCAATTTGTTGGACTCTCCCTGCACTCCCTCTGAGATTAAGAACCATCTGGGCCTATCAATCTACAGGAAGCTTCCTGAAGGCTTTCCATGCTCCCACCGTAGATGCAGGGCCCCTCTCCCATCTTGGCCACTGCATGTAAGGAGAAGCTCCAAGTGGTCTGCCAAGCTCATCCAAAATCCTGTCATTCCACATGATAGGCTGCCTTTCAATCTCTTCACGGGTGGATAGGGGAATCCTGTGAAAAGCACTCCTGAAGCTGGTCCATACTTTCAGGATAGCAACCATAAGAGGGGAAGAGGGAGACCTGAGGTGGGCTGTGGTGAAAACCCATCTAGTACTGTGTCCAATCCTCTCCTGAAGTGGGCGTGCGAGACTGTATGCATCTGATTAAAAAATCCTTCCAAGGCTCTTGCCCTGGCGTAAGCCCTCTCACAACGAACTTGCAGAGTAAAGCTCTGAACTGTAGATTTGGGTTGATGATATTCAAACCCCCTTCTCTTGTAGGAAGAATCAAGGTCTCCCAAGCCAACCTGGCTGTAACATCAGTTGTGCCATCTAGACCACTCCATAAAAAGTTTCGTACAGGCCTCTTAAGCTGAGTGATACAATCCCTAGAGTGGCACCAACAAGAGCACACAAACCATGATGTGGCTAGAAGAACCTGGTTAACCACACCACCACCCTGGAAGCCAAGTCAAGTTTGGCTGAGCTCCAGAAAAGGAGCTTTCTTCTGATGCTTTCAAACACCGGAGCAAACTGTTGTGAAGGAGAGATGCCCACCCCAACCTGGCAGCCCAAATATCTGACGGAGATGCCCCTCTGTACCCAAGTGAAGCCAATATCATTACCCCAATCTGGAGTGTCATCCTTGCAAATCCAAAAACCACTGGATTTATGCCAATTAATGTGTGCACCTGCAGCCGTGCAAAACAAATCCAAGGCTGCCCGGAAGGAAGTGACTGTCCTAGGGGAGGCATCCAAAAAAACAGCCGTGTCATCTGCCAACTCACTATCCAGGAGCTCTTCTTCCCGGCGGATAGGAAGCCTCAGCCCATAAATATCAACTTGAGATCTAATGTAGATACTCATAGCTTCCGCCACAAACTGAAAAAGAAACGGGGCAAGAGGACAATCCTGGAGAACAGATCTGGAAATCTAAAACCTGTCTCCTCTTACCCCCTTAATGAGCAACTGGCTATGGGCTGATCTTTAGAGAGAGAATACTCCTCTAATCCATGCATCTGAAAAACCAAAGCGAGATAGAGTACCCTCTAAAAAATCCCAGTCTACTCTATCGTAAGCTTTCTCAAAGTCCAAGAGTAGAATGGCCAATCTCTGGCGGCTCTGCATGGCCCATTCTGAGGCCTCCCAAAATGAGAAAATATTATCAAAAATACTCACAAACCCTGTCTGCGTGTCATGAATCAAATCTGGAAGAAAAACCTATAGCCACAGACTGATGGCTTTCACCAGAATCTTGTAAAAAGTGCCCAACAGAGTGATGGGTCTCCATTGAGACACAAGATTCCTATTACCCCCCTTTGGGATGAGATGAATGAGACCATCTGTAAGTGAGTCCGGCATCTCACCAAAGTCCCACACGCCTTGCAGGGCTGATGTAATGTGATCACCAATCTGCTCCCAAAAAGTAATAAAAAAGGAGGAAAGTCCATCTGAACCTGGGCACTTGCCCTTGTGAAGGGCAAGTAATGCAGTCTTGAATTTTGCATTGGTGAAAGGTGCATCCAGAGAAACATACATCTCATCCTTCACCAATACAGGAATACACTGCCAAATAACCTCTCTGGCATCATCAATGGCCTATGTGCCTGGATTTGCAGTAAGAAGGGATGCAAAAAAATATGAGGCTACACGCATGACAGCATCAGGATCTGATTGTAACACCCCGTCTGAGTCAACAAGCTGCGAAACACTATCTCTACTATGTCTAAGCCCATGAGTAGAGAAAAAGTGTTTGTTGACCCTGCCACCCATCTGAATCCAAAAGGATTCCCGTGCATGAAAGGCATATTCTGCTCTCTGATCCAACAATGTCTGCAAATGAGCCCTTGCTGCAGCAAGGCGCTCCTAAATCCAAGCATCTGTGGGCCTCTTCTGCTCTTCCCTCTGAAGGGACGCTAACTGCTGGCGTATACCAATCTCACATCTGAGAATCTCACGTCTCCTAGAATCAGCGACTGTACGATAATAGTCACTAATTCCGGATAAGGCTGCAGCTATCTGAGATGGGTGGACAGCTCCACCATGTATGTGAGAAACCCAAATATGTAAAATATCCTCCGTGAGGCTCTCCTCTGCATAAAAAGCATCCGGAATCCTGACACTCGCAGAGCGTCCTCTCCGATGAGGCTCAAGAACCTGCAACACCACTTGAAAATGATATGAGGTGAAAACCCCAGTAGAAATGCATACACATCCTCCTTTGTCAAGTGCCCAATCGTCTACATAAAATCTCCCAATCCGTGCATGAATGGGCATGTGTATTCTCCTATTCGACCAAGAGTATAGGAGTGACTGTGGCATAATATGAAAGGCATCATCCAACCAAGTGTCCCTGCCACTGAACTGAAAGAGGAAGGCATCCCAAGCTGCCCTCTCCAAAGAATGAATTTCACCCTGTCTGCCTCCCTTTTTGTCTGAAGGCAACTCGACCATGTTGAAGTCGCCACCAATGATTCAAGAATCTGCAATGGGGGCCCAAGAGAGTAACTCCTTCCAAAAGGAGATCCGCTCCCCTCTGAGTCCACAAAGAGAGCCCGTTTGTCTTTTGTTACTAAAGCAGTTTGACATTGACAGTCGTGAGTCCACAAAGAGAGCCCGTTTGTCTTTTGTTACTGGCCTCTGATGCTCCACTAATCTCAGCTAAGAAACACTTAAGATTCTCTGTTTCCTTGGACCCCTCACACAGGTCATTTTCCTCCAAATGCAAAGTAAATCCAGGGGATGTCATCTTCCTCATTGCCTCCATCCATATCGACGTCATTAACAAGGAGTTCGCATGCACATGTGGAACTTCAGATGCTTCAAAAAGTTTGCTGACAACCCATCAATAGCAGTCATGTCATTGGAAACTGAAGTCGAAAAGATAGTAGATACCTTGGAGGTGGAGGTGCTGCTGCCCTATCTCCCCCATTGCTAGAGGAAGCTATCTCCTAATATGATGCTTTTAGGGCTGGTTAGTTGATTCCCAAAAAGAATCATTTGCTGGATGGCGGCCCATTACACTCATGCCAGTCATTTATAAGGTGGTTGCCAAAATGGTGGTTGATAGAATAAAAAGTTTTCTGTGTGATGGTCTACATCCTACCCAATATGGCTTCGTCCCTTGCAAACACACCACTGATAATACCGCAAATGCCTGTGTTGGGATAGAATATGCAAAGTATACTCAGGAGGATGTACTCGCTGCAAGTAGACATTGAAAGATCATAGTGGTAGGAAGAGAAACAAGCTAACACGAGGAATGGAAAGGAAAGATAACAAGCATAATGGAAATGAAATGGAAAGAAAATGAAAGCAATGGACAAGTACTCACATGATACCAAAGAGCTTGATGTTGACTGATATTTTAGACAATAGACAAGTACAACACTAAATGTGTGCCACTAGACTCTAGAAGGTCACAATGTCTATGGGATATCTCCCAATATGACACGTGGCATGTCTAGGACTCACTAGACTATAAAACCACACCTAGAACACTTATTTTAGACTCACTTTGGCTTCATATTCCAACACCCCCTCATGAAGGCAAGGTGAGAGACTACTAGAATGGAACCAAGAACAGTTTATGACAATGACAATCATCAAACTGTGCACCCAATGTAACTCAGAGGCTAAAGTCTGAGCGTGTTCAAAGGTTGATCCAAGCACTCTCATGGCTTGAGACTCAACATGCTCAGGGGCTCACGTTATAGCATGGCTACATGACCAGCTCATAGGTCTAGGAATACACCAACATCCTGGAACTCGGCCAGGCCTGATAACGAGACCTATCAAAGCCAATACATATGGCTCCCACAGTACATCCCCCCTTGGCTTCATAACAGGACATGTTAGGAAGCCACACACCAAAATAGAAAAACCAATACATCTTTTTAGGAGGACTATCCAAGGCAGAGGACCTTTAGACTCAATGAAAACCAAACATTCAATACATATCATTTTAGGGGGACTACCTAGGGCAGAGGACCCCAAAATACATCAAGCTGTAGGAATAAAAAAATAGATCTCTTATGATAAGAGATATCCTCCAAGTAGCCACTGCACACGTATGCACATCCCTGCGAGACAATGACGATGTTGAAGAGGCGATAGGCAAGAATGCCCCAAGAGATGTATCGGTGAAGTCCATGGGGTAGCTAGATGGAGCACTCACATAGTGAGTCTCAAAATGGCTAAGGGAGAGTCACCGATGTCGAAGTAGAGGCCCGAGGTGTCACGAGCACTCGGAGAGTCGGTCAAAAGTGGAGCTCGGGCACCAAGGACAATTGAGCGGTAATCAGAGAAGTAGGGAAGTGTTTGGAGCTCACATCAAGCTCAGAGCAACTCCAATAGAATGTTGGGCAGAAGGAGCAAATGGTGGGCTGGAGTAGAGGTCAACGATGAAAAGAATGGACAGCTTCACATTGAGCTGGCTGCATCATGCTTGGGCTGTCAAATCATTGAGCTCCTGAACAAAATTCGCGCACAGAAACAAATTTCGTCACTTCTTGCAAGGGCTGTAGCTTTTCATAGAAAACTCGGATTGCAATGATGTAAAAACGAAATTGGTAATACTTGAGGTCCTCTACAACTTTGCTGAAGACACAAAGCCGTGATTTTGCTTCTAGCTCCGAATAGAAGCGTCACATCGTCCGCAGGTCACAGAAAGATATAGCTGAAGGAAGGAGAAGAGAGGTGGCAGATCATGGCGTGGAGAAGAGAGCTCAAGGAAGGAGAGAAGAGGGCAGCCTTTCAAGGAGGAGGAGGTAGAGTAGCTTCATTGGCCTCCCTCACCTCAACCTCTTGGAAGGGAAAGGAAAAGAGAGAGCAGGGCTAGGAACATGGCTTTGATACCACATGAAAGATCATAGTAGTAGGGAGAGAAACAAGCTAACACTAGGCATGGAAAGGAAAGATAACAACCATAATGGAAATGAAATGGAAAGAAAATGAAAGCAATGGACAAGTACTCACATGATACCAAAGAGCTTAATGTTGATTGATATTTTAGACAATAGACAAGTACAACACTATAGTGTGTGCCACTAGACTCTAGAAGGTCACAATGTCCATGGAATATCTCCTAATATGACACGTGGCATGTCTAGGACTCACTAGAGTACAAAACCATACCTAGACCACCTAGAACACTCATTTTAGACTCACTTTGGCTTCATATTCCAACAGACATCGCCAAAGCCTTCGATACAGTACAATGGGATTTTATCTCGCAGACCATGCAATCCTTGGGATTTGGGCTTGGGCATAGAATGCAGCATGTTATCTATTGGCTATACAGTGACAATAAAGCAACATTCATTTTATCAGGAGATATTTCTAATCAATGGACATGATATCGTTTAGTGGGATAGGGATGCCCTCTTAGTGCTTTGTTTTATGCAATAGCTACTCATCCCATGCTTTGCTACATCGATCATCTTGTGGCCACATGGTCTGGAGATACACGGAAGAAAGCCTATGATTGCACAAGCTTATGCTGATGATTCGTTCTTCACTCCAATGAACACAAAAACTGATCTTTCGCAACTCATGAGTGCGTTACCCTTGTATAGAATAGCTATTGGCTTACAAACTTTCAAGTAACTAAGAGTAGATGAACTCCAAAAATAGAACAAACCTAAGAACTAAAAAGAAAATGTGCTATGAAGCTCCCCACTATGGATTTTGATTCTACGTTCAAGGATCCTAAACATACCCAAAGCCGAAATTACAAAGTATAACAACTACAATGAAGGACATAGCAAAGCTCCATCATTACTTTTCTTGTATTATAGCCCTTTAAATTACAAAATTGAGAGATAAATGCACTCTTGCTTGTGCAAAGATGACAGAACCTACAAATTATTAAGTAATATATAGCCATATCAGAGATGTTTGAGTCAATGTGAGACATTCACATGATAATCAACATAGCATACTTAGGTTGTATCATAGATATCAACATCTAGACCTAAAGAAGATTAGACAATGCCAAGATCCAAGAAACTACAATAGATTCCACTAGCTGTACAATTTTCACAAAACTCTTGAGGATCAATTTCTCCACCAAAAGAGTTTCGATCTTTGCACATAAAATCGTTAAAGTTTAGAATGTCTAGGACAAATAAGTCATCTATGAATCTCCCTGACTTGACTAAGTTTATAAAGACGTTTGGACAAGTCTCACAAGAGATTAATAACTACATAAACTCAAATTCATAAGTAAAAAGGTAGAAGTTTGCTAATTTCTCCACCAAAAAAGTTTTGATCTTTGTGCATACAATCGTTAAAGTTTAAAATGTATGGGACAAATAAGCATCTATGAATCTCCCTGACCTCACTAAGTTTCTAAAGACGTTTGGACAAGTCACATAAGAGATCTATAACTACACAAAATCAATATCATAAGTAAAAAGGTAGAAGTTTGCTTTAAAAAAAGCACAATTAGTGTCTATTGGATTACCGATGCTTTGCTGAAATAAAGAGTCTCCTAGAGTTATGAACAAATTATCTAAAAGGAAGTTTAACTAACAAAGGACATCTTCATAGCTACAACTTTTGCGCACCTTTTCTTTTTCAAATCAAGGTCTTTATTTTTAGATTCCGTCCAACAAAAGTCAAAATGCAACGATGGATTTTTCAACTCTTAAAACTTTGCATCGATCTTTTTTATATCTATAGTTGAAAACTTGTGAAACAAGATTTCCTATTCATGACTTCAAATTTTCCAAGTCTATCTTAGTATAGAGTGTAGTAAAATCAAAATTTTCAAGCAAGATTATAGTATACTTTTCTTCTACACTCCGAGAGGAGGTTAAAAACTTTATGACTGGTATAACTCCCACCGAAACGTTCAAAATCCAACTTAAATCGACTGGAACATCGACCTCTCTCAATAAGTTTCTCCAAATTTCATGGACAACTAGTAAAATGGCCTTGAAGCAATAACTCAACCACTTTGAAACATTAGTTAGAGAAATCTTACGAGTCAATCTGCAATGATTCTAGGTTTCTTAGGATTTTTATGAAGCTTCCACTATACGTAGAGATAAGGAAGACTTGGGTTGCAAATGAATCCACAAGACTCACAAAAGGTTTGATGTTTGAAAATCAAATTCTTTAAGATATAGAACAACTAGCATAAGTCTTTGCTGCAGAGTTAACCTTCTCCTAAACTTTTTACAGATCAAGACAATTAGTTTTGAGCATTAAGAAATCACAAAATTTTGCTGGAATTTATGCAAGGACATCTCAAGAGAGAGCTACCAATGTCAGAGGTGCAAACCAAAGGAATGTGCCATCCTGAACTGCTCTTCTAAGGACAATGTGCTGTGGAGGTCAATGTGATCCTCCTATTGAGAATATGAAAGCTTATATAGTTTGGTCTGGCAAAGGGAAGTTCAGGACTCTGGAATCCATATGGTTCTCTGTCTTTTCCAAATTAGAGCAATTGGACAATGCTAAATCTCCCTATACCCACCTCTAAAGTTGATAATACACTTGACAGAGGGGGATCGTTGGAGGAGCTCCCTAGCTGCTGCTGCCCGCCATTGCCATCGCCGAGCCCTTGTTCCCTAGCGCCTGGCCGCTCAGGCCCCCCTTGGCAGCCCCGCTCCCTAGCAGACTGGTCGCGCAGACCCCCCAGGCAGCCCCGCTCCCTACCTGCCTGGCCGCGCAGGCTCCCTGGCAGCCCCGCTCCCAATCAGTCTGGCTGCGCAGGCCCCCTGGCAGCCTCTCGCTCTCTAGCTGCCAGGCCGTGCAGGCCCCCTGGCAGCACACAGGCCACAGGTAGCCTTGCGCCCTGTTGCCTTGGTTGCGTAGACCTCTTGGCCCTGCGCCCTGCTGCCTCGGTCGCGCTCCATCTTCAGCCTGCTTCTTCAGCCTGCTGTCCTGGCCCTCTCCCTTGCTGATTGCCCGCTCTCCCTTGCTTCAGGTTAGGCAGTTTCAGGGCCCTCTCCGGGACTGTTCGACTCGTGTTCCGGGGAGCTGAGATCCTGGGCTGTTTCCACGCATTGGCGGAGCTGTCTGCTTCAGCACTGAGCGACCTGTTTGCATCTCACGCAGGCTGAAGATCGAAGCATTCTTTTTACAGGTTTCTTTGGGGTTTTACTTGTGGTTGGCTGCGAGTTCTTGGTGGGTATTTTCAGCAGAGGTACCTCCTCCCTTCAGGACAGCGTAAGCTGAGACAATGGAGGACACTAATGCCACTCCCGTCGCCGAACCTGAGGAGATTGAAGTCACATTTTCTTTTCCTCCCGACATTGTGCAGATGATTGAGGTAGCAGAGGAGGGTTTTCGTTCGACACACATCATTGGCTTTCTACCCGGTAGAGGCCAACAGTTACGTGACTGGGTGTACACCAGCATGGCTTCTTTGGGTGTCTCAGTTACGAGGTACTTTTCTTTTGGCCTTCAATCTGCAGAGCAGGCTCAAAGAGTACTTATGAGCTCACCGATTCAGTTTCAGAGCGGAGTCATCCACTTGTGGCCTTGGTGGAAGCACTTCAGTTCTACTTCTCCTGGACCGCAACAGGTCTCCTTTTGCATCCTTTTCCCTGGACTTCCTGATGAGGTCAGCTCTTGCCGCAGAGCTGTGGAGCATATGGCTAGTGTGGCAGGTACAATCATCTCTTCAGGTGCTTGACTTTCCTATGCTCAGTCACTTACTAGCACAGGTGTTACGAGGGTCAGACTCATTTCAGATTTCCCCCCTCCTCGACCTTTGCTTACTTTGATTTCGTACTCCACTGGAGATGGGGTACAGATGCAGCAGAGGGTTTTGTACGAGGGTCTTCCTGATCAATGTCTTTTCTATCGGAAGAGAGGTCACTTTAATAGGGATTGCCCCAGTCGTCGGCATCGATCAAAGACTCTGGATACATCTCAGCCTCCGAGTGACCCAAAACCTACAACTCAGCCTCCAGGGGTCTCTGAGCCTGCTCCGACTCTTTCAGCAGAGCGAGAGGAGATTCCTTTGGGGGAGCCTCCAGTGAAATCAGAGGATTTGGAGGTGCCTCCAACGGAACAGATTTCAAGGAGAGCTCGGAGGAGACGGAGACGGAGGGAGAGTCAGCAGTACGAGCAGCCTCCAGTGAGCCTACTTTGACTCATTCAGCAGAGCGAGAGGAGACTTTTTTGGGGGAGCCTCCACTGAACTCAGAGGACTAGGAGATGCCTCCAGCACGGAGAGCTCGGAGGAGACAGAGACAGAGGGAGAGACAGCAGTACGAGCAGCCCCAAGTACGAGCTCACAGTTGGCAGAGAGTTCAGACACATGTGCAGGAGACCCCGGAAAGGGGAGATACAGAGGACCATCCGCAGGCAGGTCTTGACATTGTGCAAGAGATGGTAGCTCAGGGAGTTGAGACACACGTGCAGGAGACCCCGGAAAGGGGAGATACGGAGGACCATCCGCAGGCAGGTCTTGACACAGTGCAGGAGATGGTACCTCGGAAAGGGGAGATGCAGAGGACCATTTGCAGGCACGGCCTCACACTGTGCAGGAGACAGTAGCTCAAGATTTGATGACTCTGAACACTTCTACCCCGGAGGTTCAAATATTGGTTTCTGAGACAATTATCCAGCTGGAGGCTGCTCAGGCTGCGGACACGGTGATGGATGCCTCTTCACAGCAATTCAGTGAGAGAGGTATTTCATGACACAGGTCAGAGCCAGAGCCCGTCCCAGGATCTCATGCGCCTGTATGAGGTTCCCTCGAGATCTCTCTCTCTTCCCTGTCGCACAGTACCTTCTTTTGTTGGTATGCGGAGCGTCCTCTCAGACACCCCTCCCAGTACAGCCCCGTCCTCGCAGCTTTTCACTCCTGGCTTATCCAGATCTTTTGCAAGTGCGGTCACAGATTTCGCTCCAGGCATGAGGGTTGGGAGATCCTAGCAGATAATATTGAGCAAGATTTTCAGTCACCCTTGCGTACAGGCACCTCATCGCAGATTCTTCCTCTCCCTCTCACCTATTCCAGGTGTAGAGTTAGGACGGCTCAGCCTTTTTCAGCTCTTTTGACTCCTAGACCTGACCCCAGGATGGTTGACAGAGATCTGCCCGTTGAGTTTTGGTCCTTTTTGGCTCGAGGGGTCTCCACAGACTCCCTCACTAGATTGGAACTTCTCCCGGTATTTTGTCGACGGTCAGAGGAGGTAGAGGAATACTTGGGATCTGTTACTCTATCCAGAGAGGGGCACATTCTTCGTTTCTCCCTAGGCAGCTTTCGTTCTTGGAGGATCGAAAGCTGGTCCGATGAGTTACTCGACAGCGAGATTGATAGACAGCTTTTGAGCATGACTCAGTTTTCATCGGTTCACCGTATTGTCGGCTCGTAGATTCATCCTTGCCCTAGGACTCTTCGACCTGGCTTCGGTGCCAGGGCCTTTCTGTTTATGTTCTTTGAGGTTCAGGGAGACTTTGATTTGCCCAGGAGTGCCGGTTGGTTTGACTTTCAGCTCCTCAGTTCGCGACAGAGTATTATTCCATTGGATGGAGCCATTTTACATGAGTTGGGGCAGATTTGGAGCTTGATCAGAGATCGACTTTGAATAGTGCCGTCAGAGAGAGTCATTTGTGCCGCTGCCACTGGCATCCCATCACTTCCATCCGATGTCTAGGCTGTCCATCATTTCTTGGAATGTGAGAGGACTGCACTGCCGCAGATTTATTTCAGATGCAGATGGTCGTAGATCCGGAGTTCCTAGATTGCAGTTGCTTAGGGACTCCCTTCGATTTATTTCCTCAGGGTTCCCTCCAGACATTGTACTTATCCAAGAGCATAAGCTCTCCCAGGACAGGATTGACAGATGCAGATCCTTACTCATAGGACAGAGCCGAACTTATTGGAGCCTAGCGGATGGTACGAGGGGTGGAGTCTGCATTTCAGTTTCAGCCAGGTGGGCCCCAGAGATCACCCAAGAGGGTACACTAGTGGAGAGCAAGGCCTGCTATGTTATTCTTCAGATTGAGAGCACAGCAGTTGGTGTTCTCAATGTGTACGCTCCCACGGATCCAGCCCGCAGATGTGCATTTTGGAGACAGCTCAGAGAGTCCCTTCCTCAGGCAGACACCTGGATTGTCAGAGGAGATTTCAACATGGTTGAATTCTCTGAAGACAAGTCGGGCCAGACAGAGAGTGGACTTTTTGATAGGGAGAGAGTGGAGTGGGATAGTTTTGTTTTGCATGCTGGACTTCATGATGCAGCTCGATTGGACGACTTTCGTCACTTGGCTGATAGTCTTCAATTCTCTTGGTCTGGGGTTTGCCATGGCTCCCTCTCTTTGGCTAGGCTTGACAGGTTTTATATTGGCCATTGGGGCCAGGCCAGAGGAGGACAGCGCCCGGGTTATGTCTTATCTGACCATGCTCCAGTCCTATTACAGATTCTCCCTACCTCTCGATTGGAGAGCACAGGCTTTGTGAGAGTTCCGGACTTTGTTTTTCAGGACACAGAGTTCGTGGAACAGTTGAGAGAGGCTTGGCTAACAGAGGACACTCCTGAAAATCAGGGCTGGTTGATGTGGGTAGAAGGGGCTTTAGCTAGAGTCAGCATGGCCTGCCAGTTGAGGGCAAAAGAGGAGAAGGAAAAGCTCAGAATCAGAGATCGGAACACTAGAGCGGAGGTATCCAGACTTCAGAGATCGATTCAGAGCTTTCCTCATTCTCTTTTCATCAGAGGGCAGCTTTCAGAGGTTCAGGAGAGACTAGAAGAGATTCAGGGCAGGAGGGCCCAGTTCAGGTTTTACTCCCAGCAGACCTTCTGGATCCAGAAGGGGGATAGATGCTCTAGAGAGTTCTTCAGGGCAGTGGGTCAGAGATACTCTTCGGACAGCCTTCGCAGACTTGTGGATGAGGCCGGGTATCTTCAAACGGATCCTCATCGTCTTGTTGAGATCACTTCTGATCTCTATTCCACTCTTTACACCGCCGATCCAGTCACCGAGGAGATGATCACAGCCAGAGAGGAGATTTGGAGTCATGTTCCCCAGATGAGTCATGTTTTGGATAGCCCGCTATCACTCATGGAGATCACACATGCGTTACATGAGCTGCCCAGAGACAGATGCCTGAGGCAGGATGGTCTGTCGCCTCTTCTTTTTAGAGCTCTCTGGGATACGATTGGGCCTCATCTACTTTCTGCCTTTTCAGAGGCTCTTGATACAGGATCTTTGGGCGAGGCTTTATGCACAGGTATGATTTGTCTCATCCCGAAAGGGGGAGACAAGACAGTCCTACATAATTGGAGACCCATTACACTTTTAGGGACAGCCTATAAGATCCTAGCAAAGACCTTGGCTCTTCGTTTAAAGCCTATGCTGCCAGATATCATCAGAGCTACTCAGACAGGATTTGTCCAAGATAGGAGTATCTTGGACAATATCTTCACTTTTGGGAGGCCACTCACTGGGCAAAGGAGAGTCGGCAGGAGATTGCAGTTCTCCTTCTCGATTTTGAGAAGGCCTATGACAGGGTGGACTGGGGTTTCTTGGAGGGCACTATGACGAGGCTAGGCTTCAGTGATAGATGGATTTTATGGGTCTCCTCACTTTACTCTCACTCTTCTAGCAGGATGGTGGTCTGTGGAGGCAGAGGACCGGCCTTTCAACTATCCAAATCAGTACGACAGGGATGCCCGCTTGCACCTTACCTTTTCCTTTTCGTAGCGGAGGCTATGGGATACTTTATGCAGGCTACCAATCATGGCACTTTGGGCCTTCATCCACCTATCCGGTAGGAGCAGGAGCTTCTAGACACTGAGTTTGCTGATGATACGGCACTGACAGTCAGAGGAGATGCATATAGTCTTGCTACTGCTGCGGATGCAATTGACAAGTTCTGCCTAGCCTCAGGGGGACTTGTCAATTGGAACAAATCAAAAGGCATCTGGACTGGAACTCAGCAGGATACACCAGCATGGGGAGGAGACAGAGGCTTTGTATGGATACCCAGACGCACCTCCACGAGATATCTAGGCTTCCAAGTTGGCATTGAGGTGTCCCCAACGCAACAGTTTGCCCCAGTTCTTGAGAGTATCCGGAGAAAGCTAGCCTACTGGAGTACGGCTAGACTCTCTTTGGCCGGAAGAGCGCTGCTACTCAACCAGGTTCTACTAGCGACTATGTGGTACGTTGCATCATGTTGGTGCTTTCATGCTAACTCGATCAGTCAGGTGAGGAGATTGCTCCGGAACTTCCTGTGGAGTGGTGGTGATGGTTCTGAGGACACTAGGGCCAGGGTTTCATGGGATACTATCATTTTACCCGCCTCGCAAGGAGGACTTGGAGTTCTTGATCCTGAGACGCAGAGCAGAGCCCTTTTAGTCAAACTTCTTGTTAGAGGTTTGACTCCAGGAGATCAGCCGTGGAAGCAGTTCCTACTCCATGGGATTCACCAGTGCACCCCTAGAGCAGCGGGCCAGTGGGCAGGTAGAGTCAGTTGGATCTTCCTAACGGACCAGCATTCTCAGCCGTCCTCACCACTAGTGAAGAGGCTTATTCAGGTATGGGATCATTTTCGACAACACCTCATCAGAGCAGTTCCCTCCTCCAGAGAGGAAATTTCCCAACAACCACTATATCATAACCCCCTGGTACAGAACTTAGGACTCCTTTGGCCAGATGGCATGCTCAAGGGGTTGTGACAGTCGGAGATTGGTTTAGGGGAGGTGTGGAGATGTCGGAGGACGTGATCAAAGATAGACACGGGCCACTTGGACAGATTGCTGCCACCAGATTACTGATCATGAGAGCTATTCCTCAGAGGTGGAGGGATATGCTTACAGATCCAGACTATGTTCATCCCATCTCTACTTGGTCAGGTTGTTTTAGTGAGTCTGGGCTATGCATTGGAGTTCGTTTAGGACCGGCACCGTTTACTTATTTTGAGACGGATTCCTCTCACAGATTGTATCCCACTCAGCCCCTGGATCGACAAGAGCTCCTTTGGCGGAGAGTCAGGGTCATTGGCTACCTGGGTAAGGAATGGGCCACAGATCCGTCTAGGTTGACCATTGCAGAGGATCCTAGATGGAGACTTTGGATTTTTCAAGGTCGACCTCTTCGGAGCTCGACTGGGACCCAGGTGAGTAGGCGTGGCCTGCTCCGGTGGCAGGCGCTCGTCCTCTTCCTTTTTTCCAGTACTCGACGAGGGCAGGTTACAGGCTTCAGCAGAGAGACTCTCATCACCTACCATCTGCCTCACAACATTGGCACGCACAGGGACTTACTGCAGAGCTCTTGCAGAGCTACTGGACTCACTTTTGGGGCATCAGTAGAGCCAAGAAAGTCTCCTACTTTCTTTGGCTCACTATTCATAGGGGTATACCTATGGGTGGTAGACCCTCCTTGTGCATGCGTTGTCAGCTTGCAGAGGAATCTAGTAAGCATTGTTTATGGAGCTGCCCCAGCTCTAGAGTGGTATGGATAGGTATCGTCAGGTTGTTCTCATATGTTACATCCGAGTCCTTTCTGATGACATGGGGTGCTGCCCTTTGGGGGAGAGGATCTGGAGCCTTGGCCCTCTACGAGTCAGAGCCAGGAGACCACGGTTTCTTCATGCAGTGTCGCCAGAGACGGGGTCCCACAGATGTTAGCATCATGGAGCCGCAGGACTTACTTTTGGTACCAGTACCAGCTCAGGATTCCAAGCCTACTTCACCTGCAGGTTCAGCCTGGGATATGGTGTTCGCGATGTTCTTTTGTCCTTGGGGATCATTTATGCACGGAGGCTGACATTCTTGCTTCCATTTGGGCGGAGATTATCTTCACTCTCAGGAGTCAATGGGAGCGGTGTACAAGCACCTTTTCGGCAGCTCATGGGAGACTTTTATCCTTCATGAGGACATGGGACTGCTCATTACTTTTTCATTTGACCCCTTTTGGGATGTCGTGGCATTTTAGACCACCACCATGGCTTTTTTGCCACATAGTTGAGGCTAGGGATAGAGTACTTTCTCTCCCACCTGTTGTATGATTCCTTTTGAATGGAATATATCACTTTCTTTTAAAGTTGATAATACAGATTTGACAATGAACCTTAACCAAAGGTGAAGCAAGGCTGATTCCAGACTCTTGGAGCGCATAATTGAGTCTTGTGAGTGTGCCTGAGTCTCAATAAAACAATATAGGCCTAATTCTAGAAGCCTCAAAATTGAAAAACTTGGTGGCAAATGCAAAAGATGCCCAAACACTATTGAAGATGTCTTCCATCTTTTTGCGATTTGTGCCACTACCAAAAAAGTGTGGAAGTCTATCCATCTCCTCATAGGGGAAGATCTCAACAAGAAGCGCATTTTACATGGTGATGCATGTAAAATCAAAAAGCGACAAATCGTCAGAAATCACAGCTCATGCTTTAAGGTCCATGTTGATTCCCATGAATGATGTTTTTTCATCAATCTAGAAGTTTCATTATCTCTAGGATTAACAAGCAAAATTAAAGTCAAAGAGAACATAATAAAGACCTAGTAGAGGCTCAACTATCTCGTGGAAAAAGAACAGCAACTAGACCTGCTGCTACAATCCAAACTGAGCCATACAGTGCAACCGATTGTTCTTTTTGGAGGCAGTACATCTCCAACTACCATTACCTTTTGAAGGCTTGGAGTACCACAAGGCTTAGATATGTTTCTATTGGGGTTGTTCTTTTTTTCCCCCTTTATTTTTTTATTTTTTATTTTTGAGCAGAAAAAAAGTGATTACACTCATTTAAAGCATTTTTGTACATCTTCAGAGATCAACCAAAATAGAAGTGTTGTTCACATATGCACTTCCTCTCTTACAACAAGAGAGACAAAAAATTAAGAGTGTAAGTCCCTCAAAAAAGATTGACATGAGCTTCTCAGAAATGGAAGGAGAAGCTAGAAGCTTCCTCCTTAGAGTCACTGGTGTGTACTGAATCAACGCATATTCTCATACAAGTCATGCATATTTTTCTAGGCCTTCGATGCAGATATCACCTTCTAAATGTGTGGAAACACTGAATGTGCAGTCATCCCTATGATCATTAAGAGACCCTTAGCATCTCTGAGCACCCACACTCTGATTCCATTTGGTTTTGCTTTTGTGATCACCTTTCCTATCTCATGCACTTGATCTTAATACTCAGCAAATGAAAGAAGGGATGTAACAGTAAAAGCTAGTCCCAAACCCTCAAAACACAATACCCTACACAAATTATGCAATTTCAAAATAAACAGCATCAGTGGGCCCTAATCCCAAGCGTTTTTTTTGTAATAACTATTGTTAAAAATTTAGAAATAGACATCAGGGATGTGTTTTAAATCATTGCGACTTCATATGTTATTATGAAGAATGAGAAACAAGAAAATGCCTCACACAAATGATTATATTGTGGAGCGAAAAGCTGAAATAGACCAACTGAACTACCAGCATTAATTCACAGATAAGACTGTTGTACCTCAGTTTCACAACGTCCAATAAGTATAAGCGAGTCTTGTACTGCGATAATGCCAACACATCATCTGCCATGCCTATGTATGAGCAATTCTTCATTATGTCAAGTAGACCTGCATTCACATTATTGACATGTTTACAATAGAGTAGTTTTGCATAAAAAACAATTGTTGATCAAATGCAATCACAGATTGGCCTTCCAAATTGTCGCTTCTTAGAAAATGGAAAATTTACAAGGTACTTAATACCAATCCCTTGAAAAAACACTGCTATCTTTGAGCCTACTTTCTGATATACATGTGTTTGCCAAAACCCAACCAATCACTCCCCCAACATCAAGTCATTCTGTCAAAAAATTAAGATTCTTTCCAGATATCTGCTTAATTTTCTTCACCAACCAAGCATGTATAGATGGATGCCCCTTACCTGAATGTGTCCCCTGATCAATTGCAGCCAACAGCTCTTGAACACTCGTCAAATCAGCGCTTTCTTTAGGATTACGCCTTTGCCGGACAGCACGCCTAGCAGACACAGGATCTAAAAGTTATCACTGTACACGAATCATGCACGGTTGCACTCATAGATTAGAATACAATTCTTTCTCGAAATTGTAGCTGACTATAAAGACTCATATGCTGCATCATCTTATGTACCTTCTAGACAACACAAGGTGGCTTCCTCATGCTGTGCATCAGTGATGGGAGTAGATGATTTGCAACAGCCAGTGATCAAGGTAAAAGTAGCCCAACCAGCATAGGGAGGCTACTATTTGAAGCATGTGCAACATCTGTGGGGCAGCCCTTCTGATGAGTAAAATAGTTCATAGCTATTTGAGACATATATAAGGTCTGTTGTTCACCTTTGTTCCCCCTTCTTGATTACCAACCCCATAACAAGGCCCCATTTAAAGTCTGATGAAGGTATGTTGGGTGCCCCATTGCTAGGAATATCCAGTGCAAGGCAAGATTGTTTATTGAATTGTGTAAACTCTATTCTTGGCACACAAGAAACCAGGATGGAGGACTTTGGAGGATGTACGCCTCAATAGTAACTCAGTATCAGAGGAGGTGGTACATTGATGCCAGATCCATGCACAATAAAGGAGGCAGCTTGGAGGATATGTGTATGGAAGAGGAGACCCTTGCAGAGGCTTCAATGGGACCCAGGAGAGTGGTTTTGGAGAGATCCTTTCAATCCAAATTCCCCTGATCTTCCTTTTTACAGCTATTCAATGAGAGTGAGCAGCAAGATCCAGATGGGAAGGATTGATGGCATGCCAGCCGCCGCCGCAGTGCATTGGCACAAACAAGGACTCTCTTAGAGGTAAGGATTTTGGGCACGAGCCCTACAACACTTATGAGTCAAGGGAGATCTCCCACTTCGTTTCGCTATTCACATTAGAGCCCTTCCACTGGGCATCTAGCTTTTGTTTGGTCGTTTCTACTTGCATGCTCATGATGTGGTTTTGCAAAGGAGTCTCAAAAGAACCACATTTGGCATTGCCTGCCACCGACGGCATAGGAGATTTGGAGGAATCTTTGAGGATGGCCTTTGTTGGGATTCACGATGAGATGTAGTGACCTGGGGAGCAATGCCTTAAATTATAGATAGGGGACCTGCTAGTGGGTATGAGGACATTTAGGGAAGTCAACCTTCAGGTTAGTAGGGCAAGAGTTGACCTTTGTCCATACTCTTGGACTTCACAGAGACGGTGTGGACACCTTGACATTCTCATAGATGGGAGCTGACAGCAAGCATTATTGCCTCGTACATATAGACAGCTAGATGCATGCAGGTCATCGAGCAGCAGAGCATAGAGCAGCAGGCCATCGAGCAGCAGGCAGCATCAGCCTCAAAGACACTGGACAGCATTTGGCTAAATATCATACATACTCTCAAAGGAGACGGGATAGACTCCAGGGAGATTTGGATCGTGCTAGGCGCAGGAGGGAAGCATTTATTAGTATGTGAGAGCCATGGCCTCTCCTTCATTTCACAATGGTGTTATAATATGGCATTATAAACCACAAGAGTGGCTATTTGTATGAGGTGATTTCCCCCACAAAGCAGCCAGCCAATGGGATATCCTTGTGTTTATTCTATTATATCCTTCATTAGGAAGGTGTATTTTCCTTGGTAACTGTGTCACTAAGGAGTTTATTAATAGAATGTTCTATTCTAGAAAAAAAAAAAAAAAGTAAATAAGACCATGTAATCCTAAGATCTATGAAACTACAATAGTTTTTACTAGTTGTACAATTAAGTTCACAAATTTCACAAAGATAAATTTCTCCACCAAAGCACTTGGATCTTTGTACCCAAAAACAAGGAAAAAGTTTGAAAGCACAAATTGATCATCTATGAACCTCCTAACCTAACCAAGCTTATGAGGAACAATTGGACATGTCTCAGAAGAGATCAATCATTGCAACAACTCAAATTCTTAAGTAAAAAGAAAGAAGTTTGCTAAGAGTACAGCACAATTAATGCCCATTATGAACATCGATGCTTTGTTGCAATAAAGACTCCCCTAGAGTCATGAACAAATTTTACAAGACAAAGACATCTCCAACGTCAACAACCTTTGTGCACATTTTCTCTTCCATATCAAGGTCTTGATTTTTAGACTTTAGGAAACAAAAATCATAATGCAAAACCTGAATGTTTAACTCTTATAACTTTGCATCTATCTTTTCCACATCTGTAAATAAAAAACTTCTGAAGCAAGCTTTCATGAAAATAGAACAGAATAATTTAAAATCAGAAGTTTTAAGCAAGATTGGAAAACACTCCGACAGGAATTGAAAAAACTTTATGACTAGTATGACTCCCATCAAGTCATTCAAATTCTACTAGAACATCAACCTCTCTCAAAAGGTTTCTCCAACGCTCATGAACTATTGGTGACGTGGCCTTGAAGCAATAACTCAACCACTTTGAGACATCTGTCAGAGAAGTCTTATGAGCAACTACAATGAATCTAGGTTTCTTAGTTTTTATGAAACTTCCAATCTAGAAATGAAAAACTAGCTATAAACAAGAAACTCACACACACCATGCAAAATGTGAAGTAGAAGAGCTAACCTTGTCTCCCAAGGATTTGGTAAGTATGTCGTAGAAAAAAACTATGCACATCGAATAATACTTGTCACTTTCATTTGTGTAAATAGACTTTTATGTTCCAAAATTGTTTCAACCATTGTGGCAAACAAAAAATAAAATTTCCTTTTAAATTTGTTCATACATGTCATTCAGGTCTTAAAGGAGTAAATTCTTCCATTACCTGGTCGCTGCCAGCTCACTTTCACCATCTAAAGGCGTTGAACCTTTTGTATGCAAAAAAGCATGCAACCTCCCAGCAGGGTTCGATGAATCCACCCGAACCAACTTATTACTTGGAGCCTTTTGGCTTTGTATACCTACAACCCATACATTGTCTCAATCATTAATGCAAACTCTGCATATGAATTCCACACATTTGCATAATGAAAATATGAGAAGCAACACATCTTAGAGACATGGTCTAGCATAGAATTTCATTAGAAAGCGATAGCTAGCTTGCTTGAAATAGAGATGGAATCGTTGTTAAGATTACCAAATCAGATTGTCTTGATGTCTTGATGATTAACAAACCAGATTGTCTTGATGATTCAAGGGTTTCGAGCCATGTGTGTGACCTAGACATACCTCCCAACCCTTTCTTGATACTGTAACTCCTAGAACCGCTCCCCACAGCAACTAAGCTGCCCATTAGCTATTTTAAATCCTCCTGCCATGGATGACTCCTTGCGGCTCATGGGGCCCTCCTCCCCACTTTCACCCTATTCGCAGCCTAACCTGCTGCCCCCCTATGGGCCTTCTTTCTCCCTACACCTTCCATGGACCTTCTTCGCCTCTTCACAAGCCCATTCCTTGCTCTTCCTCACAATCCTCTTGGATTCCTTGCCAAGCCCTCTCTTGCTCCCCCTCCCCCTGTGTCAGACTTTCTTTTCCACTTGAGGAGTTGGTTCTTCTTCCCCCTCAAACAATTGGACTCATTTCGAATTGCCTTGGAGTTAGCTATAATCACAGCCTCGATATTCATGGAGGATGGGTGTTATAGGTGAGAGTAGTAGTTGAGTACCAAACACCCTTATGTCCAGTAGGGAATGGCTCACATTAAGAGCGATAAGAAAGGAAGGCCCACAAGCAGCCCTCAAAAGAGGGAAGGTAAGGATACAAATCCGCTTGCAGCGCCTGAGTCCTAAGACTTTGGCTTCCTTCTTTGCTCTTCGCACTTTGGAGATGCAGCCCGACCCATCCACCCTCACATCTACCTTCGAAAGAGCCGATACCGCCTATGGATCCTCTTGCAACCGAACCAATGCACCTGTCTTTGAGTCTCCCTATGGGTGAGTCATCTCAACTCCCCTAAAGTGCACTACCAAGCTAGCGCATCTTAAGATGCTCATGTTCCTCCTCAACCATCAAGACTTAAGTTGAGACACTTTTTCCTCCCCATCCCTTCAGCCAGTCTCTATGCCGATAGCCTCTCATTTCGCTTTACACTAGTATTCTTCCCATCCACAATCATCACACATCAACAACCTCCTCGACGATGGTGAGCCTTCTGCTCCAACCAAATCAGTGGCTCCGATGACTCTTTGAAGCAACACAACGTGACTGAACCCCCCCCCCCCCTTCCTTTCCCATCATCTCTTCTTTGTCCTTGCTTCCTTTCAGCCCTGTTCAGCCTGTGAATCATCAAGCTAGTCTCTAGTCCACCGTAGAGTGAACTGTAGCAGGCCATACATAGGATTTACAAGCCCGTAAATTCGTACTTTCAAGCCTGCACAATGCACAGTTTCACCTATTTGGTTTAACATTAAGGGCCATATAGTGGCCGTACACACAGTCATGCAATTGGTCTAGCTCTACATGCACTTTCCATACAATTTCATTTGGTTGGAAATGGAACTTCAGCTGAAAGTCGTTTCCAGCTTTGCTGTGAATGCAAGATGCCATTTCGATTTTTATAGACTCTACTTTGCTTCTTCAAGGCTAGGAAGTGTTCCTACCTTCCTTCTCAGTCAATTCAGCCTCTTCTTCTATCCTGGCAGCTTCTTTGCCAACAGTTGGCACCCCTTCAGAGGGAGGAGCAGAAACGGCCTAGTAATGCTTGGATTCAAGAGATCCTTGCTGCAGCAAGGGCTCATCAACAAATACTAGTTAGATTAGAGAGCAAAGTATGCATTTCATGCACTGGAGTCATTTTGGACTCAAATGAGAGGTAGAGTCAATAAACAATTTTTTCTCTACTTTGGACCCGAGACATAGTAGAGAGAGTGTTCATAGTTGATTGACTCAGATGTGGTATTGCAGTTAGATCCTGATGCCATCTTGCATATAGCTACTGATTTTTATGCCTCCCTACTCCCAGCAGATCCTAACACCATGGCCAGAGATGATGCTAGACATGATATATGGCAGTGTATTCCTGTGTTGGTGAATCCAAAGTCTCACTTGATGCACCCTTTAATAACATCAAAATTCATGATTGCACTCTTTGACCTTCATAAGGGCAACTATCCGGATTCAAATGGGCTCTCACCTTCCTTTTTATTGCTTTTTGAGATATGATTAGAGACCACATTACCTCAAGACATTTGGGACTTTGGAGTTTATGCCTGATTCAGTTACAAAGGGTCTCATTCATCTTATTCCAAAGAGAGGTCACAAAAATTTAGTGTCACAACGGAGGCCAATACCCTTTTAGGCACTTGCTATATCGGTTTGGCTAAAGCAATCTGTTAGCATCTACAACCCTTTCCAAATCTTATTCATGAAACACAGACGAGTTTCACGCATGGTAGAAGCATTTTTTATAACATCTTCTCATTTTGGAGCTTTGGAGTGGGGCATGCAAAGCAGCCAGAGGCTGCCCATTCTACTACGGGACTTTGAGAAAGCATATAACAAGGTAGACTCTAATTTCTTAGACGGCACCCTTCTTCGTTTTGGATTTTCATATGCATGGATTAAAGGGGTTTCCTCCTTATACAAATGGGAAGAGAGATTTCAGATATCCCGATTAGTTAGTTTCTTGTTTTACTTGTGGCTGAGCTATGAGTATCTTTCTTTGATCTCAAGTTGATACTTTTGGGGTGAGACTTTCCTTGAGATAGGAGGAAGAGCTCTTAGACAACGAGTTGGCAAATGAAACTACGGTTTCTTGGATGGCACTCCTCAGACTCTCACCTCTTTCAGGCAGCATTGGATTTATTTTGTATTGTAGCAGGTGCACATATATATTGGAATAAGTCTTATGGCTTTTGGATTAGTGACGAGGACACTCCGGATTGGGGGGATGATGTTCGTTTCACTTGACCTTGCTTCCACGGTGGTGGTTGTTAACTAGAATCTATTGGCCACATCATGGTTTGCCTCCTCTTCTTGGTGCCACTCTAGAGACTAGCTTAAGAGGTCCATCAGGAATGTTCTATGGAGTGGACTAGATGGTATAGCAAATGCTTTAGCCAAGGGGGCTTGAGAGATCATCATTCTTCCCACGCGGGAAGGGGTCTCAATATCATAGACCCAGACCTGTAGTAAATGGCTTTGCTTTGCAAGATTGTGGTAAGGGGACTCATGCCTGATGAGCAAGAGACATGAAAATACTTCTTTATTTGTAGCATACATTTCCTGTATCCCTTCTTCCGCGTGGAAACTGGATGGGTAGGACTGAATGGGTTTTTACCTCATCCCACCTTAGAACTCCCTCCTCTCCACTTATGGCTACTATCCTAGAAGCTTGGGCCAGCTTCATAAGTACTCTTCAGAAAATTCCCCCCTTCTCTCTAGAAGAGATTGATTTGCAGACTATCATAATCTTTCATCTGTAACTAAGGTTCCTAATGTGTCCATTGCAATTAAGGTTCCTAATGTGCCTACTGCAATTAAGGTTCCTAATGTGCCCAGTGCAATGTTAATCGCCATGTGGGAAATCCTCCTTCTACAACTCCAAGCTACCATAAACCAGAGGATGTTAGTCGGCTTTCTTTTACAAAAATTATTTTGGCTTTTTGGCATTTGGGAAATTTGAATGACTATTGGAAGGGATGTTATGCTTAGGTTCGAAAGATGGATTCAGGAGGCAGTATTGTCACTACAACCATGACAAGATTCATTAGATTGTATTATTTACTTAAAAGAACATGTGAATGATAGCATACTTGATGAGCATGGCAAAACAATTGGCACTTCTCATTATATGCAGTGGTCCAAACGAGAGAGAGGAGCTGCCTTCTCTGTGGGATCCTAGAAAGCTTTCAAAAAACTTTCAGAGGATTGTAAATTCCAATTGGTAAGTCACTTCAAAGGAAGTGCAAGGAAAAAGAAAGAAAGAAATAAATTTTATTAGGGTCTTCGGAAGACCGATGGGTCTATGAGACTGAAAGAAAACCTGATACAAACCACAGTAAGGGTGGAGCTACTAAACGAGCATCATCACCCGTGCGGAGTCCTAAGTTTGATCATACATAGTCAAATACATCGGGGTGTGACAATGAAAAGGAAAAAGATTGGAGCAGAGCGGAATCCTCCGTATGTCATGTCACCCTGGCTGGTGCGTAGCCGGTGATGGGACGCTGGCGTCTGTCACGGGATGCCATGCGTCTCGATCTCCTAGAGGAGCCTCGACGCAAGACCAGAGCCACCGTGACTCCCGTGGGACGTGTCCCGAGTCTAAACAATGACGAGAGGTCCCCTAGAGTGATATGTCTCCCCTCGATGCCTCATGTGTTGTGCTACGGTCGTCGGGTCAGGGTCTCTATCACGTCTACGGCTAGAGACTGGACAATCAATATCACTCGATGGGAAGAACTCTGTGATCCTACTCTGAGAGGTGTCTCGTGATGTGGCCAAGCCATGTCGCCTGAGTAAGTACTCTCTGTATCTGACCCCCTCGTGAATGAAGGCCACGAGGCATCTCTGATGTGGGTAGGCGAGGAATTTGGAAAGGGACCCGAAGCCGTCTCTGAAAAGACAGTGGTAGCAACCTCGGATCTCATAGTACACTGGGCACCTGAAAATAAAATGCTCCTCCGACTCAACCCCCTGACAGTCGGACAATGTGCATATGCGATGCTCACTGTACCCCGGTGGTGTGATGAATCCCTCCTCCGAAATACAAAGACAGTGATCTCTATAGAAGCTCAGCTTCACTGGAAGCTCCCTCGGCTCCAACCAGGTCCTAAAGGTGTGTAGCTGCAGGAGATCCTCTCGAATGACCTGGTTGGTGTGTGGCCCGATCAGGATGGTTAGTGGGAGTATCGGGGGGGCATCCAAACTGTACTGAAAAGGAGGTATTCTATCGATGTGAAACCCCAGTCTCACAAACGATCTATGAGTCCGTGCATACCAGCCTCACTCGTCTCCCTCTGCTGCCAACCTCATGGAGGAATCGAGAGCCAACCATGGCGACCTCTGTCTCCCTGATGTGCAGTCCCCATATGATCTAACCTAGTGTAGATATGTGATGGTCTGAAAGGCTGCATCTAGTTGGAGTGGAGAGGCACCAAACTCGGCCTGAATGATATGACGTGCTACAAACGGTTTCCCCCGGATCATCCGTGAGAGCATAAGGATCTGCAAGCGCTCCACCCGTGTCCACTCTATATCTGACATGTCAGGTCCCCAACAAGGGCTGCCATACATACCGGCTGGTCGGACCAAGGGGTCGAAGAGAAGAGCCTTGGTCCGAGGGTCCTGGAATTGGGAGTGGAAGCATTGTCTCTCTAGCCGAGCCAGTGAGGCGTATCCCCTGATCAGTCTGGCCTGCATCGCTGGTCTCATCGTGAAGATCAGGCCGGAGAAGATGACCCCCAAGTGTATGAGGATACGATCTCAACTGGTGACCCACCAAAAGTGAACTGCTTCTGGTGCATGTTTGCTCAAGAGATGTTCGGTGCATGTTTGCTCGAGAGGTGTTAAAGATCATGGCCTTGGTCTTGCCAAGGTTGACCTCGAAATCATGGGATAAACAAAAAGCCTACACTGCATCCAGGTGTCGTTAGAGCCCCTCGGGTGTGGACGATAAGAGTGCCACGTCATTGTCATCCTGCTTCAACATGTATCCACTTGCTTGGTACTATTTCTTTTTGTTTTTCAATAGTATGCTTATTAAGAAATGAAATGTTTTCCTATTGTTCAGTTACGGACAATGGGGACTAGGTCTAGCATTTGAGGGTGGACCCCCTTGCTTGGGGTTATGGGCATTAGTGACCCACAAGAGTGATGGCCTCTCTTTGAGAGGGACATCTGGAAACCACACCCCACCTGAGTACCCAAACATGGGACCAATCAAATGCACAAATTGCATGCTAACCTAGGAACCATTCAAGAGAATGTTCCCTAAGCTTTGGGTGTGGGCCTGGCAGCATGCCAAGAGTAATGGAGATACAAGATAAGACGACAAACAAATGAGCTCAGTATGGCTCAATTATGACCTTAGAGTACGTCAATAGATAGTCCAAGCTGTTAGGAACCCGTGGGTGCGATCATAATTGAATTCTGACAACTTTGAAATTTTAGGGTTTTTGGGAGTGACACGTGGCAGACTGCCACATGGAATCTGAGCTGGCAGGTCAGTCCACCTGTCCCACACTTGTGGCAGCATGCATGGCAAGTGGCAGGGCATGCAGGCCAAGTGTCTGGCCCCAAATCTGGTAGATTTGGGGCAGGTTGTGGGCTGTCCTCTTTGGGACTGCAGCCCACCAAAGATCTAGGACAAGTGTCCACCTTCCACTCTAAGCCTTGGGGGGGGGGGGGGGGGGGGGGGGGGCTGAGCCTATAAAAGAAGGCCTCTCCCCTTCATTCCCTACATGAAAAATTCGTCACTTTTCTTCTCTCTCCTTTTGGAGGATGCAGCAGAACCTCTCCAGCTCCTTGGGTGCAGCCAGCTTCTCCCCAGGCCATTCTCTCACCTCAGCAGCACTTTCTCTCTCTACACTAGCACATTCTCTCTCTACAGTTCCAGCCCCTCCTCTCCAAAAATCTGCCCCCTCTCAGCTCTTCTGGAACAGCAGCAGCATCCTCTCTCCTTCTCCTAGCTTGGAGCAGCCACAGCCCCTTTCTCTCTCCTGCTGCAGTCTTTCTCTCTCTATTGCAGAATTTCTCTCTCTACTGTTCCAGCCCATTCCCCTTGCAGAAATCTTCCTTTCTGTGCACCTCTGGAACAGCAGCAGCTCCTCTCTTACATCCCCTCCCTTGGGATTAGCATTAGCACTCTCTCCCTACAACTATCACTCCATAAAGGCTTTCTCTCTCTAGCCTACAGGCTGTTTTTCTAAGCTGTTCTCATTCCAGCCCCATTTCCACACTCTCCTCACCCAAGGTAGCTTCAGAGGCATCAAGGACTTCATCTACAAAAGGGTCAAGTCACGAAGGGAGCCTGTATTGTCAAGTTTATCTCATTTACAGCACTATTTCATGTTGTTTCTACTATCTTTCTAGAAACTAGTGCTTGCCTCTAGTGTTGGATGTAAGTGGTGATTGTTGCAGGCTTCTTCTTTGTGGATTGGGCAAGCCAAGAGTTGAAACCTGAGCTTGGAGTCCTCCTTTTTGTTGTCTACCTTGAACATATGCTCTTGAGTCTTGTATCTAGGTCCTAGGTTTTCACTGAGTTCATCAGTTTGGAAGGTGCATTGCACCTTGGTCTTGTATCTCCATTTTCAAGAATAAAGTGAGCCTTGATAAGGGGGGGGGGGGGCGTCTTGGCCCCTCAATCATATTGCAATTTCCAATGATGTCACTTTGTGTTTAAGCTGTATAAGTCTTAATTCCAGCTTAATTGCAAACTCTTAAGTTCAAGTATATGTGTTTGGCAACTCGCAATCATTTCATTCAAACGCCTCTGCAAAATCCGTTGTCTGAATTGATAGAAAGCACCGAGTAGTTTACATTGGTATCAGAGCTTAGGCAGTGGTCCTGTACTCTATGCTTTCTCTTGTTGAGTCTCTCCTTCATTGAGGCATCTTGTCATCATGGCAGCCAATGGACCTGACCCTCCTCCTAACCTGCATGAGTTAAGTGCTCTCTTGTCAAACATTGCTCAACAGGTTCAAGTGCTGGAAAGCAACCAAGCAGAAACTCATGACATAGGGCCCCGGCCCCAATCCCAAGGAAGAGGCCGTGCGGACAACACCAACTCCAACAAGGAGGGAAGATCATCCTCTTCTTCCCCTCCTCGAGTTAGACGGCGTCATCGGAGTCCATCTCCTTTGAGACGTCCACGGAGACGAAGGTATGCAAAGCATAAGGTACCTCTTGGAGATAAGCTCTTCAAGTTTACCAAGTACAAGGGAGAGGACAAGCCCGAGGTCTTGCTGGCCTGGATCCGAGACGTCGAGTATTTCTTTGAGGGGGACGAGTACGAAGACAAGGCGAAGATCCGGTTTGCCGTCCTGCACATGCAAGACCGTGCTTCACTTTGGTGGGCAGCTATGGTCAACACTGGACAGCAAGCCCACACCTGGAAGCGCTTCAAGAAGAACTTGATGAGGAAGTTCCTGCCTAAGGAGTTTAAGAGAGATACAATGGTGCAATGGGACATCCTCCACCAACGCCAAGAAGAGAAAGTCAGTATGTTCATCGTTTTTGGGATACTTTGTTAAAAGTTCAAGCATTCAGTAGAAAGGATAAAAAAGAGCAGCAAAGGAAGTTCTTTGCTGGCCTACGGTATGTCGTTCAGCATGAGGTGGACATTGCCACTCCTACTTCTCTTGAAGACACCATCAACATCGCCTTGAAGGTGGAGAAGAAACAGTCTTTCTCCAACAAGCGGAATGGCAGCAACAAGCGGAAGTCCCAGGGAACCTCTTCCAAGGAACAAAAGGGTAAGGAGACAGCAAAGGACGCACCAAAAGAGCAAAAGTCAGCCAGTCAGCCTCCTTCGAAGAAAGCAGCCCGCACTCTCAGCTCATTGTCTCCACAATAGAAGCAAAAGTATTACTCCGAAGGGCGGTGTTTCAAGTGTGGCGAGCGAGGCCACAACTTCTACGAATGCCCTCAAGCTGCCAAAAACAGCAGCAACAAAGAAGCAGCCCTCAAAAAGCCAGTTTTCGTAGTTAACAAGGTGGAAGCACCTCCAGAAAAGGGAGCTGTAAACGACACCCATAGTTTGTTGAAAACATGGGGTCAGGTAAAGGATCAATCCGCTTTGTTTTTGTTCGATAGTGGAGCTACTCACAACTTTATTTCTCATGAGATGGCACAGAACTTGGGGATAGCCCCAAAGGATAAAGGAGAAGCCTTGGAGGCAACTGCAGCCTTCAAGAACCAAGAAGAGAAGGTGTACCCCATCATCGGCAAGCTTCGGGTACACATCCAGGGGTACTTAGATCATCTACCCTTCATGGTGGCACCACTTCAAGGATCAGATGTAATTCTCGGCATGCCCTGGCATAGGCAAGTCAACCCCCGAATCGATTATGTGAAGAATATTCTAACCCTCCAACATAAGGGTAGAGATGTGAGCATTACAGCGGGAGTTTCAGGAAACACCATTCCTATGGTAAGTCATGCACGATCTCCCAATTTGCTTAAGAAAGGAGTACGTTCTTTTCTAGTGTTTGTATGCGATAAGCAACCAAGTGAAGAAAAGTCAGATCCTCTCACAAAAGAAAGATTAGATTTCCTTCAGGAATTCTCTAGTTGCTTCTCTCATGAACTTCCTAGTCACCTCCCTCCTGAGAGACCAGAGGATCACAAAATTGACATAGTTCCAAGGTCTTCACCTCCAAATAGACCCCCATATAGAGTTAGTCAATCTCAACAAGATGAAATCTTCAAGCAAGTCCAAGAACTCTTGGACAAGGGATTGATCCAACCCAGTAGTTCTTCTTTTTGCTCTCCTGTCTTACTAGTCCAAAAGAAGGATAAAACCTACAGGATGTGCATAGACTATAGAGCCTTAAACAAACAGACGGTTAAGAACCGTTTCCCGATTCCTCGCATAGACGATATCTTTGATCGTTTAGGAGGATTTGAAATTTTCAGCCGCATCGATCTTAAGAGTGGCTACCATCAGGTACGAGTTGTACATGAGGACATTCATAAAACAACCTTCCGAACCACATTTGGGCTGTATGAATATATGGTAATGCCATTTGGCCTTACCAATGCCCCAGCCACGTTCAATCGGCTGATGGAACGGTTGTTCAGGAACTATAAATAGTTCACTGCCGTCTTCTTTCATGACATCCTCATTTTCAGCAAGAATGAGGAAGAGCATAAGGAGCATCTAAAGATTGTATTTCAAATCTTAGCTGAAAATGCTCTTCACATCAATGAGAAGAAAAGTGAGTTCTTTCTTCCTGAGATTCACTATCTTGGTCACATTATATCACGCGAAGGTGTCTGTATGGACCCAGCCAAGATACAGACAATTGTAGAGTGGCCTGACTTGAAGAATGCCCATGAGGTAAGGTCTTTTCTAGGCCTCTACTCATATTACCGAAGGTTTATTTGGCATTTTGCTGAACTTGCAGCTCCTCTACATGATCTCACTAAGAAAAATCTGAAGTTCAGATGGACCCAAAAAGAAGAGGACTCCTTTAATGCTCTAAAGCATGCCCTGACTACAGCTCCTGTACTTATCATTCCTGACTTAAGGAAACCATTCCTAGTAGCAGCTGATGCCAGTGGCGATTGCCTTGGGGCTTCTCTTATCCAGGATGGTCATGCTATGGCCTTTGAAAGCCGACGGCTAAGAGATGCTGAACTTCATTATGATATCTATGAAAAAGAACTCTTAGCTGTAATTCATGCTCTCAAACTTTGGAAACATTATCTTTTAGGGATAGATTTTCTTGTAAAAACTGATCATGAAAGTCTTAAATTCTCTCGAGGAGTATTCCCCGACTTTATCATCAAGGACGCTGATGCCTGAAGAGGGAAGGAATGTTACGCTCAAGTCGAGGTAACATTACCTCGGAAGGGTCAGTCGACATTTCCCTTTAGAGGATCAATGTTTGTATTATATTTGTTTGGGCTTCATGTAAATGATCAAAAAGGAATCAAGGTCAAGGTCCTTGGTGAGGGTGAGGTGGTACTAGACTAGGTGGATCTAAGGCTAAGGGACCTAAATGCATGGAATGTGCCAAGGGGCAAATGGCTTTAATGATATCCCAAGAGAGGGGTAAAAGATGCATTAAGGAGGGACCCTAAAATGAAGACATGTGGCATACTAGATCCATCTAGGGAATTTTGGGGCTTAAGCAAGAGCTTCAACGTAAATAATTTTAGATGAGAAAGCTTACTACCACCGAGGTTGGCTAGGAGGTGATTTTGTGTGCCTGTGCCTGTGATTCAACGTAAAGCTAGGAGTAGGCAAGGTTGTGTCTAATAGCTTATGATCCAAACTGACTCCAATTTCTTGAGAATTTCATTGAGCCCTTTTTCTTGCTGAGCTTTGGGCATGAGAAGCCAGGTTTGAGAAGATCTTGAAACCCAGACTTCTCCAAAACCTTTGGCAGAGGATCTATGTTCATATCTACATATTGCATTCCTATTTCGAGAAGAGATTATTGTAATGTGGTTGGTTGTTATACAATTGAATTTTCTAGGTTTCATCCCATCCAAACTCTTAACAGATATGCCGATTATTGATTCTTCCTTAGGGGTCGTCTTCATCCACACCACATGCGGTCTAGCTCTTTTCTTTATTCATCTTTTATCTAAACCCTACCTCTGTGTGTGATTGTTGTTAGCTTTAGAAGTTTATTATTCAATTCCATGGCTAACTTAACTTTCAAGTTTTAATAATAAAGTAATTCGTTGGAAATCACTCTTAAGCATAAGCACAAGCACGACCTTTTTCAATTACCCGAACCAGCAATGTGCTACAGAGGTCACCAGGCATGGACACATAACCATCAGACTCCTGGCTGGACAGAGGCCTCAACAGTAGCTGATCACACCTGACTTCTGACAAGGGAGGTGCATATGCCAAGTGGAAGTTGCAGAGCATGGGACCCCAAGCCCACCCACAAAACGCTCGACCCATCCAGGGTACTGTCATTCCAGCATCACAACATCAAGACGCCTACAACTTCCACAAGTTTGTCCTCTGCAACCAAGTAGAGGCACCCGAGATTCATGTCCAACATGCTTTAAAGACACTAAGATTCTCAGTGGGACCCCAACCCATCCCACGTGGAGGTTCAATCATGTATGGCTGCCACTTGACACGTGTCTGGCTTTTCAAATCTCCAGTCTTTCCAGTTCTAGTCACATTAGACCTTTAGGTGTGTGATAGATACCTCTAGTTCCCCTACATGAGGCTTTTTCCTTGTGATGTACTTCAGACCATCTTGCGTGCCATGAATTGTTGCCTCAACCAAATACTATGGTAGAGCAAGAAAGCCATGTACCCTTCAAAAATTGGTGATCAAACCTGAACAGACATGTATTTAGTATCCAGATCTCACCAGGATTTTGGGTGGGACTTCCATCGTGTTCAATACTTGCCAATTGAGCAACTCCAGGGAGCATTGTCTGTAAAAGGAGTCATCACTGGTTACACAAGAATGGGAAAGCTTGCATAAACTACATATGCACAAGTAACACTACTCTCCTCAACGGACAATAAAATGGCCAATTTCTGCTTCTGAACTAAATCATTAAATCTGCAGTTGCATGAAGAAAAGCTTTGTAGCACACCTGAGTGTAGAATGTACGTGCTGTGTTTGAGTTTAGAAGCTTTGCTTCAACTGCCTTCTGAATACTGTCAACCAAACTTTCTTGATTCAGAAAACTCACCTAAAATACAGTCGCAAAATCAGTTACATAACAGGAAGTACTCAAATGCAAACAATTTTCTATTCACTCACGTATCGATGAGATAACTGTAAAACAGACCTCACACAAACTGAAACAACATAAAACTAGCCTGCATTTTGTTCCCCAACCAGGATCCTAAATGTATTATCAACTGCTATACAACAATCCTGCTTGCATCTTCAGCACCCAAAGGCCTACTCAATACTGTCAATAAAACTTCTTGATGCAGATAGCCCGCCTAAAATCCAGTCACAAAATCAGCCACCAAACAGAATACTGAAATACAACAAAGATTCTATTCATTCACTCATTGATTAGAGAACCAGGGCACAAACTGATTGACCTCACAGAAAGTGAAACAAAATAAAACAAGCTTCGGCAACCATAAACTCAAACATGTATTATCCACTGAAAATGCTATAGCAATCCAGCTTGCATCTTTGGAACCCAAAAGCACCTCATATCAAACCCTGATATGTATATCACTTTGAGACTTCGTAAAAATGCTTTCCCTTCCGAAAACAAAACAGCTACAATAGACATTGAAACATAAGGCAGCAGCAAGTAAAGAAAACGGTGCAACTGGTAGCTTCTCCAAGGTAGACAAAAATGTTGACGAAGGGCACCATGACAGCCTCACAAACAGAGAAGCAATGGGATACTTTGCTTGCAGTTCTCTGATCTCGGCAACAGAGGGTGCCCATAGTAAGTAGTTTGGCTGTGAACAACTCCTGCGTGAAGCACCCAAAAAAACAAGCCTCCTTCCTCTCTAGGAGACGCCACCACTGCTGCTGGATAATACTTGCTTCAGGCTTCTTTGGTTGCCACTGTTGTACAGATACCCCTGGTAGTTGCTTTCTGCGATAACTGGCAATAAGCAGATATAGGCAGGCGACTACAACTAACAAAAGCAGTATGCTGAATGACGGCTAACAAGGCTACTTGGAGCTACGACAATGTCTTGCAGCAACTTGGTGAAATTTTCCAAGGATAGAGGGAACTCAGAAAAGGCAACAAATGGCAAAAATGAGAAACCGGGATACATGACTATGCTCTGATACCATGTTACAGAGGAGAGAATGCGAAGGAAAGCTTGCCAGAGGGATGGAAAGATGAAGAATGATGGAGGAGCACTCAAGCGGAGTCAACACATGAATGGGTATTGACTATCAGCCTTATCAAACAATGCTAAGGTGATCCACACACTACAAGGGGGGGTGACTGTAGGAAGCAAGTCCTCATCCTCTAATCCAAATCCTATCCATGATCCACCTCCACATCCACCTATCACATGGATGTGGATTTATACCACTCCAATCAAATTGATGCATAAACCTCAACATTCTACAGACATACGTCAATCCCATTCACCCATCATACAATGCCAAACCTTCACCAATACACAAATACATGGCGAGCTCATAACTATTGCCTCTCTCCGCTCTTTTGTTGACTGATGCTATCCTCCACCTTCACCCTTGCCTTCATCCTAGCTAGTCTCATCCATGGCTATGATCTGAGTCTTCTCCCATTGGTGGAATTTCCTCCCTTCAGACTCGTTGGTTATCCTCCAACCTCCCGTAGCCATGCTGCCACTCCGTCTTTTAATCACTTCGGTGACTTTTAGGCTGCACCATCCTGTGACTCATCGGTGCTACCTTTATTTGTTTACACATACATGCATGCATGCACACACACTTTTTTTTTGTGAAACCAGTAACTATATTATTAACTTGAGATCAATGTACATGATATTAGACTCCAAAAGAGAGCCTAATGGAAGAACTCAAAAACAGTCAGAAAACACTTAAAGGTAGTCGCATCCAAGTCCCTCGCAGCATAGCTATCATGTAAAGATTGCTTGAGGGACAGTCTCAAGAAAACATATGCCTGAGGAAACTGTTGTCCCATCCTAGAATGCAATCTCTGTGTCCAGATAGTCCAGAGTACCCAAAAGCAAGTCCAGTGAAAGAAAAGGAGGAATGGAGACATCTGGGATGAGAAGCATCCAAACATCCAAAATAGTTTCCCAAATCTGATAGAGGGAAACCGAAGCCGCAGCAAATGAGAAACATGAGTGATCAATAACCGAGAGTGCGGACAAGACCATAACAAATGGGGAACTGTCTCACGGTGATAAGAACAACGGGGGCAGGAAGAGGAAGCAATGCGACATGCTGCCAATTTCACCCCAATGGAAAAAGCTCCCACTATACATCTCCAAAAGAAAAGCCTCTGTTTCAATGGCAATTTGGCTTTCCAAATTTTCTTGAGTCGTGATTGCCACCAAGATAGAGGCCTATCCAAATTCCAAAGATTGTTGGCATGGTTATCAATCCATGGCGGTGGAAGAAGAAATCTGTAAATCATCAAGGAGGCCAGATTATGCATTGAAAGCGAACAGGTAGCAGGGGATAAGGAAGTCAGATTCCAGTCCAGCAATCTGTCCTGTACAAACAGTGGAGGCACAGGAACAAATGGCTGCAACATAGTTGTAAGTATTCTCCAAATGGGCCCATGATGCAGACCCAAGGGGAATGTCCTGCAAGCTTGTGGGAATGAAAGCACATAACCATGTTGATCCACAACATCTCCGATAAATCTTATGCCCAGTTTCATAAGATTATATGCTTTGATAGGCGCCTATAAAGCAAGAGGCGATTCAAAAACCTTGCTCCAATGGATACTTTCCAAGCGAAAAGAATTACCATGATTGGAAGAAGCACTTGTCCATTTAGCATAAGAGAGAATTCTCTTCCAATCATGAATAAAAGCAGTAGAGACAGGACAACCATGAAATTTCCCCTGAAATGTGGTCATGACTGCTTCCCAGTGATCTGTAATCCAATGCCCATATGCATGGGACGTCATGTTTCCACACATAGCTGCTAACACAATAGCCCATGGCTGTTTTTGCTGAAAAAAATTAGCAATCATAGTGCTCTTTCTTGCCAGCATATGAAACTGAAGATTGAGAATATTCAGTCCCCCATGAGTCTTAGGAGAGCAAACAGCCTGCATGGAAAGAAGTCGCAATGCCTTTTTGTGAGATTTGCTTTTCCAAAATATCTCCATAGCCTGGGGCATATAGGAAGCCAAATGCAGGGAAGAAGAGGCAAATAAAATTGCACGTATGCCATAATGATAGACTGGACTATCCGAAGTCGAACATGTAGAGGCCAAGTAGACAAATGCCAGTATTCCAGCTTCTTGTTGATCTTTTGAAGCACCCATTTGAGCTGTTGTTGACAGCCAATGGGATATCCTAGATGCCTCACAAGAGTGTGGGAAGGGAGGATGTGGCCAGGCCAGAGAAGTGCATGCCAATCAGCTTCTTTCAATGCTAAAAGGTTAGATTTCTGAAAGTTAATATGCAGTCTAGCAGCTATGCCAAAATCATTCAGAGTATGCATCAAGTGAGAGAGGTTAGTTTGAGAATTCCAGGGCATGAAATATGAATCATCAGCATATGCCTGTGCCAGAAACGACTGTGCCCCTGGAATTTGCAAGCCATGAAGCTGCCCTGTAGTTGTGAGATGGTCCATATGCAACAATAATGGATGAGTAGCAATCGCATATAGTAGCGAACTAAGAGGGCAACCTTGTCTCACTGAGCGGGTCATAGTCCATGCTCTTGACAACCCACCACCAAGCAAACACTACGCAGTGGCATGAGAATAGAGCCAGTAAATAATGTGGACTAGCCGAGGGCCAAATCCCAATTTGTGCATAGTCTGAGAAATAAAATCCCAATGGACAATATCAAATGCTTTGGCAATGTCAACTTGCAGGAATGAGAACATCTTGTTAGAATATTTGGCATACTCAATTGCAAGCAAAGCATTGGAGATATTATCAGTAATCTGTCTTCTGGGAACAAACCCATACTGCCTAGGATGAAGTCCTGCTTGCAAGATAAATCGAACCCTGAGAACAATCATCTTGGCAATGAGTTTGTAAATGACTGGCATAAGAGATATGGGTCACCAATCAGCCATTGTCTCACACAACCTTTTTTTGGGGATCAATTTGACCAGGCCATGTTTCCAAGATAGAGGGAGAGATTGTTTTGCCCAAGCATGATTAATCATAAGAAGCAGAGTGTTCTTGAGATCACCCTAAAATGCACGGAAGAATTCTACAGTCAATCCATCCCAACCAGGAGAGCTGCCTTTACGTAAGTGACTCAAAGCATCATCCAGTTCATTAAGCATAAAGGGCTGCTCTAGTGCACGAGCCCGTTCCGGGGACAATATGGACTGAACATGCATCAGAAATTGAGACCTAGCTGCATTCACTTGCATTGAATGATCAAGCTGAGGAGAGAAGAGATGTTGGAAATGACTAGAGCATTTCGATTCCAATTCTGATTTGGATGTGGTCTAGGTGCCATCATCTTGCCTGATTCTGCAAATATCCTCCTTTCGCCTATCCGCATGCAGGCTTTTAAAGAAAGCTTTGGAGGAGCAGCCCTTATCCAAAAGGGGTTTCATGCGAGCTCGGATTTGCCACTTCTTTAATTTGCGAAGATCATTTTGATGAATGATGTGAACCACATAAGCACAGGAATCCTGTTCAGAGGAGGTAAGCTGCCTATGAGAGCTGATTAAATCCATTTGTTGCTTGTGAGATTGAGCCCATTTCAGCTTAAGCCTGAGGGTTCCCATGTAACTCCGTCCATAATCTTGAATGACAGCCTGCAAACGATGGGCAAGACTAATCCAGGCGAAATCCATGTCCTCTTGAGCATGTGAAGAAGGGGACGAACAGCCACTCTCACCATGTTCTAAAACTGTTGATGCAGCAAATAAGCACCATTAACATGGAGCAGGCGACGACCAAAAAAAGGCATATCATCTGTCAGACGTGCTAAAGATAATGTCAAGCATACTGGGAAGTGATCAGATAGCAAAAGGGAATGATCAACCCATAGTGCACATGTGAATCTAGCATACTGCTGAGCATGCAACAAATACCATCTGTCAAGTCGAGCCCAGTAATGAGTAAAGGCATTGTGATGGTATGTGTAACCCATATCTCTATCCCTTGTTGAGAGCCATAAATCTTCTGCATGCACACACACACACACACATATATAGAGAGAGAGAGAGAAAGATAGATAGATAGATAGATAGATAAATAGAGCGAGAGAGAGAGATAGAGAGAGAGAGAAACCTCCAAGATGAAGGAGAGAGAGGAAGGATCTCTTACAAGATGAACGGAGATTTTCTATGGAGCTCGTGGCTGGGAGGAAAGCTGAGTATGGAGCCCTCTTGTTGGTAGAATTGGATCACATTGGTGTGTCTGTGTGTGTACACACAACACACACACACATATATATACACACACTTTTTTTTTTTGGGGTGAAATCTTATATTTCTTTGTGGGAAACCCCAAAAGAGGTAAAAACCCACCAATAAGTACAAAGGAAAAATTTACAAGTAAAGCCTCAAAGCAAAAGTCATGAGGCAGCCAAGTAAAAAGTTACATATCAAGCTGGAGGAGGATTAAACACAACATCCTCCAGCTTCCGATTATTGCTTTGTAAAAACTGATGCAATGTAGAAACCACACCATCAATAAAAACAAGCTGTTTTTTGCCCTTGTGATTCTTCTTAATATAGCCGGGCACCCGAAATTTCTGAATCACGGTCAAAAACCTGTTGTAAATGAAAAGAATACAGTGAAAATGGCACATCTGCATCCCGAACAGAAGAAGACTCTGGCACAGGCATCAGAGGCAAAGAAGCTAGATCAACATCTGTATCCTCCGACGAAAGAGCTGCATCTGATAAAGCAGGACTCAGCATTTCAGCTTCACTCCGAGGATCAACCTGAGAAGGAGCATGTGCAACATCTTGTATGATCCCCTCTGCAAGGGACACATCCATATCCTGAGGAGGAGGCTAATGATGCTCAACAGGAGTCGGATCATGAACTTCTTCAGCAAGAGAAAGATTGGCCTGTGATTTTTCTACCTTCCTCCAGTAATGCTTCCGAGCAATAAAAGAAGGCTTATCCAGTAAGCCCTAGCAGAAACCGGAGGAGGAGGAGTAACCTTCACAATTGAAGAAGGAGCAAGAGGAGTGGTCATGGAAGCAGAAGGGTAAGCACGTACAAAATGACCAACCTGACGACACCGATAACAAGCTGTAGGAAAAGAAGCAAAATGCAGCCTGATGCGCATTGGATGAGCAAATCCCAGATCAAGATCCAGAGTAGATGGCATGGGCTGCATCATATCCCATAAAATACAGAGCCTAACATCACAGGTAGCTTGCAAGAATTCCTGTCTCGGAACATGGAGAGGCCTGCCCAAAAAAGCTGCAAGAGTAGGAAGATGCTGAAGAAGAGGCACAGGCAGCGCTTTGAGGGTAATCCAAACCGGATAGTGGGTTAGAAGAGAGGCAGATGGATAAAATAAGGGATCCGAGGGCATCACATAAGCAAAAAAGCCAGCTCCAGGAACACCAGCACAACTGACAAGGCGCTATACCACCTTAGTCAAAGAGCAGTGGGCATAGTACAATCCTTTGCCCAAAAAGACAAAGGAAGAAATACAATCTAGACCCACTGCAACATCAACCCAATGACAAGATGAGCTGAAGATAAAACCCTACCCATAAAATAGAGGCAGACATTAAATTGCTGAGCTTGTCGAAGACCGGAGACCAAAAGGGTAGAATCCAAGGAACAAACAAGCAGGGAACCCGATGAAGGAACTTCTGTGACAAAGGCAGAGCACAATTGGCGAAGAAGATCTAGCTGGAAGGAAGAAGAAGGGCCATCGGAAACATCCAGCTTTGCCGATTCAATCAAAGGCAAGGCAAACAAACCACCCTACTTCCAGGAGGAGCAGAGACAGAAGGAGGCGATGAGGCAGAGAAAACAAAAGAAGCAGGTGTCAGAGTAGCAGGAAAGGAGGAGGAAGATGAGACTGCAGCAAAAGCCACGGAGGGCTGCAACACAGTTACGAAACGAGACTGCGCAGATGACCGTACAGTCTGTACGGATGGCCAACAGTAGGCACTGAAGGAAAAAGTGGCAGAGTAGACGGATGTAGAGAAGGCTGTACGGGGATGTGCAGGGAGCACAGGAGCTGTACGGGAAACCATACGGGGGGCTGCAGGTGCATGAAACGTACGGAAGACCGTACAACTGACGACAGCTGTACCGAAGGCAAGGTAGGCAGCAAGGACGTCGAGGGTGACTACACGGTCCGAAACGGGGAGGAAGATGAGGCTGACAGGGCAGAGGAGGAGGTCTCCATCGCTCACTATAACCTCCTCACACACACACACACACACACACTTATATATATACACACACACATATCTATGTATGTATACATACATACATATATGTGTGTGTGTGTGTGTGTGTGTGTGTGTGTGTGTGTGTGTGTGTGTGTGATGTGTGTGGGGTGTGTGTGTGTGTGTGTGTAGTGTGTGTGAGAGAGCGCAGGAGCTGAGGAACACAACCATGCCATCCCCGCGACCTTGTCAAAGGCCGGTGCCCTGCAGCCACCGCCGTGACCTTTGCAGTCTCCCATACCACCTACGGCTACCCGTACAAGTCGTATGGCTGTTCCGTACAGGTTCCAGCCCGCCTCAGCTGTTCCGTACAAGCTCGCATCTGCTGCTGCTCTTCCGTACCTATTGTACAGTCCCCTCGGTGTGTGTGCACTGTTCGCGATATGTTTGTGTGATCTCAGTGAGGCGTATGCCGTTCTGTATTTCGTCCTCGCCAAGAACCCTGCGCAGCCTCGTCCGTACATCTGTACGGTCGCCGTACGGCATCCGTACGTCTGTACGATTCCGTACCAACTCACTATTCCCATACAGTCAGACTCCCCCCCGTGCAGCCCGTATATACTTCAGCACAGCTCATCGTCGTCCGTACAGTCTAGTACCTCTTGCCGTACAAGTTTTGGGGTTTTTTGCTCCGGTGTCTTCCCTAACAGTCCGGTGTTTTCCGCCAAAATCTTACCTTTCCCTCTACTATCTCCTTACTAGCTATACTCTTCTTCTCCTCTCTTGTGGGCTTCCTGTGGATATTTCTTTGGGATTGGTTTATTTGGCTTTCACTACCCTTTTACAAGTACTTCATTCCCAAGCTCCCTTTCTTACAAAGTCATGGCAGAATATTCATATGAAAAAACGTTTCAAAAGGAGCGCTCGGCTCCCTGCAAGAAGCAAAAGCAGGTTGAGGGTCAGCATGACCCGATGCATGATACTCTTGAGGCTCAACTGGTATATGATGTCATGCATGAAGGATTTGCAGATACGAGAAAAGAGTGGAAAGACTCGGTTCCTTCAGTTGGCCTCATGGTTGAGGTCGATGAAATTGTGGATCCAGTCAAAGAATATGCCAAGAATGCAGTCATATTATTTTTTCCAGGCCGGATGCCACCTGCTGCAGAGATAGGCAACTGGTTGACACGCACATTGGCTGGCTCTTTTGTTCGTAAAGTACACTATGCAGCCAGGGGCTTTTTTGAGGTTATCATGGTGGATGAGATCCACAGACAAATGCTTTTGGAACATTCACCTCTCTTTTTTGGGCAGAAAATGGTGCATGTATTGCCATGGTCTCCCACAAGGGACTTTCAGGCCTTAATCCGACACAGATGCCCCGTTTGGGTTGAAGTTGTCGATTTCCCACAATGTATGGCCTCACTTTTGCCTAAAATTGCAGCATCTTTAGGTCAAGTGGTCTGCCCACCACGGCCAAATGGCAACTCAAACAGATTTTGCATTCTCTGGGATACTGATAATCCCACACCGGACTCTTATTCAGTCACGGTGAATAATGTGAACATGGGATGTGGTTTTTATAAACTCAAATGGGGTTTATTTGCAGGGGCTTGTTTTGAGTGAAAAAAGTTTGGACACATGGCTTCACAGTGTCCAATGAATCAGCATAAAATGCCTCGTACCACTTTGCCAGTTCAAATGCCTACCAAAGATGCTCCTACTCCAGTTGCCAACAAAAATAAAAGCAGTAGACAGCCTTCTAGGAGTCAGGATAAAGGCAAAGCTCCAATGGCTCCCAATGGGAATCTCACTTCACATTCACCTCCTGCTATTCAATCCTTGACCAAAGGACAGCAACCTTCAACTGATGGCTGGCAAAGTCCAAGAAAAGTTATTTCTGCTCGAAGAATTCCACCCCCCCGCACTTGGAATGGTGCATCTTCTAGCAGAAATACCCCAGAGATAAATACAAGAATTGGGATTACATGGTCTGCAGTAACAGCCAGCAGAACACTCTTCCCTGAAGAAGAGGTTGTTGCTTTGCTGTCTACTTCTCAGGTGGCTACTTCTTCTGTTACGCTCTAGCCGAGGTAGCATGACCTCGTAAGAATCAGTCGACATTTCCCTTAAAGGATCTATCTCTGTAATATATGTGTTTGCCCTTCATGTAAATGATCGGGAGGGATTTAATGTCAAGGTCCTAGGTGAGGGCTGATAGCACCAGACTAGGTAGATCTAAGGCCAAGGGCCAAGTGCAAAGATTGTGCCTAGGGGCAAAGGATTTAATGCATCCCAAGAGAGGGGTGAAATGTTGCTTTAGGATGGCCCTGTATGGATGACATGTGGAATCTAGATCTATCTAGGGAATTGGGGCTTGCTGAGGCTAGAGAGAGAAGAGAAGGAAATTATTCACGTACAGTTTTGAATGAAGATCTCTGTCTGCTTGTCAACCTCAGCGAGATATGGCTGGGAGGTGATTCATGGTGCTGCTCCCGTGATCGAAGTAGAAAACTAGATTTGAGTGCCTTACAATTGGTATCAGAGCCAAAGGGTTAGGTGAGGGCATCGTGATGAGCGGGATCGTTGGTAGCGGTTAGCACGCGTGGAGCGCAGGCACGTGATACGATACGTGAACTGTTCGTGAAGTTTGATCGACGGTGGCCTATGCAATAAACCAGTTAACCTCCAGGGTTCTGAGTCGTTGCTGGAGCGAGGGATCCCGTAAGGCTAGTTGACGTAGAAGCGTGGTGGTTCGATGGGCGACGCACAGACAGCGCACACTTGATGACGAACGATGTGCTCGCTAGGTGATCAGGGTCCCGCAAGGACGGTCGACGGGAAAGAAAAAAAGGATCGTTGGTGGTTTGATAATTAAGCGATTCGTGGGAGCGATTCGCCTTCGACATGTTATGTGGCTGACTGCAACTCGCTGGTCGTTGGTAGAAGGTGTCGCTGCTGTGTCGAGGTGACCTTGCTGAAGGCTATTCGGTGCATAGAGAAGCCCGTGGAGAGCTGTTGGTAATAGCTGTCGACTGCTTCCCTGGCGCATATACAGTCAGAGATTACAGATGACTTGTGAGACTATGAGGCCAGGCGACAGGTTGACGATCAAGATCTGAGAGCAGGCCGTACGTGCAGGCTGCAAGCTGCGGGGACTCGAATTGCGGGGAGTTTCCAGGGAGCACTTTATCTATTTTTCCTTTTGGGTTTCGTTATTACTGTTTATCAAAAGCAGTTTAGACTTTTGTGGTTGTAGCAGAGGTTGCAGTTTATGATGCTATAGCAAGGACAGATTATGCTTGAGGATATGCCTGTGTGCTTCAGTCAGAGTTAGTTGCAGGAAATTCCCTAGTATAGGGAAAAGCGCCATCTGAGATATATGCCTGTATTAAATGCTTGATCAGTGTGAATGTGGGAGTGCAGGAATTCCCTAGTATAGGGAATTGTGTCAAACTGTTAGTACACTGAATTGTGTCAGCTTGTAAATACAGTTTTCTAGTGGTATTATTATAAATAATTTTTTTTTAAAAAAAAATCAAAACAGAACAAAACAAACCAAAACACCCATTGAGCAGAATGGAAGCAGAAAAAGGAGCTTCCTTGCAACAGTTGTTAGCGCAGCAATTACAGGCCAATGCAGGGCAGTCCGAACTTAGGAGAGCGATACATAGTATGTCTGCCAGACCTTCTCGAGACGAGAAGGGAAAGGCTCCAATGGAACCGGAGTCTAGTGTCCATACGGTCGAGCCTAGGAAGGCTAAAGTGCCAAATATTACCAATTACAGACCGGAAAAGTATTCTGGTCGGATGAACGACCGTAGATCCGATGTCATTGAGACCTGGTTACACAAATGGGACGAGGCGTTCGCCATTTGTGAAATCAGAAATGACATCAAGAAGATCCGCGAGGCCACCCACATGTTTAGTGAGGTAGCGGATCGGTGGTGGATTAAACAACAAAAAGATGGGATAGCATC